>NC_054084.1:19275138-19596388 GCF_017562075.2 Anopheles merus
AAAGCAAGTGCTAATACCAAAAACAAACCGATCCATTAACATCTGTTTCCGACAAAAAAAAAAACAAAAAAAGAAACCACAGCACTGCCTCCGTCCCCAACGGTTCTAATTACTCACCGCGGTCCGGGGTTCTTGGGGCTCGCGGACGCGCTTCTTCGGAGCAGCGCAACTGACCGGCGGAATTGTTTGCGTGCAATGATAAACACCGCACTACAAACACACACACAACATGGGGTGAACGAAACAAAGCAAAAAGAAGAAAAAAACTCCAAAACTCCCACCACCACCACCACCATTTCAAGCCTTTTACTTCGGTAGAACTCTGTTTGGGGTACCGCACCGTACCCCCTAAACCCCAAGAATACGCCAATTTTTGCTACGCAATAAACATTTACTTCACCGAGAGAGCCAACCGAGGAACGCAGTAGGCGCGGTGGAAGAGGCGGAAAAAAGAGATGATTTGTATCTTTTACATTTGTAGCCAAATTTTGCAACACATCGCAGCACATTTTGGCAAAACAGACGAATTGGAATACAGGAAGGGTGGAGAAGAGTGGAGAACAGTTCGGAACAACACAACACATAAATAAGCAGAAACGAAAAATAACAAAACTGAAAGACAGCGGCGCGCGGTCACTGAACATATATCGCTCTCCAATGATCGTGTTTGTGTTTTTTGCAACTTGCGCCATTCTAAGTTCACGCACGCAGCGTCACCGACCGCCATGGAGTGGGGAGGGTTGCGAGAAGAAGAAAAAATAAAAATCAGTCCAATCTGCTGCTGCTCCTTCAATGTGCGTAGTGCTCGGTAGGTTGAGATTTTTGCGCGCTCGATCACACCCTCCCTTTTCTGCTCTCCGCCGACAGTAGGCGGAAATTAGCGAATCGTTTCCGCGCCAATCGTGAGACCTTGGCAGCATGGGAAAGATGTGGCCAAGGTTCGTTCAACTTCGCGCTTCCAAAAAAAAACTAGAAGAAAAAAATCGCACATCGAAGCGTAAGGCGTAACAGCGATCTAAACACACACACACACAGCTTAAGATACTAACTTCATACGCACGCTTCACTAAACTGACCTCGTCCACTTGAGGTAGCATTATTACGCCAAAAAAAAAAACCAGTGGAATAGTTTCTAAGCCAGCCTCTAAAGGAATAGCGTTTTGGAATGGCCATTTAAAGAAGGGTAACCTAGGGAAGCTGTACCCAGCACCTGTTGTGACGTGCGAAGTTGTCTTGACGAGGCGCGTTTAAGCTTCTGAGAAACGTTTTGACGCAAGATCTTTTGCCTTCAATCATGGCAAGTATATCCCACTGGAGTCTATTACATTTGCAACTACTTTTTCGTGTGGATTCTGACGTTTGGCGAACGAAATGATTTCAACTCTTCCTTAAAATCATACACCAAAGGTAAACAGGAGGAGGTCTTTCGTGGTGTGCACGAAAGATGTTAACAATATGGATTCTTGAGGTTTTTAACTATTCTCGCATGTGTTATATAATGGATAATTACCATTTGACGTTGTTTGACACAGTGACAAATGCTGTAATGAGCTGACAGAATCTAACATGACAGTTTTCATCCATAAATTAACAGATAGAAGTAAAAATCTTATGTTTTGTAACTCAAATAGATGAAATATTTTGCAAATAAAAGAACATTAAATTGTAGAAATTTTCAAAATTGTTGTATTGGGGAGTTACATTGGGAAGTATATCAAACGTGAACTCTATGACAGTCGAGCTTGACGTTGTTGAAACCAGTCTTTTGGAAGCAATCATCGCGTCACTAGCCGTAGAAAAAATAATTCCACAAGATCGAAAATAGTTGATTATAGTTCCTATGAAAAACAGTAGCTGGCGCTGTTGAAGCGGAATAATTTCGTCCAATAAACATGCTACACATTTTATAAAAGATTTTGAAGATTGTTATAAAAGAACAACTTGTGGATTACTTGACCTAGAAACACATTCTTATTCCTGAGCAGTCCTGAGCGTAATATGTTGCTGTTTAGGTTACGGGTAGGCCCCATTTATGACAATGCTACACTGAAAGCATATACTAAGCCTATGTTCTATGTATACCGTAGTATCTATTCTACGGTTTACTAGCTCCCTCGTCATGACATCAGCAATCAAATCATGAAATAGCCAATATCATAGTGATAGCCAAGTAAGATTGTCTAATATGAAGAGTATTCACTTCTTCAATCATGCTTCATAGTTCCCACTTTGCCTTAAGGTATGAACCTATCCTTTTCCTAATACAAGTTTGTCTTTATTTCAAATCAAAACATACTTTCTCGCTCTTCGTTTATTCTTCCTCTGAAGAATAGCTTCCTCTATCATCATAAATCTTGTCAATTGTTTGCAATTCCTAATTGTCACCAAATACATTCTAGCCCCTCCGTACAACCCCCCAAAAAAAGGCATGCTTTTCCTCGTCCACTGCAGCGCAAATCGTAGCGCAAACACAAACGGCGGCAGCACGCGAACGACCAAGAGTAGTAGTACTGATGGTGGCCAATTTTTATGTGACACTCTTCACCCGCCGATGATGAGCCGCCGCTTCCCTATCTTTATGGCAGCATCATAATTGGTCGCCCTTTTTCTATTTTACTGCGCAGTTCGAGCGAATAGCGAAATACTTAGCGCCCTTTCGGTACGAAAATTCGACTTCAGATGCCAACTTTTTTTGTTATTTTGGTTTATTGCAGTTGCCACTTTGTTTTGGATCATCCATTTTTCTACCCCCCCCCCCCCCTCTCCACAAACGATCAATCCGATTAGCCCACTACGATGATGGTGCACCACATACTCTTCTGCACCACATACTTCCCATTAGGAAACACTTTCTTGTGTGCTAAGTGCTGAAGCAGCTTCCGTCTTTATGTGTATGTGCGCTAAAGGGTGATAGATTTATGTTCACTGCATTTGCAATAAAAAGCTATCTAGATTGGACCGAATGGCACTGAAGACAGCTGTAGCGCGGGCGTCAATTAAAGAACACACGTGGTTTAAATTGATTCGTTCAAAAGTGGCTCTTAAAAAGCAACATAAATTAAATCATTTTTCCTGGATGCTGCTGCTGCTAAAATGCCACACTCCGAGTGGGCAGTGACACGCGTGGTGCTGCAAAAGTCATCGACTTGCTTGCAGTTGCCCATTTCACCAACAAGCGCGTCTAATTAAATCGCTCAGGAGGAAAATCATCATCCACGCGTGTGCACAACATACGTTGATTAGTTTGATGGCCTACGGTGACGTGCACGGTCCAACTCCGTAGTATGGGATGGAACAGGGCTACATAAAAAGTGTACGGCCCAGGGAGGGAATGGGGAAATGACAAACCTGAAGCAAAACATAACAAAACACACCAACCAGCACGCAGCTGTTCAATGCACAACTCACTCGGTTTCAATTCGTGCAATGACCGCCGATTGGAGTTTTCGCCTCCATCACTTAGCTGTTGCAACATTGTTGCAGCTCACATACACACACACACACACACTATTGCTTGGCAAACAAATGGTGAGTTGCAATAAAGGAGCTAAGAAACGCATTTAACTCCGAAACCGAATAATCGATGCACGAGCGAGATTATTGTACTCGCGCGACAGAATACTTAAAAACCGAAACAAAACCGTACGCCGTATGCACTCTTTTCAACCAGCAACGGAACCGCAACCCACCGTTCTGAACGTTTTGTTTTCCGTTTTTTTAGTGCCTTTGACGATGATTAATTTTTAACCCGGTGGTGGTGGACGGTTTTGCTGCACGCGGATATTGTCTGGGAACGAAGTTTTACGATTGCTTTGCGATACTCCGATACTCGACGGGGCTGCTGCCCCCTTGAATCCGGGCACGTTCGTTGCAACGCGTGACTGGTGCGAAACGGGGTGAACGGCCCAGCAGAGCCAAGCGAAGCGGGGAGTGGTGGGTGTGGGATGTTGCGCTCCGGTTAGAAACAATACTTTTTTCCACGTGCAACTGTGTGTTTTTGTAAAGTTCTATTCCGGAGAATGTCCAACAACACTCAACTGGTCCAGGATTAGGAAGTTCAGACTTTTACATGGTTTTTATTGTCTGAAGCAAAAGAATACAAAACCAATACATAAACAAAGAAAAAGGAATTAGAAGTACAGTAGAATCTTGATAAGATACAAATTAAAGGAATCTGTACCAATGTTCAACACTCGAGGTTTCCCGAGTATGCAGTTGAAAAAAGGACATGGGGTTTAGAAATTCAATATAATTCAGGCTTGTCTATATTTAGTGTTCGGGACTTTGATCTTCCAAATAATGAACTTCAATTAGACGTTAACAGGTTGTGCTAGTCCCAACGCCGAAAAGGATTAGTGAACTTCTTCTTTGCTGTCGGGTCAAGGCCTGACTTTGCCCTACTAGTGGGCTTGGCTTTCAATGACTTATTACCCATAGCAGAGTAGTAGAGTTGGGTTTCATAAATCTTTCGTTGATATTCATTCATATGAATCTTCAGTAATGAGTGATTCGAATCTCAAATCGAATCTGCAAAGATTCATGCATCTCCAAAGATTCATGAATGTCGAAAAATTCAAAATATATTATCAAACTTCAAACTTTCCATGAAGTCGCGAAATCCTGTATAGGATAGATGTAAAGGCTGTGCTGGCATGACCACATAAGTTGTTACGCCAAGAAGAATCCCTTGAGATTTAAGAATCCCTAGAGATTCGTGAATCTTTCAATATAAATGAATCTTTTGATAATCTTTAAGATTCGTAAATCTTTCGAGCAGAGATTCGGATTCATTGAATAATTTCAAAGATTCATTCAGATGCATGCATCTGAATCAGAATTACCCAACACTATACGATAGTCAGTCCTACGTATGGAGGCAAGGTTCATTATGGGCTAGAACCCATGACGGACATATATTGTTATGCCGTACGAGTTGAGGGTATTGCGATGATCTTCCGTTTTTAATTACATTCGCCGTCCGTCAAACAACTCGACTATCGACTGCAAAATCTTTAGTTGACAATCGTATCCCAACCAGTGAGGTCATAGTGGAATTTAATTTGATGACAGATGATATTCATACATTGAGCGATTCAATTACTTATAGTTTGGTGCATACATCATACAATTTTAACATTTTTTAAAATAAATATTGCATCTTTATAGCCATTATTCCTAGTCCAGGGTGTACTGTAATATGTATCGAACCAAAAACAAATGTAATGTTCTTATAATTGAAAATTCCACATTGAATTTCAAAAGTAGAACAAATGTATCACACGAAACGAAGCATGCCAATCAGAAATCACACATCATTCACTACAAAATTGGACAATTTAATGTCCTGGGTAGATCAATAAAACCGACTGCAATATCTCATAATTGCTAACCCTCGCGGGGTTTCCGGCCAACTTCCCAGGAAAGATTAATCGACCGTCCCAGTAGTTACCACCACCAGGCAAAGGCGTGAACCAATACTGCAAACACCGATCAATCCCTCAATATAGGATTTTCCCGAATTTCACTGAGCCCAATCTCACGTGTCGTGTCTCGCACCCTTCCCGTTGGTACATTACGACCTCTACCCCCATTGGCTTAATTACTACCGACTTGCGGTCGGCTCACCGCTACCAACCAACTGCCAAGGTGACATAAAATTCCCGCTACACTCCCAACTACACACCTGGATCATCTCTCTCACCTGAACACGCAACTCTGTACTGCTGCTCCGAGTAATCCCGTTTACCTGGTACGTCCCTGTCGCCCCTTGTCCCACGGGCTCATCGCCCATTTGTGCCAAATGATAAATATCAAATTTCGCATGTCAATCCCCTTATTGAGGGGACCCGAACTTTTGCCCGAATTTTACTGCTCTGCTATGCGTGCTCGATTGTTCACGCACTTTTACGCACCACCACCAGAACGCGATACGCCGAGGCGGAATCCCGCCAACGGTGGCCCGGTGGTGCGCATCGCTGTAAACGATCCGATTTGACACCTAATTAAAACCGAACGACCCCTGCGCCTCCAGAGAGGGCGATGGTAATGATGGTGGTGGTTCTTCTGCTGGACTCCCAGTGCGTTCAATTCCTCGCTTTAATTTCGCGCCAAACACTCCAAACACACACAAGCGGGGCAAATTGTGTAATGGGATATTGTTTTCGGCACTTTTCGGGTGCGACCGGGGACCACCCCATATTAACCGCAAAGCAAAAGGTGCAACCTTGACGATTGGGAAGCCATACCCCGTGTTTGGCTCGGGAGGGGAGGGGGAGGAGCCTGAAAAATGGCGGGCTTCGAGGCTCGCTAGTTGCCGAATTGTAACTCGCGCCAAGGATAGAGGGTACACGCACCGCACCGCCGAACGCGATCAATGTTTGCTGAGGTGTAAAATTAGTTTCATCAAACCCAGGGGGCGCGTCCCGCCAGGTTGGAAAAATGGGTTGCCAATCCCACCGCCATACACCATTCTGGGACCATTGGAACAGCAAATCATGCATTCATAAATGAAGAATTGCAAACCCAAGCAGTCGACATGTTTGTGAAGTGCTTTTGCTTCATTTCTCATTTGTTCGCCCGTAAGGCTTCAATGGTTCCTTTCATTGAGGTTCAAATTTACTTACATCTCAATTCCGATCCAGAACGGTGGCATTACCGACAGTTCTTGGAACTGGGCTCGAAATCATCAACGATATTGACTGTAAGCCTACCTATCCGCGCTCGATGAAATTTGCAAACAAATATATCCTTCGGGGGCCACACGTGTCACAAATTCTTTTGACATTTTCGATGGCATTTCGATTGGGCCGCTGGGGCTGGCTGAGGGATCCGATTCAACTAGTAAGCATCGATTCATTTTCAATTGTGCCACCCAGGGACTGCCATTAAAACACGCACACAAAATGCCAAACGGTTTCGAGTGGAGTTCCAGCCCATCGCAGGATGTTTGGGTGCAGGAGAAAGCGTCTTTGGCGGGCGGTTGGCGGCGTGACTAATTGTAAAACAACTCCGCCGCTCGTTAATCCTCGCGAGGTCGCGCGGGTGGTAAGCCTTGAAGCAACAACAACGCCAGCAAAGGGGGGAAAATACCTTTCCATCAACACAGAAACGGCAGCAGCAGCCAACAGAAAGTTAACTCCAAATAAAAGCCTTTCTTCTCGTGGCTGACGGTAAATCTATTTTTCCATCTTGCTCCATCCGCTCTGCACAACACACCCAAACCCCCGATTACACCAGGGGTCGCTTAATAGGGTAGTGTGGGTGGTTGGGTCACTAAAAACAGCCGGCAGCCAGAGCGTGCGCGCGCGCCCCGGTCGACATTATGCTTTTCGGCACACTTGTAACGGATATGCAATGGAGTGGAGTACGTTAACGCCCAACCTCCCTGCGGCGGTCTTCACCATGAAGGATGGGCTGTACCATCCCGACCCCGAAAATGTCCTTAGGCCGGACGACGCAGGAGACGGAGGGCACGAGAAATGGGCCAATGTTCATCACTTCGAACAAGAACGACCGAATGAATGTTGATGGGCACATAAAAAGCAGTGCTGAAGCGCGCGGAGAGAGAGAGAGTGAGCAAACGAAACACACACACTACACACGGTGGTACGAGACATACAAAAAACCCCGACAACAACTCAACACTCGGAATGGACAGCATAATGGTTTCGGTCGTACCCGCGCGCCAACCAAAAGTCGTCCTGGTCGTCGTCGTCGTCGTTGGTGATGACGGCGCGCGTCAAGCGAGGCGAGCGTAAGATAATGGAAATCTATTGATTCAATTATCTCCCCATTTATGGGCTCATCGTTCCGGCCCTGGCGCGCTGCTTTTCCGGCTGCTTTTTTTCCGGGCCGGGAAGGATGCAGGGAGAAGGTAAGGGAAAATCGAGCGAAGGAGAGTGTGGCTAGAAATGGTGAAGGAAAAAAGGCGCATCTACTTCGAGAGATAGTTGCTGCTGCTGCTGCTTGCCGCATTGCCTGAAGGAAGTTTGGTTTGACCATTACCAATCGATCGGGTTTTGGTGGTAGTGGTGGTACGAGCCGGAAGTAGATCGAATGTTGATCTGAATGTATCGGACATTCTTCGAAGAAGTTTGAAGGATTTGCACCAATAGATTAGTGTTTAGATTACATTATTTGGAGCTATCTATCTATTGAATTTTAGTACAAGTTAGCACAACGTTCGTTAAGCCATTTAAACAATTCAAAAAAAAGATTGAAATAGCACAGAGTTTTAAGATATCTTCATCAATAACATCGCTTTTTACACTTTTTCCACCCCTTTTTTCGTGCGTGACTTTTCTAATCAGTTATCCCCATCAAATTAGCCTGTTATGGCGATATATGCAAACTATAACCTCATTTTGCTGTACTATCATCTTTTCGAGCCTAATTCGAGCAGCTGCTCGAAAGTGTACACTACCGAACTGTCTTTAGTATTTTGTATTCGGTTGGGAAGCTGAAGTAAAACAATTTATTATTTCGATGTAAATATCTTTGTCAAGATAGATTTACAGGGTTTCCCGATGATTTTTGAATGCACTTTTCTATGTTTAAACTATTTCTGATCAATATTTTCCAACCGATTGTAAAGCTTATTAGCTTATTGGGCTTATAGCTTATAACTACAACACAACAAATTAATAAAAACAGCATTTCGACGAACTTGAAGCGGATTTTCTTCACAAAAGCCTTAGTTTTTAAAATTCAAACTGAGATTTTACAACATTAGAATCTCTTTTTCAAACAGGAGCATAGAAACAAATTAAAACATTTCAACAAATGACATAAAATGCACCATTACCTATATGCATGCATCCTGAGATAAAACTGTATCCAAAATTTAAGATCTCGCCCGAGCCGACCCTTAACTGCACACCCCATTAGCCATGTTGTTCCCGACTCTGCTAGCACAATAAACCCGAATTGCTTTTACCCGTAAGTGTATGGCTCATTAAACTTTGCTCTAAAAATAAATCACCCAAGCGTCTGTCAAACGTCGTATCGCTGCAATCGAAAGCACCACAAGATCGATCGCTTCTTCGCTGGCTTGTAGTCAGCAAAATGGATATGTTTTTAGGGGGGACCGGAGACCCTAAGTACATTTACAGACAGGAGAAAAACTTACCGGGTTATCCTATAGAGCATTTAAGATTACAATCAACACAAACTCGAATGATCGATACACGTCATCCTGCTGTAGTAACAGCGAGGCAACGTGTGTGTGTGTGTTTGTGTAACAACAGTTTTAAGGTTGATTGCTTGCGCTTGAGATTTTATTTAACTTTCTTCTCCCCTGTCTCCTTTGGCGTACCGCGCTAAACTGTGATGTTGAAATGAACGAGAGCATCGTTCAGCGGGGAGCAGAAAGGACAGGGTGGGGAAAGAACCCACGGCGACAACAAACCCGAACTGGAACCCGTGTGTCTCTCCCCCGGGACGCGCACACGCACCAACGGACAGCGATGGCCGTTTAGCGCATATTTATGCAAAACAATGCTAGCCGACGACATTTCAATAAACCGACCGGCCGTCGCTCAAGGATGGATGTTTGCTACGCAAATAAATGTTGCCTACGGTGCACAAAAGGGGGGAGGGGGAGTTTGAGGGAAGCTATGAGCCGAATCAAACAAGCAAAAAACCCACCCCTGTGGCCGCCCAGGTTTCGTAGCCCGTGGTCAGCAGATGCGTCGTTCCATGGAGGTATGGGGCTTGCGTCATCGCGAGACACAGACTGGACAACAATTCGCCGGAATTCTGCTCATAAATGGCATGTCGTGTGTCACAGGCGGGGCGGCACACTGGACGGCAGGAAGATGGTACAGAAAATTTAAAAAAAAAAAACGATGTCAAGCAACCAGACAGAGAGTGTTTGTATTATATTGCAAGCTTCATGTTGAGGCATTTTATGTTTGCAATACTATAAATATTGATATGATTTTACAGGTCAACAATCAAATCAGTTTTAATCAAAATGAAAGTGATTAAAGAAAGTAATCGTTTTCCAAATCCCTCAGGACCGACATGGTGTATTGCAAAAAGAAAGCAAACTTTTCGAGGAAAGCCCAACTTCAACTTCGAAAAAACTCTGCCCCAGAATATCTCGGAGGCGTCTCTCCCCGTAACAAAAAAGGAAACGTTGAAGCAAACACATACGGCACACTACAAGCACGATACACCACACCCCATGCGCCATGGGACGCATAATTGATTGAGTGGAAAGCAGGGGAAACTCCGCCGTCTCCAATGCTTCCCCCACACAAGCTCGACAAAAACAGGTCGAATGTTGAATATGCTTTTTCTTTTCTGTTCGAAAATTCATCGCACACGTGCAAACACGTCGTGGTGGCACGTGGTTCTCCGAAACGTTCTGGCCCTCTGGTGCTGTTTCGTCGCTGCCCTTACCCTCCCCATACTTAAAGGGGCCTCTCGGCGCCCACCGGAAGGGTCGCTAGAAACCGAATTAAGAACGTAGTACCAACAACAACAACAACAACAACAACAACAAATCACCCTTCGAAACGCAGCCGGAAGCTGCCTGTTAAACATCCTGCATCACCCCCCTCTCTCCCCTACCAAAAATGGTTCACTCATAGGCCAAGATATCCTGCTGGTGCAGGTTCGAAAGTTCGAAAAGCTTCGAATCCGTATTGGAGACGTCCCTTTTCTCCCTCTCTCGCTCAGGCGGTTTAATCTTTCTTTTAAACATAATTTCTCCTTTGCCCCACAGCACTTCCCCTTCCTCACTTCTCATCCTGATGCCGCATATGTTTGTTGTGCATGAAAGTCACGAACACGAAACGTCGCAGAATTCGCGCAATGCGTTTCGCCAAAGTCCCACCAGCCCCAGAGCCGGCCCCAAAGAGGTGAGGAGTCGTCGGGCGACTGCTACCGCATGCTAAGAGCAGCCATTCGAAACCGTCGTGCATTCTAACAAACGCTTCCTGAAACCTTCCCACAAAGCCTCCCCCCTCACAGGGCCAAAATGCCCACACCGGAGGGATTGGAAAGAAGCAAAGCACCCTTTAAAAAACACGCATATCGGCCACTCGGACGACAATATTGCTTGTCCCCAAAAGTAGGCAAATAATGTGCAAGAAAAAACAAAACTCCCACCCTCCGCCAGAGGTCCCAGCGCAATCCTTAAATACACACAACGAATTCCGAAAAAAAACACCCCAACTCAGTGAATGCTATATTCCCGATAAAGGTGCTCCCGCCATCGTAACGAACCAGGAATCTATACATGCCCGACCCGGTTCAACCGTGGGGACGGTTTATCTTCCTCATCGGAAAACGTCACTCTCTGCCATAAAGATAGAGCCCGGAGCTGCTGCCGGCAATTGTGTGTGTGTGTGTGTGTCTGGGGAGAGAGGTTTTGTTCCAACGGAAAGGCATAAAACCTGAACCCTGGCTACTATGCATAGAAACACTCCCGGCAGCACAAACACACGGAAGCGAGCCAAGGTGAGTACACGGAACTAAACCCGGAGCAAAACTTCTAACGACACACCGGGACGTGACTTTGCTTTATTGCCTGAAATTGCTTGTTTTTGCATAGGTTTTTTTCTGGTGTTCTTTTCCTATGATTTTTAGTTTCCTCCGCAGTGCTGCAGCAGGTTCTAACTTTTTAATTTCTTTGCCCGATTTCGTGACTTCCTAGAAGAAACGTTGTGAGCTTCAAACAAACATAACAAAGTCTGGATTATTATGAGTAAAGAATTGGAAAGCTTATGAACAGTCTAAAACATAATTCTACCATTTGCACTGCAGATCAATCCAACTACACTAATCTTCCATTGATGAACGGCTGTCGCGCCAGCATTGTTGCGGATAGGGACATATAACCACCGTTTAATGGACAGGCAGGACGGTTCAGTCCATCAGCTCTAAAACTTTACTTTGCCTTCCCGCTGCCGGTTTCGCCGTTTGTTTCTTCATATGTCAGGCGTGTATGAATTATAAATGCATCCCAGTGGACCGTTCGCGTTCCGCACTTCGACACGATTTCGTCTGCATTGGCTGCTGCTGCTGCTGCTGCTGCTGCTGAGGGTTAACACAAATTTATGACCTTTTGCGAGAAGCGAAAAACCAAAAACACCCTTTGGGCCTAAAAGCAAAACAAGAAAGATATAGGCGCATCAACGGAGCAACGACGCAATGATGCAAGTGTGTTTGTGTGTTTGGCCCCAGGGAAAGCTCAGGGATTGAGGAAAACAAAATGCAAAAATTATTTTATTTTATTTACAAAACAACTCAAAAAAGAGTCTTCTAAACCATTTTTCATTCCAATTTCCTTGAACCCTCCTTTTTCTGGATGTGAATTTCGAGCAAACGCACGTAAACAGGCCCAAAAGCATGGGGGCAAAGTGTTGTCAAACGGTGTGCGAATCCCCTTTTGCGTTGCATATAAAAACCATTCACATCTTCCCCAGGCGTGTGTCCAAGAAAAGGAATGTTGTCCAGTTCGCTGCGAACGAAACCTCCCATGTACAAGACGGCCTCTTCAACGGAATTCCACGTGTCCGGCGCGATGAAGCTGTGGAAACTGTTTCTGCGCCGTGATGGATGCATTAAATCCCCACCAACACTTTCGCTCCCCATCTTCCCATGAACAGCATCATGCTCCATCATCGTGTTGCCTCTCTGTTTACCAACATTGGGCTTAATCCGTTTACGTCATTGAACGAGCAGCTGCTGCGACGCAAACTCTCCACGAAAAAAGTGTAAGAAAAGCAATAGGTAAATAGCAACAACAGCAACAATGTTTGTTTTTGCGCACTGCATTGCGTGGCGAGAGCTCCAACAAGTTCACGACGACCATATGTTAATGTCGGTGTTGTTGTTTTGTTGACGCAAAAAGAAAGCTGCTTAATACAGCCACCGTTGCTACGGTCGAGCATATTCTTTTTGTCGATGAGCCCACGTATATTTTGGTCAGAATCTTTCCACCAAGAAATGTGTATTTACATGGTATGATTTGAGGCAATTCATGCGATTAGTTGTCTTCGAAGCTTCATTGGAAGATGCTACGAGAGTTTTCATCAAGCAAGATCAGAACAAATAGTCAATTTAACCACACAGTAAATTGACTGCCCAATGACCGTCGCAGCAAAAGCATGGCCTAGCGCGCCACAGGTCATCAGTTCGAATCTGTTCCAAAAACATGCGAGGAAATATTCGGATTCTTTGGTTTTCTAACATCAATTCCACATCCGCAATAAAATGAGCGTCTCCCATAAAAAGACTGTAAAATCAACACATTCTTCCCCATATTGAACAGCGTTTTTTTCACTTACCGAATGTGGGCCGTGGCGGATCGCCCTCCGAGTCTTCGCCGCGCTGCAGCCGCAGCAGCGTCCGCAGCCACAGGTTCAGCTCCTCCTCGCTCTCGAACACGATGCAGAAGCTGTCGTCCTTGGTGTACAGCGAGATGATCTGCTTCTTCAGGTCGTGCCGCTTGTTGATGTTGAAGCAGGTGCGCAGCACGATGGTGCGCTTCGGCTGGGTGCCCCCGTCGCAGCCGGCATTGCCCTTCTGGAACGATTGCTTGAACTTTTTCTCGCTGTCGAAGTACTCGAGCCGGGCCGCCTTGCCCGGCACGTCCCCGTACACGACGAAGTACTTCTTCTTGTTCGTCTTGTGCTTCCGGTGGTACCCGTGCAGCACCACGTTCAGCGCCTTCGGTATGATCAGCGACGAGGCGCGGCCCGCCCCCGACCCGGACACGCCCGCACTGCTGCTGCTGCCGCCGCCCGTCGTCGTGCCCGGCGTTGCCGACGGCGTGCCGGACGGTGTCGCATTCATGCCGGCCATCGACGTGCCGTCTAGCGGCGTACCGGGCTGGTGCTGGTCCTTGGCCGGTGTCGAGGCAGCGGACGACGACGAGTGCATCATCTTCGCGCGGGCAAATGGTAGGAACAGCTTGGCGCTAACTTCTCGCACGCCCAGAATCCCACCGACGACGCCGCCGCCGCCGCCGCCACTGCCGGTATTAGCCGCCGTCGTCGGCTGGCTTTGGTTGCTGCTGGTGCTACTGCTGGTGCTAATGTTGTTGTTGTTGTTGTTGTTGATGGTTTGTATGTTGTCGGATGTGGGACCGTTGTTGTTGTTGTTGATACCCGTGACCGTCGGTGAACCACCGGCGGATGGCGGTGCGGTCCCCCCCTGGGGCGACAGTTGATAGTGCTGGATGTACTGCTGATAGTAGCTAGCGATGCTGTTGTTGTTGTTGTTGTTATTAGTGTTGTTGTTGCTACTGCTGTTGTTGTTATTGTTGCTGTTGCTGCTGCTGCTGTTATTGGCGTTGTTGGTAAGTGTGGACATCGCGGCGGCAATTTTCCGCCACGGTGGCCCATGAGAACTGTTTAAGCGGTACCGGATGCCGTTGGTGTCGGTGGGAACGCCGCCAGTACCGGACGATCTATCCTTCGAAGTCGTGTTTGACGCTCTGTGGGAAAATTGAAGAAAATGATAGAAAAAATAACGTTAATTTCCATCTTATTATAATACCAAAAAGCAGCAGAAAACATAAGACAGAATGTCTTAAAAACGTTAAAGCTACAGTGTCATTTTTGTGCCATGACTTAAACCTAATAAAATCATTCAGTTCATTGTTTAACAGCGAAATTTTTTGTTCACAAAACCTCCTACTTTTATCCGATAAAGCTCCTTCCGATAAATTCATTTACCAAAACTATCAAAACCCGTACCAAAAACCCATACTTTTCCTCATTAACCATAAATACCGACGACAGGCAAAATATTTCCTCAAACCATGCAATTTTCACATTCAATGATTGCAACTGCATCGGACGGGGCGCGCCCCAGCAGCTTTTTCTTTAATTTCCACGTTAAATATCATTAAACACACAAACACACACAAAGCCCAAAGGGGTATCAATAGCACCCTTTCTCTCTGTCTCTCTGCCTCCCACACACTCTCTCAACACCTAATTCCATCTCATAAAGCAGTCGTAAAGTAGCTGAATAAATGATAATTATTATCTGGCTGCTACCGCATCTCCCTGCGGTAGCTCACCCGCGAACATGCTTGCGCGTTGATAGCTTAATCGGAAAATAACGTTTCATTAGCAACACCGAGACCCGAGACCGGTGGCTCATATTGCCCTCCTCTCAACACTGCCCGCTCCCCCTGCCCCACGCGTTAACGGTCGGGGAGAACCGCCAGACCAAAACTAATGCAATCATAATAAATCCATTCGCTCCGGCTCCGAGGCGTTCAGGAGTATGACTTTTTCCCTTCCGATGCGTGTAAAACTACCCACCGAAGATCGCTTTGGCAGGAAGTGTGTGTGTGCGAGTCTTTTTTTTTTGCTGTTCCCTTTTATATTTCTTTTTTCGTTATTGCTTCTGTTTCAATTTCTCTGCATAATGCATCTTTTTTTTTTTAATGCACACACAAACACTGGACTGCAGGATTGCGCCGCAGGTGTAAGTTACACATCGAATGGCACCCAACAATGCCACAAAAAAGAAGAGACCCATGATTTGTTGTCCTGAACCGCAATCGAAGCTGGTTGCTTCTCGTTTCCCCTGCCCCTTCAAGAAGAATCGAGAGAAACCAAAAACCTATCACCAATTAAACAGTAATTCAACGGTACACTGAAGTGTGACAATCAATCGCCCTCTTTCTCGCTCTCTCTCTCGCCATATCCTCCCTTTACTCTAAGACCACGGCGAAGAACGTACACACATTACTGGGCCACCCACAAGCCGCCCAGTGTTAGTGTGCAAGTGGATCACAGCCGCAAGCAAACGGAAACTTTTCGATTCGAATTCGACATCGATCTGCGGGCTGGGTTTTCGTTTTCGAGACTGTGCACTAGAGTAAGCCGGCTCTGCCCCTGTGTATCGATTGCACATCGTAAATGGTACGCCAGTTAAGCCAGATGATAAATAAACATGCCGGTGTATTGGCACTCGAATCCATTTGCTCTACTGCTCTGTTTTTTTTTTTATTTTGTTGATTATTTTTGTCCTTGTAAGCTAGTGTTCGATTCTGTTCACAAAAGTTCTTGGACAGTTTGAGTGTTTTTAATTTGTGTATTTAATTTTAATTGATAAACTTCTATTGTAGTTTTAATGTGCGCAATATTATTCATCTGTTTTCGATTTTGTACTAATTTTTGTTATTATTCTCAAAATAGACTTGCTCCCAATGTTATCATAATAAGAAGAACCATTAATTGGAACAGTTACATATGTGTTCTAACAAGCACAAATAAATCACAAAATTTGAGTGAAAACTAAACACATAAAGGAAGTCTCGCAACAAACCAAGAGCTGCAAACTTTGTTGCGAGAAAATACCTATCGAATCCGCAGACTCTAAGAAACAGGTCAAAGAATTCTACGATGTTGGGGGACCCATTACAAACCAAAGCTAAAAACACAATCCAAGGCTATGTGGACGATATTTTTGACGCTTTTGCCACGGAGAACTTCTTGCCGCACATCTTGCCCCGTATGTTGTGAAGAGATTCTGGTTTGATCTACTTTTATGGAACAGGATGACACTTCTACATGGACTGTCCTAGTTCTGTGCGCTACACACGGCCTTCAGTAATGGGTGTTCAGTGTTTGTTTTGAGGTAAAACGCAATGAAACTAACCTGAGGACGTGAGCAAGATGGAGTTTGTTAGTTTGTTTTATTGGAATTTGTTATTGATGGGTTTGTTTTTTATGTGCTTGTTTGAAATTTGGTTTAGTTTGAGATAGCTATGCAATAGAGCAAAGAAGGCAAGAAACTACACACGATAAAACAATTCCAAATTTCTATATGTAGCGGAACTTGGGGCAAGTGTGCCACCTTAAGCATTTCAAGTTATAACTCACTAAAACGTGTTTTTCAAAAGCCGATTTAAATCTCATAACCATTTTACATCTATTTCCTCACTTATAAATGAGTTTCGCTTGAAAAAAGTGCAAACAAAACAGTTTTTGAAGCGTTTTAAAAAGGGTCCAAAAAGACGTTGTTTTTTGGGCTATGGGGCAAGAGTGCCACTCGTATGGGGCAAGACGGCAACCTGGTTAAAATAACCGTGTTTCTTAGATAATTGGAAATTATTACGTTTATACCACTAGTATATGTATTCCCACATGTATTTAGTCCTCAATGAACCCTTTTTGACCACCAACTGTACCACAATATGGTTTGTTACTGTTCTGTTTTTCCGGGCTGGAATCCGCTCACAATAGCGCACCATTCTGCAGCACGCTACAACAATGTTTACATTTTTGACAGCTCGCGCCTATGAAAGATGGTGGCACACTTGCCCCAAAAGTTGTAACTTTTTTGAAATTGAATTTTTCAGTGACAAAAAGAATTTTTTTTTCAACTAACCCCACAAAAAATTTCACGTTTTCTCAGCTATACGGAGGTGTAAATATTTTCTCGGTTGATTGTTCGCACGATTTTTGAGAGCTTATTTGGTTGGATTAAAAAATTATAATATTCTGCTCACTTTTGAAACTCAATATAAATCAGTTTAAAACAATGGGAAATATCGATTGGTCTATATGAAATTAGGCTCAGAATACCTAGTCATTGGAAAGCAACCAATTGTGTATACATTGATCATTAAATTAAAGTTTTTAAGGAAAAATGCTTGGTGGCACTCTTGCCCCGTATGGCACACTTGCCCCAAATTCCGCTATTTATTCGTTTTAAATGTTTGATTCTTGATACAAACTTTGTTGAAAATGTTGGATTAGTAACTACTTTATTGGATGTAACATAAATAACAATTAGTTTATTGTCCACTGCTTTCTTCTACATAGAATCCCCGAAAATCCTTCAGCTATCTCCTGCCCAAATCACGTCGTAACTGTTACCCAAGGTTTTGGAGTTGATCGGTATGCAACTACTACAATCTAGGCACTAAAGCTTTTATTTCACTACCTTCCATCCGATAACGAGTGTCACCATCCTCCTCTCCCGGAATACCTCACAGTTATCGTACCAACATACTTATACCCAAGTGTTGGTCCTAAATGTAAAAAAAATCCCGAAAACCTCGCAATTAGTTCATAAATCTAGTCCCTTTTATGCTCCCCAGGACAAATCACATCACGCAAACCCTCGCCGGTGCACTTGGTGCCGAGTTGAACCGAATACCGACCAAAAGCAAGCGTCACCAAGCGTTGGGGATAAGGGGAACTAAAATGTCCCTTAAATTTCTCCACCAACAGTAGCAGCAGCAGCACCAGAGCTTATGAAGCAATTGTCCACGCTTTTATGGCACCGATAGCGAGAAAACCACAACTACAAACCCCAACTTGTTCCCAACATTTTACCCCTGGTCGCCGGGCCGTCTTTTCTGCCATCCTTTACCACACCGACCGGTGCTGTTTCCACCGTTTTATAGCAGCGGCAACAATTCAAGCACCCATTAAAGGATCGTAAAGTCAGCCAACTTCAACTCCCCATGGCGGACATAGCTCCCCAACCGAAACTGACGATCGATCCTGGCTCGATGTCCCTCGGCCAGGACAACAATTGACGACGACGATTCGCCACACCGTCTTCCTGCGGGGTTGAAGAATTGATGATGGTGAACTGGCCCGGCCGCCAGCAGTCACCCCGCGCCGTATTATCGTTGGACTTTTCAACATCTTATCAACATGTCAACCACAATCGGTGGAGTGTGGTGGTTGGTTAGGCGTTGTAAAGTTGTCTCCCCCTCCCCGGTTCAATCCCATAAACCCACTCGACCGAAACCGGAAAGGGGTCCAGAAAAAGGAGAGACAAAAACAACACACACACACATACACACAACCCAAGGACCTTTTCTCCTTCCCGACAGGCTAATTAGAATAATTTTCAATAACAGTAGCATAAAACGTGGCCTGTCGGTGGAAATTCGCTTTTCGCTACATTTGCCCGGAACAATCATTGTCAACCCCTTGTCCTTTGCCCGGGGGAAGCTTTAATTATTATTTAAGGGGCTGTGTATCAAAAACACTGCAATACACTCTCCGTTAATACAACAAGAGAGCCCAAGGGAACAACAAGAACGTAAATGTCATTAGGGCGCAGGAAAGGGTTCTACTACCGTTTTGGTGCGCTTTCGTTAACTGTCCTTTGGTGAGTGTTTTGTTTTCCCCTTCTAGACGCGTGCTGTTTTTCCACTTCATTCCACTTCTTGCTCAATCCAAAACCATACGCAACGACGACCGCCTCACCCTGTGCTCGGTTGCATATTGAAAAGAAGAGAGAGAAAAAACGACCCATCATTAATCGAGCCAGCCGCAGCAAACATTTTTGATGTCGCTCGATACGAAAGCCGATAATTATTCTAATTAATCGACGGACGGAAAAGGGCTCTTGGGTGGTGTTCCCTTCCGTCGCTCAATTAAGGGCCTAGAGTGCCTTAGAGGGAAGGGTGGCGCTGCACACGACAAGCGCGGGCACTTCCGGTATCCTTGCTGCTAACTTTTTTTGTATGCAAACACACGCGCGTGCGTTATTTTTATTATGACAGCAGAGTGTAGTTGAAATAATCAGGAGGGAGTTGTAGTTGTTTTTTTGGTTGCCCTTCCCCTAGGCCTGTCCATTCACTCCCATTATTTTGCAAATGGACATTTCCATTGCACGAAACGCTGTTTTTTTTTTGCAGAAATGTAATATGTTGTGATGGAAGGATAAAACACACACACAGACCTCTACCGAACGCTAACCGGACGCGGTGAACAAACGGTTGACAAAACATAAGGAGCTTCCGGTCCGGTATCCGGCCACTGACCCCTTTGTGGGCATCGAGGAAGGGACGTTTTCTCGATCCGAGTGAGGTTTTCCCTAACAGCACTGTTGACGATATTCAAAACAGGCTGTCTTTTCGCTTTGTAGGATAAAAGTTAGGCCATGGAACACCCCACAATAATAACGGCAAGTTCAAACTAGAGCCTTAAGCGACTGAAGTCTTCATTTTTGGAGTGTTTTGGAGTTTTAATGGATGAAAACATGCCGATGTCTTCATTGTTAACGTTTCTTCGAAGCAAAATGCTTTAGTTACTCTGCCTAGAAACTCTTTTACCTTTCAAAGTTAAACTCTTTTGCTTGCAGCTCGACTGCATCCGCACAAGTTCACCTCCCAAGAGTGTGACTTGGGCCATGACTCGCACCATGCATTACAGGTAAGGAAACACACGTTTAAAATAACAAGACTGACCCAAAAACAAAACAAAAAAGCCGACGCATCTTCTTCACCCAAAGCACACAAGAAAAAAACAACTTCTTCTTAACGGCGGAAAACCCGCCACGGCCCAGGTAAACATGCACACACACAGACCCAAAAACGTTCGATTTCTTCGCCTCGAAACGGTGAGAACTAGGTCGTGTTTTGCGTGTTTCGCTTTTCCGCCCCTGGGACGCCGGTTCGTCGTCTGGTCACCTTGGGCCGGGGGCAGCTTGGTTATACCTCACGACACACGCGTTACGCATAAGAAGAAGAAAAAACACTCCCCCTCTCGCCATGTCTACGCACCGAAAGCGCAGACATCACCGTGTGGCCTCCCTGTCCCTCTCTCCCTGGCGTTGATGAGCGGCGGCTGTCCGCGCTACCGACAAAGCAGCGCGGCACACACGCACCAGACAGACAGCGCGACGGTTACGCACAATTTGACCTCAGACCGCGCGCGGACACAGACGGACACCTCTCCTCGCGCCTTCCCACAACTAACCAACCAACCAACTCAGCTTCCCATCCAAAAAGGTACCGAACCCCTAAATTTGTCCATCACAAGCCTCCAATTGCACCACATACGAAGCAGCGGTGGGGATCTCGCGCAAGAAAAGCCCTCAAAACGGAGAGCTCAAGACCCGCAGACGCAAAAAACGAAACCAGACATGCAGATTGTGAAACGAAAGAAGAAGAAGAAGAAGTATAACATTCCACGTGTACGGATCTAGCAGCTCGTTGTGTTCAACCTGGCAGCGGGGGATGAATTTGCCATTTTCTTTGTCTTCTTTGCTGTGCGAAACAGCATTGAAAACGGGGCAACGCGCGTGAGCCTCCGTGAGCCTCCTCGGCTCTCCTCAAATTGGCGGAAATATTGCCCAAACCGAGGCTCGAAAAGAAAAGGCTTTAAAAACTCTCCTCCGCCTCCGGCACCTCTCCTTTGGTTCTCCTTTACCTTGGAAAATAAAGCCTTCTATTTAAAAGACCGTCTCTCTCTCTGTCTATCGCTTCGCACAGAATGGTTTCGCCAGGAGGCATAGAGGAAAACATGGAAGTGTGTGCGAATTTTTCAAGCAACCCTCCCTGCCTTTTCCGCTCATTAGATCGCCCCTCCCGCAACCCTTGCACAGCTCCGAAAAGTGTTGGCGGCACGCACCAAAACATCAATGCGTAAGCCAACCGATCGATCGAACGGGAATGATTAGGCCAGAGGGAACAGCTTTTAAAAAGTGTATTTCATACACCATCATCTCGCGCTCAATCAGAGACGCACCGCACACAACGCGCGCCTAGGACGATTGAAATCGCGAACAAAATCATTTCCACCTTTCCCTCTCTCTGTCTCGTGCGCCGCACCTTTTGCATAACAGTAGTGGGAAGAATGATTTAAAGAGAGGAGGAGCACGATGCTTTGCAGGCCTTGGGGAAAAGGGTGGCTTCGTTCACTCCAGGTAGCAACAAGAAAAATACAAAAATCCTGCCAACTTCATTTTGGGCAGTCCCGGCGGCAAACGGCTCGCGGTCGCCCCCGTCTATGTTTTGGTTTGTTTCTTTGCCGTCATCTGCGAAAGCGCGTCCGGTCCCCCCCGGCTTGGTATGCTTCTTTATAGGGTTGATGGTAGCCGTGTTTTTATTCATTATGTTACTGTGCCTCACGCCGGGCAGTTATGTTTTGGTCAGCGTCGCTGTGTGTGTGCGTGCGTTTGTGCGTTAAGCACATTCCCCGCCGAGTTGTTGGGGGCCAAAAGGCCAAGAGAGCGTTTTTATTTCCCTTGACTGTGTTACTCTTTTTTTTTTTGCGTACCGCCGGCGAGGGCATGATGTTCGCGAAATGTTGTGACCACCGGCCAAGAGGCTAGAAAGATCGGGGCGCAACATTGAGGTCGCGACGATGGGTTGAAAAGTTTGTAGACATGTTTGAGGCGCTTTTGCGTGTATAAATGTAGCTCTAAATGAGTGTTTTAACATGAGTATTAGTAGAAAATTAAAAACATCAGCGAAAATATTTTTTTTTAATTGTATTGTTGAAGTAAAACGGGTTAAAAAAGTAAGCAAAGGGATTAACCATTAATTACGTAACACGTGTGGAAAAGGGGCAAGAATACTTATTTTTGACGTTCGATCGATCTGATCGTGGGTCGTCTTAACACTCTGCTCACAACTGCTTATGAAGTGATGATCTTGCATAAACCCTCTAATTCCCAATCCCTCATTTACATGGGCATCCAAAAAATCGATAAAAAATTACTAAAATATAATATGCTGTTGCTACCAATTTCAAAGCCACTTCACAACACTTCTACCTTTTCACATAAATACCTAGATTATTTGTGTACTTCTATCTGTAAAAAACGACCTCAGTTCAAAGTTGAAGTTTTGGAAAGAACGTGTTCTACAGTTTATATTTACCGCAAGGCAAAAATTTGGGCATCAAAAGATTAAGTTATGTACTTCCTAAATCGTGAGTGAATTTAAGACATGAATCGCATCAGCTCTCTTCCTCGATAACAAAACAAACAGACAACAAAAAATCCACTTTGAAAGATCGTTGCACCAGTAACTTATCAGTCGCGCACGCACGCACGCACTCTTGCGCCCCAAAAAACATTACAACCCCATAACAACACCCGAAAGACAAACGGCCTCGCGAAAAACGCAGTCCGCCACCACTCGGCACAGCAACACGAAACGGGCGAGAGCGGGCGAGAGCGAGCGCAACAGTAGGAATGGCAGCGTCCGACAGGGGGAAGTGAAGGGGGGTTTGAAGTGTTTTAAAAGGCCACCCAGTTCTATGCGGCCCCGCCGGCTCTGCTTGCGCAAAACCGTAAGTCATGCGGGAGGTTGGTTGCGTACGTCATGCGTACTCGCAGGCGGCCAACAGACTTCCGCGCAGCAGCAGCAACCGCTTTCGGTTGAGGTGAGATTCGCGTACGCATGATGAAGAGAAAAAAATCGCACACACACGCACACACACAGGTAGGTCCATGCCCCGTTAGGCGAATGGAACGGAAACTGTTGGGAGGTGTAATGGTGGTAAGCCACGCACCCGGGTAATGCTGACTCATAGATCGGGGTGTAAACCTGGCCACGCATCGGCTGTGCGTGTGTGTCGGTGCCGGTGCTGCGCCAAAAGTTAAATGGAAGCAAACGCTAGACGTAAGACAAACCCCGTGGTCCCAGCAAGAACCAAGCCAGCGTGTGTTTGTGTGGCCCTACTGGGAGACGATTTGAATTTTCGAGCCGAACAAGTCTTTGGCAGGGCTTTGGCAGGGCCAAAAAAAAACAAAGAATGACGGTCTACAGAGACTTTGGACTTTCCGGTCGGTGTGGAACTGGTTTTGAATGGTGAATGGTGTAGCAAAGGACTAATTTATGAGTGATAATTGTCTGCTTTACAACGAATCAACAACTGGTTTGCGTCAAAATTTACACGTTCACTTTGTGATTTAAATAATGTATGAGTTGAATTAATGTGTTTGTATTGAGCTACCTGCAAAGCTGTTTTTTAGACCTAATTTACTAAGTTACGTAGTTTATGGATAACCCCCATGCTATACTTTTTATAGAAACATACATTTTAAATCGGTTTTTATAATGCTTCAACACTAAAACCACCAAACGAAATCAAACGAGCCAACATGCTTAACCCTGTTGCGATGTCTCATTCGCCTGCCCGCCTTAATTTCACAACCTTAAAAAAACCCTTCGAGCACGAAACGCGATCTTGCGCTCTTCAGTTCTTCGTTCTTCCGACTGCCTCGTTTGCCTGCCGCTCCTCCCTCTACCAGCTTTATTTGCATGCTTTATGTGCTGTTCATCACAAACCACTTTCCCGCGAGCGATTGTATCGAATAATAGCAGCACACATGTCTCGGGACAGCGAAAGGGAAGGAAGGAGAAACTACAGCGATAGTGAAATAAAGCGCGACACCACCACCCGAGACCAGAGCAACTGGAACCGCGTGCGCGCACAACGAGCGGTATTTAAAGCGCGAGACACAACTTCCTGTTTTTTTTTTCGGTGCCCGTGCCGAAAACTGAAACCACGAGCAGCAACGGGAAAGGATCTTGTCGCGCTGCTGGCATCCAGAAGGGTGTTGTTTATGGTGAAGGAACGAGGTAGAAATAGAACGAAGAAAGCAAAATCGCTCGCAGAGATAAAGCAAAAAACAAAAACACACACACACACACATTCCAGGTCTCACAAAAGCGGGACACATTCTTATGCTTCTACCCCCCAAACCCAACGAGGGAAGCACATTCTTATGCTTCCCTAAGGGCGGTGGTGTTGGAAGATGGAAATAGAAAACGATGTTTTTTTTTTATAAATTGTCTACAAACTTGGGGATCAGAATCGAGTAGAAAAATAAAAACAGGAGTCGATGGCGCGAATTAAGTGGCATAAAAAACGGCTTCCAAAGACATGCCGCCCCGTTCTTCTTGCTGCGCTGTCTTAGTTGGGTCTTGGCATAATATGCTTATCTTCTAAAATCCAACCTTGAGCAACTCGTGGCGGAACAATTTCATACAAAAAGATGCTACAACAATTAAACCCCTTCAAAGCGGATAGGTTAGGTTTTCCACTTGACCATTTCGAAAGGCGAATACATAACGGTTGATCCTTTCGAAGGGATTTTCGATCAAGTTGTAGCCTAAATTTGCCAAACTTATTTGGATTTTGTTTTCAACAATCAATTTTTTGTAAATTTTTATTTTTTTGTATTTTTTTGTGTATTTTTTTGTGTATTTTTTTTGTTTTTTTTTTTGGTGTAAATTCTTCCTTTGTAAGTAAATGTTTGATTTTATTTTTAATATTATTGGATGTTTTATGTATAATTTTATTTCAACGGCTTTCGCTAATTTTGTTGGCTGTAAATTTTATTTTCGCTATAGTTGTATATTCACAAAATAACACAAAATAATAAAGATTTAACAAACAATTAAAAAAGGAGTTATTTAAACTACTTTATTTTACTGTTAAAGGAACAAAAAAACAAAAAGATTGATCGAAACGTAACAAAGAAAGTACATTGAGAAGATTCTGTAATTAGCTCAAACTGAAATTAGCTCCTTAGTTACTTTGGATTAAAATTCCAACCTTCATGGCTTTAGTTTTCGGCGTTTAAAAACAAAACTAATTGTGTAAAATTTGTTTTAAATTATTATAATTAACCATTCGACTCAAAACAGCACTAACATCTTTCATTTTAATTGCACTTCACTCCGTAATCATTTAATTAGATTTAAAACTACAAGTATGCACACACCGAAAGTCCCGCCATTTCGAGAAAGTTCCGTTCGTGTGAAGCCTGTGCGACAACATCGACATGTACGGTGCCGAAAAATCAGGCTCAAATTACACCATGCCAGTGTGCCCCACAGTTTAAACGCCCGGAGTACAATAAATCATCAATAATTGGTAATTTAATAAAACATGAATAATCCTTTTGCGCTCTTCTGTCAATTTTGCCTGCCTTTCGCAATTAAAAAAACACATTTCAACTTAATCTTAACCCAAATCGCATCGGGAGAAACACAAGGAATCGGCAAGGCACGAAGGATCCAGGTTCCAGTCTGCAATTCGACTTGGTGGTGAGAGGGACACCGCCGGACCACCGTTGGATGATCGCGCTCAGCCTCCGTCGTCTGCCCGACAGAGGAGATCCCGACAGATAAACGGCGAAAACGGCCAACAAAACAAACCCGGGCCTGTCGGCGCTGTTGCGTCGAAATATGCAAACCCACTTAGAAACGGACCAGGGGATGGGATTATGCTGCGTCTCGGGCGGTTTTGTGAGACGGTTTTGTTTCATGTGTTGCTGGTTAAGGGTTTTTTGTGTTGTCTTTTTTTCTTTCCGTACCCGTCTACTGCGCTTGTTTGTCTGGTCTTTGCCTCTCCTTGAATCTCCCGCTCACCAGCCTAGTCTGCACATTCGCAAATCATCATCAACCATTTCGCCCCCCCCCCCCCCATTTCGGATGCATATCTATATACCTGCGAATTTTTCAACCAAAAACCCGCACGAGAAATACATCAATCGTGTGTGTCTCGCCGTTTTATTTAAGTTCGGTTTCGTTAATTCCTTCGGGGCCGCCGCCGCCGCCGCCACCGTCACACGGGAAAGATCCCATTTAGGATTTCGGCGGGTTTTTTTTATGTTGTGCCTTGCTGCTGCTTCTCTGATGTGGGGTTCCACTCATTTAACGTCTGGGCGCGCGGGTCGTAAACAAAAATTTTGCACAACAACAACCCCAAACACCGACCACCGACCGGGATGGATGATGGCGGGATATCGCAGGAAGAAGAAATTGTTTGCAAAAAAGAACCACACACACACATGCAGAGATATATTTTGCGACCCAGACGGGTTCGGGGCCGTGCGAAATTATTTCGCAAACTCGGCGAGACTTGATCGCGGGGACGTCGGTCGACTGCTGCTCCAATTTTCTCTCGAAAGATCAACCAGCCGGCCGACCGGACCCCGGATCTCGAGGATCGTGTCTGGCTGCGGTCAATCGCCGTGCCTGTGACTGTCTGTGGGTCGCATTATTTGTCGGCGGATTCAAGTTTTTGTGGGGGCTTTTTTTTGGTACGTTTCTCAAAGGAAACTTTGGATGGTGGTGGTTAAGGATGAAGAAAGGTGGAAGGAAATCGATTCGGTAACACCATAAATCAACGGCTAAAAGCCGTAACTCTTCCCATGAATGGTCCTCCAGTTTTTTGAAGTAAACACACAGTGCAAAAGGAGATCGTAGTCATCAGGCTACAACCATCGAAATTGTTGCCAACGTAGGGACAAACGCGTTAGGAAACGGTTTATCAAAGCCGTTGAGTGGGATTTGTGACCGATCGACGCTTTGTGAAATGTTGCGTATGATATACCAAAAGGAGAACCATGAAATTGCACTTGAAATAATCGTCTCAATACATAGTGAGAACGTATCAATGAATTTAGACACTTCATTTGGCGTCAAGACAAGTGAGTGAACGATCCTAACATTTCTTTTTATGAACTTTGATTTAGTCTTTTTAGCTACGACGACGGCATTCAGAGATGATCCCAACAATGTCTTTACCATCTATCGTTTTCTATCCAAAAGGACTCAGAGAAAACAATGAACAAAAAACAACTCCACCCTGAACGAAATGAGCGGCTATTAACGATAATAGCACTGCTTTCGAAACCTTGGGTACGCTCCCTACTATCGGCAACCGGCCAACCGTTGATGCCGGTGTTACGATACTCCCGCGATGCAGAACGAACGTTGTCCGTTAGGCAGAGAGACTCTTTGCTACAGTGCTAGTCCGTTTTGTTGGCAGAAGCAGCAGTCTGTTGGCGGGCCTTTCCGCCTT
Organism: Anopheles merus; assembly: GCF_017562075.2. Lineage (NCBI taxonomy): Eukaryota > Metazoa > Arthropoda > Insecta > Diptera > Culicidae > Anopheles > Anopheles merus. The sequence continues at coordinate 19,302,693 of NC_054084.1, forward strand.
CGAATTGGCTTCTGGTTTTGAAATATTCCACACACCACCAACGCACGCACCAGACCAGTTCGCTCGGACGCGCTCCGGCGTAAGAAGATGAGCTCGCGATGAGTAATGAGCCCAATAATGTAGGGCTCACACTTCATAGCTTTCCCGCCAGAGCATGAGCGCAAATCGTTCTGCCAACTCGCAGGCAGCGCTGCAGCATAGACAGCTCGATGTCTTGTAGTCGTTTATCAAAGCGACAACCCGCACGGCGAGAAAGCAAAGGCGTTATAATAGGTTCATGTTTTTCGTTGAACAAATGGTTGAGAACACGCTTTTCTGGTGGTTTGAAAACGATGTACCAATATCCCCAGGAGCAAGATGCATTTTGAAGACTATTGAACTACCAAGAAGTACAGTTCTGATGAAGAATCGTTTAGGCACAAAAGGATCCAACATTTTTAAATGAAATAGTATAAATATGAACGATCATTGAACAGCAAATTGAAAAGTTCTTTCAAGTTGTCGTAATTCCTGGGGAACTCTGATCTAGAGAGGGCATATGCTAGGCGGAAATAGCCATTGTAACGTCCAGAACAGACCTGAATATCTCAAAAAAAAAAACCCAAAAACTAATCTCTGTACGATCAGGACTCAAAATATAATTTTATCAAGTCTTCAAGGATAGGAATTCTAGGTGTCATAAGAACGTACTGAGAAACCTGAATGAGTTTAGTGCTAGTCTTTCTTCCCAATTCAGGTATTCTTACCAATTCAGAGGAAAATTTGGCATCGATGTCTAGAGGCATAAGAACCTAACATGCAGAAGAATTACATGTCAAGATCTTCAGCTGATATACCTAACATAACTACCAGCCGAAAGAAATATTAAGGACATATTGGTTAGGACGCGTTAGGACCCCAAATGGACATAATGAAGATCTCTATAGATAACATCTTCATCTGTTCTTCTTCTTCTTGGACAAGATCTTTGATCAGCATCTCATCAGATTCTTCGATTCTTTTAGACGCATTTTGTTACGATTGAAACTTAAATAAGATTCTCAAGATCCTATTTAGCAGTAAAAACAATCTCCAACATCAATCTCCAAACAACAAATCAATTACTCTTGGACAAAACACGCTTAAATGCCTCATTTTCCGTAACGACTTAAACACAACAACAAAACCTCTCAATGACCATTATAACCGGATGAAAAACAGTAAGCTGCATACACACACACACATCCGTAGCTCGTAAAAACTCTTTTAAATTCCGGTATCAAACAGATATGCAATTATTCCGCGCGTCCGACAACCCTTCTACCCACCACTTGATGGGGCTGAAATCAATATCCAGCACGGCAATTATGGCCATCTGAAACTGAATCTTCATCCCATTATCGGCATGGATGAAAGGGCGCCGCCTTCCCTGCCCGCCCGTCCGCTGCGGAAATATAGATTAAGCAAACGAGCCCTGATCAATGCATCGGTCGAAGATATTCTGCCGGTGAGTGTTATGAATAAAACACAAAAAAGCATCACAACAGCACCCGCGAGCCATAGTTTCCACCAGTTCAGCACAACAGTTGGTTTCATTTCCGCCAAAACACATCAAGCAAACGTGAGGATGGGTGTACTTTTTTTTTGTTGGATGAAACAAAATGGTATCGCCGCGTTGCTTTTTATCCAAGTTTTGCACCCAAAAAAAAAAATCAACCCGATGCACCGATACACATCTCCAAAGTGGAATCACCCATTCTTCAGAGTGGTTAAGACATTAAAACTAAAGCGAAACGAGCAACGATCGTGATTGATTGGGTCAGAACAGGGCGCGAGCGCGAGCGCGTGAACGGAACAAAACGAAGCCCGATCGAAGCCGTAGGCCACCACACACTGAAGTTCAGCTACAGAATCATAACAGCCGCCACACACCCCGTCATCCCCTTGGTGCACCGATTGATCATCGGCGAACCGTTTTACGGCCTATTTCCTGTTCGTTACATCTCGCAAGCCCTGTGACGCGCTTCCACCACCTCCACCTCAACAAAAAGGTGGCAATCCTCCCGCCGGGGTGCCAAACTTACCGATACACCCGGGCCACCTTTTCGCAGCATAAACGCAAAGGGAAGGGGATGGGCGCGAGCATAAACGGGGCGGCAGCAGGAAAATAAATAAGCCGCCGCCAGCGCGAGAACGAAGCAAAACCGAGCGCCCTTTCATCACTGCTGGACGGGAGTGGGGGCGGTTTGGAGGAATGGTTCGGTTTGCTTTTGAGACTCTCCATTCCGCGCGCCAACCGCAGGACCGCATCCACCAACCACCACCACCAAGTAGCACAGAGCATAACCCGTCCACCAGCCGTGTTGGACCTGTTGAACGCCCCGTACGAATGTGCCGGGGCAGCCATCGACACCGCTGAAAGAGAGGAGGAGCAAGGCGAAACTTTTTGGCGTCGAGTTCGGTGGAGCTGTGGAGCCTTTCATTCATCGTTCGATCCCGGGCTGCGAAAACCGGGCCACAGAAGATTCATTCACGGATTTATGAATGCGCGTCAGAGAAAGAGGAGCACAACGGCGGCGCGCGGTGGTGCTTTGGGCAGCGAACGGGCAGATGATTGGTTTTGGCTTTCCGCGTGCGCCCGAGTACTGGCGGCCACTCGCCGCTCCTCTTACACCAATAATGCTAAACCGAACTGCCCGATCTTGTGGATGTGGGGTACAAAGGGGATGGGGGGTTGAGAGATGACGTGTTAAGAGATTGAAAATGTAATAAGCACTCTGCAGTGTGGTGGCCGGGAACGCTCCAATACCGAAGCGGTCGCAATGAGGAAATGGAACGGGTACCACACCAAACCAAAGAAATGTGAAAGGTATGACGCAAAACGTGAAACACATTCCACAGAATGGGGAAGAGAGCAGCGGGGGAGACCGGTCCGGATGGATTGAAAGAAGACGCGCGGATACAGCATAGGACAATAACAAAAGCCCCTTGCTTGCGGGGCGCGCTCTCCCAGTGTCGAAGAAATACTTCGATAGTAATCAATGAAGTTATTATCTGTAAATCAAGCACACATTTACACTTCCTCTTGTTTTTCGGTGGGTGTGATGATTTTGTGTGATGAATTGAGTCAACGTAAAAAGAATCATTAGAACGAGTTGTTTCGCAAAGTTGATCGATCGAAGAGATCGGCATCAAAATTGGCTTGAAATAAATCGATCGAAATAGATTCATCAAGACTGGAACGAACATGTAACTCAAAGCAACAACAAGCAACAAAATTTAAGAGTAGCTCACTGAGTTACTTGCAATCAGTTTGTTGAACATTCGGTCATAAAAATCGTCATCGTAAGCAGTAGTTAGCGACAAAAGGAGCATTTATCAACAATGTCACTTGCTTTCTAACGTAAATCATTCTATCATATGCCTTTTTTTAGACGATTCAACACCATAAGAATCGAATCAGTTAGGGGTGGACTCACTGATTCACTTCCAATTGATACAATTATTGAAATATATAATATCATAATTTTAAAGCATTTTTTTCAAAAAAAAAATTTTAAGGCATTAATAGTCATTGGGATCCTTCACGATTCTAGTCAGCTTTTTGTATGGACCATACATAACCACACACAAAACTAGCCTGCAATTTTTAGTCTAGATTATTCTAGCCCCAAAGCTAGAATTAGATTCGAGTACCTGCTCGAAAAATGGCAACACAAGGTGGTGTTTACATGTATCCCAAGGTGCATTAAAGAGATCTGGTGATGGAATTCAGAATCAAAGTGTTAGTAGTCCAGTTGGTCTCATAGTATTTTTTTTTATAACCAATTTTGAACATCCATTTTTAACAGAACACTCTTAAAATCTTCATTCAGAAACAGAAGCGATAAAAATCAGTCTTCTGAATTCATACACCTTGGGATAAGCCCACCACCTGTATATTATACCGACTTCAATAGCTGCTCGAAAACTGCTATATATTGCAAACAGCTGACAGTTTGAAATTTCAGCCTACGAATTTAAAACGGAAAGGGCCCCAATCATAAATTATTTCTGAAAAAAATTCTAAATCTTTCGAAATAGGTTTTTGTATATATTTCTATAAAAATAATGGCATTTGTTGTAATTATGTTGCTTTAATTGAGTAATACATGAATTACTTTTAATAGTTGGAGCCTTATTTCATGAAATTCATAATGGCCTTTGGACTTGGCTAATCTTATTCTTGGCTAATCTTACTAATCCCAAAAAAAGGAGTTACTTCTAGTGCTGATTTAGCTATAATGTCATTACAAACGATTACACAATTCCCCCCTGCACACAGCAATACCACCGGGTCGGGCGTAAACATCATGTAGTTCCTTCCCTATTCCACTCCCCAAAAAAAAAAAACACAGCCTAAACCTAAACTAAACCAGGCCCCTGGCTTTTGACTGATTAGCAAAGATAACGAGCGCCGAAAGTCTGTGCGGCTCACTTTGCACCCCACGAGCACCGGGGCCTTCCATTTGCAGCGCAAAATTCCCTTATCCGCTCCCCGGTGGTGGTGTTGTTGATGGTGGTGGTGCGAGTAGGCCAAATTCCAAATTTGATACGCATTTGATACGCGCGCAGCAGGCGCCAGAGCGCGCCACGTACACCACCTTAACAAGCAGCCAAATTCGAATCGAATGAACGGGGGAGGGAGAGGAGTTGGTGGGACGAGGGCTGTGATAACACACACACACACGCGCTCAGCACACACAAATACACAGAGATGGGATATTGGGGTGGCACCATCACCACGCCACCGGCTTAAATGGTGGAGGGTTGCTTTTCGTTCGCGGTTGGTTGTCGTGTCATACCAACATCCTAAACCGTGAGTTAGTGTCGTGTCTGTACGGGCGAATAGACAGGCGTACAAGTTTCGGACATGTTCTGCGGATCCCAAAACATTCAAATCTGGCCATACTGTTACAAAAGAACAGAAATTGGAATGCTTTAACATATTCCAATTAATTCCAATAGGAAAATTTTCCAATATATACTTACTTTGATCACGACATTCAATAAAAAAAAACCCCAAATGCCTATCTCGCAATCGGTATGCTTTTGTGGCATGCTCCACCCATCTAAACCGCTCCCAAACCGATCACCGAAAACCAAACAAGTTCACTTAATGGTTCCCTCGCGCACTCACCGGCCAAAAGGAAACAACTTTCCCAATTCCGCAACGGCGACTCTCAACCATAACCCGTCGATCGCGCCTTAGTAAAGCATTTTGATCGAGAAAGCAACAACTCTTCCAGGCCAAAACATTCGCAAACGATTTCATCAGATTAGCCCCCCAAAAAAACAAAAAAAAAAGATTACCTTTAGCACAACAACAGCAACAGCATAAAGTCGACAAAATTCGGTCTGAGTTCATGCCCTTGCAACTAAATCTGGGTGTGCAGGGGGGAGCGACGGCGTGCCTAGCAGGGGAGAAACTGTGAAGTGTTTCGCATAATCACCCACCACACCACCCCCCTGTGTAAGGGCCGAAGAAGTGGGAAACAATATGATCGGCTCTTCGCTGCCTAGTACTGTTAGCGCGATGGACGGACCACATCGACAATCTTCTTTCTAGTTTCTTCTATTCACAAACATAAATACGCACACACCCACACACTCTAGCCTCTATATATTTTTTTTTCTAATGCACCAAACACGCCGATGACGCTTGGTAGTGGTGGTGATGTTTGGAGGTTTGGTGGTGTTTACTTTCAAGGCTACGCTTAATTTTGTTTTTAGACTGACTATTAATTTGTTTATCAAGCAAACGGTGTAACCTTGGCGCCGTTCGTTGACATTTCGGGAACAAGGGGGCCGTTCGTCTCGACAAAAACAACAACAACAACCAGCAGCGGTACCACCACCACCACCACCACCACTACTACTAACGTTAGCAACAGCAACAGTACCACTAATACTACTACTACTACTACTACTACAGTCGGCAAATCAGCGAGAGAGCGAGAGAAGCTCACAGACGAAGAAGGAAAAAACGACACACAAACAAAAACAAGAACAAATAAATAACACGCAGCCAGATCGCGTAAGCACCAACACACGCAACGGTACGCACGCACCGGCCGCCGCAGCAGCAGCAGCGGAACGAAAGGTGAATGTGCACCAGAGGGGACGAACGGAAGAGGGAGAATCTGTAATGCTCACACCATATACACACCACGCAAAGCGCGCAAAACCGGACCCCACGGTGCCCGGGTGAGCAACGCTGCGGGGAACTTTTGGGCAGGAAGCAAGGGGATGATGATGGTTTTGGGGCCAACGAGGGCGCGGGGGGGGGGGGGGGTGGAAGGTGTGGTAGGAATTTGCCAAATGTCGGAAGTGTGCAAAGTCCGGGTACGGATCACTATGGGATCGGATGCAAGCGGGCGTCGCGTGGACTTTTTTGGACTTTTTTTTTTTATCAGGAGTAACGGTCCAAAAAGGCCGTATTGCTTAAGAACTTTTTTGGACTTCATCGGAAGAAATTTTTTAGAATGGTAAAATTCATTTATCCATTTATCTGTTGAACAATAATTTTACATTTTGTGTGAAAATTGAAATTTTTATAAGTGACGTATAGACCATGTCAACATTAGCGATATGAATAAACATTTTTGTTAATCTCAAAAACCCACCAAATCTGTTTTTTTTTTGTATCTGTAATCTCCATTACTGAAATCAAATCTTTAAGCGAAACTGTGAATTATACCAAACAACAGCAAATACTTTGTAATTAAGCTTACGGATGTGTCTGTACTTTTGAACTGTTTCATGATTTCATGTTCTATGATTATGTATATCCCAAATTTTGATTTTAGAACAGTCAGCAACTCAGGCTAACAATCATCAGAATGAGGAGAGTTAAAGCTCCCAAACATTTCATTCGCGTACTCACAGGTATCTGTTCTTTTTTCTTTCTTTCTTTCTATCTGTGTGTAATGAGTTGACATTACCCAACTACACAATTGTTGAAATCTAATATGGCAAAACGCAAAACTGATAATTGGGTACGGAAAATACAACCCAAATTTCAATATTTCAACTGTCATACACTCACCAAAATGTCAAAAAATCAAGCCTTCTTGGTCTAAACTCCGATCAATGTTCTGTATTACTTTCCGTTCGACTTGCCGTTCGAGTCTCGTGATAAGTGTGATCTTGTATTTAAAGATTGAATTAAATTGTGAAAATTTGAACAAAAATTACGTTTTAATGTTGTTTTGATTCATGATTCTGATATCGATAACTATCGGAGATGGCTTAAAAATACGTTCACAAAACAAGAACGAAAGTCGAAAATATGGAATTTGCAGATAAATAATTAAAAGAAATGATCTATTATTGTCATCTAATTTCATTGATTTATACCTTTTTGGTACATTGTGTCCTTCAAATTTGGTTGAATTGACGTATAAATTATTTTCGTTGATTGATTCTCAAAATCATTTCTTTATTTTTCATAGATACTGGAAACATAGGAAACTGAAATATTTTACTTCCCAACTAGCAAACGATTTTTATCCATTTTCCGCAAGGGTTTTGATTTAGAGAACGAATGGCTTGGCTCTCACTCTGTAATCGAAATAACACGTAGACGCTTGCAAAATAGACCTGATTTCCTTAGCAATATTGAACTCGACATCGAGACTTCTCAATTGCAAAAATAACATTAGCCTTATAATCACGAAAACGGCGGTCCCCGAAAACCCCGACATTTGTCCATTACCCGCACCATAGTCCAGAGCAAATTCACGCAGCGACCGAAAAACAAAACCACAAGAGAGCGCAAGAGAGAGAGAGAGAGCACATACACGATCGAGACCCGGCGCGCGCGTACGGCGGCCGATGAGAGAGTGAGGCGCGTTGATGATCGACATCGAAAACATAAAGGCATAAAAGGATCGCGCGACGGTAAAGTGATCTGACCCCTCTGGCCTGATCTTCCTCCCTACCTCTCCACTCCTGGAGCAGCAATGGAATAAAAAAGGTTCAAACACGGAAACGCGCAAAAATTCCCTCCACAACGCACGCAACTCGCCCGTCCTTTGCGCAATATTCTCGCAACGACCGTGCGCAAACATGTTTGTGTGTGCGCGTGTGTGCGTGTACTTCCCACAAACACTTTTACGCACGCAATAGAGCGTATTTGTGTGTGCGAGTGGTTGTGTTGTGAACCCGACGAGTGGACACGACGCGACCCCACGCGATAAAAGAATCGACGATTTTTCGCGGATCTCGCTCTCGCAGGGCGATCGCCGTTGATGACTGTAATGATGCGGATGATGATGATGATGTTGTGTTATGCTTTGGGTGTATGAGGTGTGCGTGGTGATCGCGAAAAATTCCTTCCCAACTGCCCACTGCCCAGGGGAGCAACAGAGAGAGAGAATGAGTGAGCGACGCGATGATGCTGCCGCTGCTACTGATGATGATGATTGTGGACGGTGGAATGCGCACCAGCAACAAACATAAAAATACCGGTCGGTGGTCCACGCAAACCGGTATCATTTCAGACTAAATAACAACACTGCCAACTGTACTGGCCGCACTGGGCGATGGTGGTGGCCCACAGCAACAGCACAACACGCACGAGCAACATGGTTCCGTAGTAGTAGTGGTGGTGGTGGTGGCGTGTGTGTGCTTGAGTTGAGATACATTCCCTTCTTACGTTGGTGTGCGCCGGGGCCGCGGCTGTTTCCTTCTGCTCCTCATTGGCCACTTCTTCTTACTCTTCTTACTTTTCTGTTTAACATACGCGCATTTCAATTCGGTTGTTTTTTCTATTCCTTCGCGGTGCGTTTTTTTTTTCTTCACAACGGCTTTATTTCTACCCTCCGCGGGGTGCGCGTTTTCGCTCTTATCGGTGATATTTCGCACAAACCAAGGGACTGACCAGCGAAGCAAAGGCACAAACCGAAAGAGAGCGAAAAAAAGGCCCCAACTCCCGAACCTTCCAGCGACAGGGAGGGCGACAAGAAGAAAATCGAAAGTGGACCCCAGAGTGTGTGGCCAGGGGGGGGGTTTGTTTGTTCTGTTTGTTGTCGTCACAAGCGAACGTGCGAGAGTGTCGCACTTTATCGCCCCCGAGCACCGGATGATCATGGGGATGTGGGAAGGTGAATAGGTTGAGTGAGCAAAGAATGAATGACAATTCTGTGAAGAAAGGAAGGACGCACCACCGAAAAATTCATTCATCACCCGGAAAAGGCCCGCCGGTGAAAAGTCAGCGAAGGCATTATCAGCTCTCATCGTTACGGGTGGTGCCTGGCATCAAGCGCACGTCACACACCGCGTGCCAGCAAACCAAAATGTCACTTTTTTCCTCTGTGTTTGTGCGTGTTTGCTTTGGAGGAGCGCAACACTAGCAACATAACAACAACAGCCAATTTGGTGTGAGATTTGTGAATTGTGGATGTAGCTACAATAGACCGGTTTGCCCGGCAGTTGACAACACGCTGTACCGCATGCACAACGAAAATATATCTTTGCGCACTACTTCTGTGGGACGTTCTGTGACGTCACGAGTGTCGCCAGTTTCATCCCCATCTGGGCCTTTCAAACCTTCAAATCAAACAAACACTCCATAGGGTTGGGTTGAAAGGGAAGGGGCGACATAAACGTAAGCAAAGTAACGTGATGTCAAAGTCCCACTCCGATCGGCGGCGGTGGTGGCGGCAAACGGCGGCAGCTCTGATAGTGCACGCTTGCTGGACGAAAATAAATGGCGCCAACGGTCGGTGCACACGCAAATATCACACCCCCCCACAACACCTTCGCCCACCGCTTTTTTTGACAGCCTCACACGCCGGCGGCTCGCGACGGCTGAAACCGCGTCATCGTTTACAACGCTGTCAAAACACTTCGATCTTCCCGTTACTAGCTGGCGGCCCCGGGTATTATGTGCTGCGGCCAAGCAAAGGGCGCAACTGGATGCTGGAGTGCAAAACAATCGATGCTATTATTAGCCAGGGACGCTTTGTTTTGAAGAAGTCCAGGTGCTCACTGTTATCAAGTCATAACAATTAAATGTTTTTACATTTATTCTGTGAAAGCTGTCATTGCCCTCGATGAATGTTGTTTTGAATGTTGAAGAATCTGTTCTTGATGAACTGGAGATGCAAATTTATTTTACAGTTCTTTTTTTATTAAAACAGTATTTAAATAATTGAGGACAGGATTGAGGACAGGACATATGCATTCAAAAAAGTTAAAAAAATAGCTTGATGGCCGTTATTTTTAATTTCATTACTTTTTGTAAAAGTAGCATTTAAAAAAATCAGGAATAAATTATATGCCATAGGTTTGTCCCAGAGATTCGCTATTCGTGCGGACCGAGAAAAATGCCAAACTAATTCTAAATTGGTGCAATGTTGCTTGAACTGAAAGGTGTTGGCTACTAAATTAAGCATTTGAAATAGTTCTGACAGAAGAAATCAATTTTATACTCAAAAATATTTTCGACCGAAATAAATTCGACCGAAACGGGAATTTAGTTCTGCAGTTGACAACGTAAGTTTGTTTACACAGAACTGTCAGACATCCGTTTGGTTTTATTCTCTAGACAACAAGCTCAAAGTTCAACCTGTCAGTGAAACTGAAAAATATTCCTTCCAATATGACAATAACGTTCTGCCATATCGGATTGCACCATTTTGTATTCAAAGATGAGTTTTAGACTAGTTCTGTTTTCTGTTTTTTTGCTTTTTGAAGTGAGTTATGGTACTTAAATCATTCTAGCCTTAAATTTGATGAAATTTTATCAAACATTCTTTAACGTTTCTTGACAAAATATGCATGCTTTAGCCAATCGTTCATAACTACCTGATCTAACCTATTCGAGTCCCTGAGACGAATCCCTGCGATTGTTTACATATTTTCCAGGCAGAAATAATATAGGCTGGGGAAATTCAGCAGCCAATGGTCAAACTCCTTTTAAAAAAGACGACTGGAACTCCTCAATACTGGTTTTTTATTTCAATTAATTTTAATAAAATTAAAACATAAAATGTAGGATATCATCAATAATAAATCATTTGTTATAGTGTTGAAAATATTAGGCTAACCGTGCAGATTTTATAATTTATAACTTGTTCAAAAAATGTATCAAAATCTGTCTGTTCGATCTGACCGCAGCCGATCATGTTGTAAGTAATAGTCGAAACTGAAAGAAATATTCCATTCAATGTTTGCTACTATTATCAAAACAGATGTTATTACGTTTTCCAATATTGTAGAAATTATAGCAAAAAAAATACATCTTTCGCCAATAAAGACAATAATTTGTCACTCAAACTAAGCAAAATAATAACCTTTAGTCCAGTTTTGTCCAAACAACAGAATATTTAAACAGGAAATTTCTCCCAAAAAGGAACTGACGAGATATTCCGAAGCTTCCTGCACAAATAAAAATCGTTTGTTTGATTAACCCTATTAAAAAAGACCTTCAATTAATCAAATGCATGAACAAGTTATGTAAACCTCCCTCAAATCCTCCCTAAAAGGGAACCAAATTATAAATCAATAACAACTTCTGCTGATTCCTCCCCCCTCAGGGTATAAGAAGCCTCAGCCGGAGTTAAGTAATATGTTACTGCATTCCAATAGGACCCTCGCCGACGTCTAAATTCTGTTTCCCCGTCGTCGGATGGAGTTGGATGCTTTAACCTACGATCAGCTATTATCCCGTTGGGGGTGCTTAAAATTACGTCCATAAATCCCCAAACGGTGTTCGCGGACCGCAGCAATTCGGGACGAACTTCATTTAGAAATTATATTATAAACTAGCAGCTGGCAGCAGCTGCCAGGACCCAGCGGAATTACACTAGCCCTACTACTCCCTGGGGCGGGGTTTGAAACTGCCGCCCCAAAACGATTATAAAAGTGCTGTGTTTCACCTTTTTACTTACATTATTTAAAACAAAGCTTGAGGAATATTCGCGTTGGCCCGCGATCGTTTTTTACACGCGTCTTTTACCGATTTCACCACACGCAAAAAACCACTTCGAATCGAGTTGAACCGTGATTCAATCTTTTATTTCTTGTTTTTTTTTTCTCTTATATTCGCACACAAGCCCTTTCTTACGCGATACTGGGCCCGAGCATGTGTGATGGAGGTGTGTTTAGACGCAATTCACGCAATTTCACGCACAAAATGCACTCGTTTGCACACAACGGCTCACACACCATATAACATTCCTCTGTGTGTGGTGAGATGATCACGCTTCCTTTGCAGGGGCCCCCTTCCAAAATTAAAGACCACAAACACACACTCACGCACAAACAGAACGCACGCACCGCAACAACACCAAAAGACCGGGCGCGCCGGCGGCCGCCAATAACAATCGGCCCTTTTATTATTGGTGACTTCTTGCACTCCCGGTGACCAGGTGGTGGTGGAGAAACTTCTTTTTTTCCTTTTCTCTTCTCTTCTGCCTGTATTTTCACCTCCCCTTCGTCACCGAGTTGGGACTAATTTTCATTCAATTTCTAATTTATTAGCTTACGGCACGCAATTCGTCCCCTTTGGCGGGGGGCAAACGACAAACAAACCTCATCGAACGAGGCACACACATTCATACACACGCACACTCCAAAAAATGAACTTCCTTCCTTCACTGGTGGAGTGGATTGCTCTTGCACACCACACACGCAACCACACACACACACACACACACACTCGAGCAGCGCCTTTGCGCGTTTGCCGTCACATTCCGAAGGGCGAGAGACTGTTATCCCGTCGAGGATTTCGGTTCTCCCCTTCGCTTCATGGACACAAACACCCCCACCGGATTGGGACCAACGCGCACACGGGGAGACAAAAAAAACGGAAGCTTTTTTCGATCCTTTTTGGACACACACGCGCGCGGGTCGCTCACCGGGCCCGGAAAAATGAACGACGCCTTCTCGACGGAAGACGGAAAAGCTTTTGTGTGGTTCTTTGCGCGGTGTAGTAGTAGGGATGATTACTATTATTATTATTTATTTTACGGCAACATTAACGCACATCCCAACGCAACACACAAACACACACCGGCGGGAGCGCCACAACACAACTTGCCACTTGGCTACTACACGAACGAAGGGGCCTGCTGAAGGAAAACAGGATCCTTCTTTGCCCTTTTTTAGGCGTAAAAATACTAATACACACACACACACACAAACACAAGCAGCGGGAAATATTACGCTTTAGGCGGGTTTTTCACTCTTCCGATGGAGGTTCGTCGTCTGCTGTTTTTTTTTCTCTCTTTCTTGGAAACTTTTTGGAACGATAACTTTTTTTTGGTTCCACTATTTTTGTATTGATTTTCTTCTTTGATCCTTTTTCTCTTACAGTGGCACACTGCTGTGCTCACCTTTATTTTACCTTTGCGCGAGCTTTTATGCCACAGGCATTGAGAAAAGGAAAACTAACGCAAACGAGAAACTCGATCAAGCTGCAGTCAAGTGACAACGTTTTAATGCTCGATTTTTTTCGATTTTAAATCACTTTTATTTGTTTTTTCCTTTTTATTTTGCTATAAAATTTTTAAAGATAATAAAGAACATTAGACACTCAAAAAAGCACCACAAAACACAACCAATAAAATGCACTGATTAATCGAATCGAAAAACAACAACCCAAACCACACAGCAGCATTTTCCCCCAAGGAACGCTTTTTTAATGAGCACTCTTTTATCAGCCCCAAAGTGGCTTCATTTCACCATAAACCCGGTGCGCAAAACACTCTCACTGCGTGCGGCTAGGATGATCTTCGGCTCCGACCATTCGACTCGAGCCACGCGCGTATCGGCCGGCCATCATCGCACAAACACGCTTATCGCCGCCTTCACGCTTCATTAGCATCCCGGAGCAGATGATGATCGGAGCCAATCTGCTGCCTGCTGCTCGTGCGATGTTTGCACTTTGGGTCATTTTGGCACAACAAACATCATCAGAGCACAGTGAAATGCCGTTCATTCATTCATTGATTTGTGTTTTTGTTTTACTTTCTTCCCTTTTAGAAGCTATTTTTCGATTCTGCTACAATTTCTTCGATTCGTTGGATTCTTACCACAAAAAAACTTGAGGGTGCACTTCACTAACGGAGCTCTTCGTCAATTTATTTTCAGTGAGTATTTGATTTGATTTTTTTCAAAACTGTGACTCACTACACAAAACGATCGCGTATATCGCACCGAGAGCAAACGCTTTCAACACACGCCGTTCCGTACAGTTCGAAGGGCAGCGAGGTGCTGTACAACCTTAAAACTCGAACACGCGCGCTACGCGGACAGACACACACCCGTCCTGCTTGAAAGTTGTAATTTTTTTAACCATCACTTTCCGGCTGCCGGCCCGTCGAAGCGGCCAGCGCGCGCCAGAACGAAGATCGTTCGGCTTGCACTCGAATTCACGAAGTCAGGCCGACAGAGAGAGTGAGCGAGCATCTCGCGAGAGCGGGAAAGAGAGCGGTTTATGGCGTTTGCAGGTATTTGCGTGCGCTGTCTCGCTTTCGCTCGGCGTTCGGAGTCACTCACGCTCTCTCGGTACTGCTTGGGTGAGCGTGCCGCCGGGTGCGCATTGTGCTCTGAGTGACGGCGGCCCTGTGTTTTCGCCCCAAAACAGGCGAAACCACACAACGGCGTGAGTGCCGGGCGGGCGAAAATGTGCATCCCGCGGGAAAGCTGAGCAACTAAGTGCGTGTGTCAAACAAATCTCGTTGGAAATATTGTTATTATTTTTCAAATGTTTTTTTCTTTGTATTTTTTAAATGTTAATGATGATTGGTTTGTCTAATGAAGAAAACATAATATTCATCTTTCTCTTATATGTATTCAAAAACCTCCAATGAGCTGAGATCAACATTGTAGAGCATCTTTAAGGTCAAATTGATGAAACTATATTTTCTCACCAAGCTCGTCGAAGTAAGTGGATAGCATAAGGAATATTTTGTAAATTGAAAATAGCTAAACAGGCCCATCGAATATTTTAAAAAACTTCTGTGAAGTTGAAAAGGGTGTTTCATGTTTGGATTAAGGATAGGTTTACCTATCAAATCTCCAGCAGAAGAATATATATAGCCTTTCTTGTACCAAAATTTGGCTCATTAGCTAAAATTAGTGTATAATCTCTTGAATAAACAACGAATTTTAAAAATCTTACCTAAAACAAGCAAACAATTTTATACAAAAAATAAAGATAGAAAGAGAGAGAAGTTTTATTTCTTTACCATTATATCACCTCTTTCTTCCACCTTTTCAATGCGTAATTTAAAATGATCTAAATGCTGCGCAAAAACACGATCCCATATAAACACTTGAGGCAAATTACACAATTGCCCTCAAATTCTTCAAGGTCATCGGCCGGAAGTAACAATGGCCAGATAATAGAGAGCAAAAAACACAAAGCAAGAAAACAGACATACACAAACACACCCCTTTCTTTTTCCCACAAAAACAACAGAGCCGTGGCCGGCAGGATCGCGCGACTGTTACACAAAACTGTTGCTTTTTCCCGTTTTGCTGAATTTGGCCAACCATAAAGAAACACAGCCACACACGCACATGTACACAAAACAATGCTCAACCGGTTGTATATCCCCATTGTCATCCAATTGTGGGGACGAACAATTCTTCCGAACCAAACACCCTTCCAGGAAGAAAAAGATGATGGTACCATTTTTGCCATCACCAAAGAAAAACCCGGAAGAAAAACTCCCCGGCGGAACGCAGACGACGGGAGCATTTCGCCAAACCTGTCTGTCTCTGCAGGGAAAACTCTGCGCACAAAAAAAAATGCCTTGGGAGAAACCGGAAAATAAACCATATTGCCTTCACGCTAAAATGATTAAAAAGGAATTAAACTTTGCCTCAAGTGGTTTCGCCCGAGGGGGCATTTGGGAGCGAAAAGGGAGGAGGAGCGGGTCGGCAGAGCAGCGCCGAAGAAGGTTAATCGACACAAACACACACACACGGGTCGGGTCTCGCGCCGCAACAGGATGCGGAAGGAGAAACTGCGACAACAAAGGACATTAATAAAGCGCGCAAAGCCCTCCCGTTTTTCGTTGCCAATCCCTCCCTAGCGGCGCTGCAAACAAACCCCCTTTTGGATGGAGGGAACAACCCCGGGAACCCAAACAACACATTTATCCCGTCTGTCTGTCTGGTCTGGCCTGGCTGGAAAAGATATATATTTCGCCTCTCCATCCGTCCGCGGCAAAGGGTATGCGCAGAAGAAAGAATCCTGTTTTCCTCTCCAACACACACATACATACACACACATACACTTTCTGGACCTCACCGGGAGAATTATTCCCCCTTCTTCGCGTTGCTCATTGTTCCAGGGATTGAACGAGACCAGAATACAAGACAAGGGGCGGACCGTTGAAGGGAGCTTCTTTACGAGATCCGTTTTTGAGTAAGAGCAGAGTAGCACACAACCAAAACCACACCAATTTCCTGCACTCAAACTTTGTCTTTGGCTGTACGAAGGACTTCACAAGTATCTCTGAAGTCCTTTTCCAATGTCCAGCAACAAAACTTTGTACAATAAACGTAATTTCAGGAAGATTCTAGTACTTGGAGGTAGTACTTTAGCTATTTGTTCAAAGAAATATAGTTTCCAAACGCATTCCGGGAATATCTTTGACATACAAAATACATACTTTTGGGACATCATATAACGACTGATAACTTACATTCTAGCGCTGGGATAATTAATCCATACAAACTGGGACAATCTCATTTTCCTTCCTTCACAAAAAACGTCTTGTTTATATACCTCCAATAAGGATATGGGAGGGCAAAAAAAAGCAAACAAACACAAGCGAAAGAGACGGAAATGCCCTAATGCTCACACCCAAGCGTCTCAAGGTCAGTGACGAAATTCGAACCATAACCACGCTCCCACAGGCGTCCCAAAGCGTTCCTAGCCAGCAGCCCCAGTACCACGGCCAGCAGAAGCCGCACACAGTCGAATTCGCGCGCCTCTCCCGTCTTATTGGTAAGGTCCTCTTCCTGTTTCAGACGTTCTGCTAGGCTTCAAACACTCCCCAAAGGCGCTCTCTCTCTCTCTCCTCTCTCCCTCTCTCACACTCACACAGATACCTTCATCAACGTGTCGCCTACAATTCTGCCAGAGGCTGCGATGTACATGTCCTTATGTACAGCGCGTGACTCCCTGTGAAAGAAGGAATCACACACGCTCGCTCTATCTCTCGCTCTTTTCATTGTACATACGGCAAGCGGGGGGCGACGCGACACCTAGGGTAGGACGCGGGCAAAGGATACACGATCCTTCCAGAACTGCCCGTCACAACACAGCGCAGGAGTCGGGCAGGAAGATGCTTGGAAGGACCGGGCAGGATAAGAAGATGGCGATATTGCGCCGTAAATTCGAACACGCTCTTGCTTTTACTACCAAACCCCAAGCTGCCGCAGCAGCAAGCGTCGTCTCCTTTTTTCAACCCCGACCCGGTGGGGGGGGGGGTGGAAAGGATTCCCACACAAATGGCGGGTTGAAGGGAATATTGCGTAAATTGTGCGTACGCGATCCTTGTCTCGTTGTTTGGCGCGCGTGTGTGTGTGTATGTGACTGCACTTCCCGCCTTCCCTGTGTTTTTTTGGCGTACAATTTTCCTGCACCATTTTGAATGAACAAAGCTGGAGACGGTCCGAAAGGGGGATGATCAAAATGTCCCGGGAAAAAGGGACACAAATTATGGCAGTTATGGCAGGTAGTAGAAAAGGCTCTATTTTGCATAAATTTTGCATTAATGTGTATGTAAATTGAACTTTAGCTTTGTTGTTGCAACGGGAACAAAACTAAAATAAAATATATTATTAATCCCACCTAATTTACAGTGCTTCTCTTACACTGCTCGACATCAAACCATCTGCTCGAATTATAGCAAGCTCACCTTCACAAAGGTTAATTTAGAAAAAAATGCACAAAGTCTCTGAAACGCACTGCAAATTGTAACACCACTTTGTTTTATACTAATTTTGCTCACAATAGTATCGAACACACTTTCCAGACCGTTCAGCAGTTGAACAAAACCCCGCACACACTAAACAGCTCGACTGGATGCTGCTGCTGGCTCAGCATTATTGCTCGGGAGCGCGCGCGTCCTGGCCGCGTTTGGCTCCTGCAGCTGTGTCGGGCGGGCTGCATGTTGTGATTGCGTACGGGCGCACTTAAGTGTGTATCTGTCGTGTGAGTGTGTGTGTGTTTTTACTCATCTGTCTACTACTACTCTCGCTTTTCCCGCTCTCTTACTGCCCCCGCTGACCGCTCTATTCCGTTCCAGATGCTCCTGTGCTGTCTCGTTCTGCCTGCTACTTCTGCAGCTCTTGCGGGAAAACAGTGCAACAAAAAAAGCACACGATCCTTCCACTACTTGAGTTCGTTTTTCTTTTGTCTGTCTGTCGCGTGCGATAGCTCTCCGTCTACTATGCCCTAGTTTTTCCAGTGTGTGTGTGTGTGTGTGTCGGTGTGAGTAAGGGAGACGCAATTATGGGACGTACTGGATTGCACATTTAAACGCTGCAGCGTTCCGTCTCGATGTACACAAACACACAGAGGATTCGCTTCGGTGGTCCTGCCCGCAAGTGTGCCTGGGGCAATCGCAACAGACGACACCTTTCCTTCCGCTACCACTCGCTCTAGTGTCCTCTTGCCCCTCTATATTAACTCACCAATACAAGCGCAAGCAAATGGAAACCGTCTCCGTACATAAGCCGTTTTGATGCAACTGTGCTGCATCGTTGTGTGTGCAACTGCAACGAAATCCACCTTCTTCGTTGCCACCACCCTGCTGCTGCTGCTGGGCGTGAAAAATGGCTACGACAACATTGAGGCTGGTCGGGGCTGGTCAGATTCCACAAATGATTTGCGTTCCTCTGTATTTATGTAAGTATATACGCGCGATGCATTTTCCTTCTAAATTCCTCTAGCCCCACTGGCATTGCAAAACCCATCCATCGCTGGGCTGGATGCTGGAGCGATTCCGTTCAAGTTTAGGGTGGGGTGGAACACGGAGGAAAAGCAGCTTCCCGCTCGCCCACTACGAAACTACAACTTGGATTATGTGTGCGATGGAAGATTTTCGTGAATCAACGCTACAACCGCTTGGCAGAACCGGACGCACATAAGTCAGCTTATGTGCTTACCTTGCGTTTTGGTATGTTTTTATGCTTTTTTTTTTCTATGTTGTGGGTGTGTATCACAAAGGGGAAAAAAGCCAAACGAAACTGCACATAAAATGGTGCTTCTTCTCCCAAGTGGAATTTGATGCAGCATTCTGCAGCCTTTCCGTAAACGTAGCGGGACAATGGAAGCGACAGCCACAGGAGGGGTTGTGCCAGTTTTCATAATTTTACGCGTACGCAATGCATGCGAATTAAAACTACTACGGACACTAAGCGTACGTACTGAGCGCGTTATATACTCAAGATTATGCTGCATCAGTTGCAGTTTTGCACGTCATTGTAAATACTTTTTCGATTTGAAATATTACCTGAAATCGTTATAATAATATTATAGTGCAATGATAGTACACAGCATGCTGCTCGAACTGTAGCTAGAACTCTACCAATTCAATTCCCATTTTCGAGCTCAAATATCGTGCTTTTGAGCTATTTCCCTTAAAGTGGAGCCATAAACTGCAGCAGTTGATAGACTTTTTAGCACAAGGCATTTAAAACGAGCTCTGATTTGGCTTTTTGTTGCTTTCTTCTTGTTCTCCAAGGAAAAAAACGTTACTGATCCTTGATCGCGTAGCCATTATTACACTGAAAAATCCTTTAAATTTCAGTAAATAACGTGGCACAAAAATTCTTCGTTTTGCAAATGAACTCAACGCAATTGTTGACTGATAAAAGAAAGTCAAATTTACGCACTAACAAAACATTTACGCTTTAAACACGATTAATCACTGCCAAATATACAATTTCTGGTGTTTCGAGCACCATTTGTGCAGGTCACGGATAAAGGTGTCACTAGGAATAACAATATTGGAACTTGCTATAAAACTGCTCGAATTTTACCTAAGAAAATAGTCGACTATTGCTAGTAAAGAACTCGAGTTTTGCTCGAATATTACTCCATAAATACTTATTTTTGTAAAAAATCAGCAAGCAAAGATTAGTTTGAATTCGATTCCAAAATGTAACCCATATATTTTAAAAATATGCCATAAATATGCAAAATGCAAAAAAACTAACAATCTACCAACAAATAACATTAGAAAGAACAACAAAAACAAAAAAACTATTCCAAATTAAACATAAAACTATATTTGATTCTGTCTGCCCAACTGGACAGCAAAACTTCATTAATTTCAAACAATTTATTTCCACTCCCGGCGCGTCGCGCAGGTGAATGATGATGATGGAGACGCCACACTCACTTACACACACACACACACGCACACGCACAAAGCATAAGTGTCCTCCCAAATGTATGCATAGCGCACACAATGCGCTGTAGCATAAAATGGTACACACAGGCCCCACCCGAAATGATCAGAGCTTCTGCTCCCCACCGGTGGCACCGTCAGATTCGTGTCCTGTGTCCTCCTTCTTCTCCTGCTGCTCCGGGGGGGCCCACGAATTATGGGCGGAAAATGAACGAGCGCATGCGTCAAATTTCAACGCGTACGGCGGTGATGCTGGGCTGGGTTGGTAGGTTGTATGCGTTTTTGCTTTTGCTTATCAGAGAGAGAGAGAGTGGAAGAAAGAGTGTGTGTGATAAAATGTCCCTTTGAAATTGCACTGCGTATTGTTTGGAATACTTTTCGATTTCAATGCACCATTGAGTGGCCTTACGGTTACGCTAACGTACAAAAAGTTTAATACAACTGACCTGTGTTTACAGCAACACACTCAGGAATTGTGCTTTTCACGCTAAATATGTTGCCATAAAAAAAGTATAAACCATTTGTCACAACAATCTTAATTGGTCGGCAAATAAAGGCCCGCAATCACATTCGCAGAAAAGTCCCGCTGCAAAACAAATACCCAATCGAATCAGCGCGCGCGTTATCGAACGTTAGGGATCTTTCCCGGGAACGACACTATCGCTCGCCAAGCGGACGTACTTGGGCACTGTTTGCACTACGTAATTAATAGTGCAGCAAACAACAGTATAGATTCGCAGAAATGAGTTGAAAAACAACCGACGACCATATTACCACTTCCACGAACGCACAAAACCCTCCCGGAAGCGCATTGGTGGACGCTGTGGTGTGGAAGCTGTGACGGCCCTTTGAATGGCAAAACTACCCATCGGTTCCCATAGTTTTTGCGCATATGACGTACGCATCTCACCCGACCACACCGACGCGTCACACGCACAACTCCTCCCGCGTGATAGGGAATGGCATACATAACGATATCACACCAATAACACCACCACCTACCTCCCCACGGACGCACTCGAAACCGGACGCAGCACATTCGAGGGAGGGGCCCGCTCAACGCCCCTCCAATCGAAGCATTTGGGTTCTCTCTCATGACCTGGATTTTAAAACGCAATCATCAAAACCTGCTGCACATCCTTCCCGGTCGAGCGGCTGCTTTTCTTGCTCCAGATAGAGGGTTTAGGGAAAACTGCCTCTACGGTGACTCCATCGGGTACAACACAGAAGCGTACACACTGCTTGGTGCTGCTCACTGTCACACACCTGTCACCACTAATGTATTCGGTACGATCAATCTCTTTCCCAACACTCCTCTGGCAGTTGGCGCTCAAACATCCTCTGAGAAGAGCAAACAACGCCAATGGCTCAATGGTTTAATAACTGACCATACCATACCGGCATCGGTCCGGCGCGTACTACACAACACAGCCATTATGCTTGTGTTATGTGCGGACAGGGAGGAGGAAGCATTAAAAAAAAACCTGGAAAAACCCCTGCTGCTGCTATTTACCCAAAAAAAAGGGAGAGGGAGACAGGTTGAGCGACGATCACACACACACACACACGACGTTGTCGTTTGCTCAAGTCGGCCACCCCCCTATGCGAGCGAGTACGGTGACATAATTTGGGACGAATCGATATTTATCGGTTTTGGGTGAAGCGGGGCGTGGGGAGATCTCGCTCTACGGCTTGATGAATGAAACATGGACCGAGGTGAGATGGTTTTGTGTGGAGGACACACACACACACATTCCGTGTTCGGTTCTATTTTTAGCTCCAAGGAGTGTGAGATAACGTTTTAGTGTTTTGCCACCAACAGCCCATACCGCTGTCGATTTCAATTTGGAATTCCAGGGAACTAAGCTGCAGTTCGGTTTCGAAGATTTGGAGTATGGTGGTAGTACGGGTCTATTAAGCCTATTATGCAATAAGGCAGCCGATAAGGCAATGGTTTGGTAAATATGTGCTACTTATAGCAGTGATGAAAATATCGATACTATCATCGCTATTGTAAGGCACTGTGAGCTTTACGCTAAACTTTCATGAACTCATAAACGTCTTATTATCATGTTGATTGTTATGACATGTTATAGTAACAACAACAACAAGAACAACAACTGCTCGAAATGTTTTTTTTTTCTACGTTCTATAACATTGAGTTTCCATGTTTGAAGCTGAAAACCTGGAATTTTCAGCCATCTTCTATCAAAACATTCCAATCAGGGTTGTATCATGAGTCTTCGATTGACAAAAGTATTTCACCGTAGTCCACTCTGACAGATTTGTTTGACTATTGTTCAATTTTCTAGATTGGTTATAAACATTCATACATGCTATAATTGATTTGTTCGTATCTCATTTCTTTGGTAGGCTCTCATTATGTATTTTCATATTTATATAATAGTTAAATTATGACACACTTAACATCTACATACCTGTCCAAAATGGTTTGTTCACATTTTTATAGTTTATTTTGCTTTACATAATTATTACCTTTTTTACTAACCATAGAAAAATTTTATTATGGCACCTTTAAAATTGAAAGCTGGTTAAAGTATGATAGCTCATCGTTTAGTTTCTGCCAGTGTAAATTTTTTGAAAATAATACCTGACGACTAAATATTTCAGGTTCAAGTTTTTTATGGGTTGCTGATATAATTTCAACCACCAAATGTCAAACTCCTTTAAAAACTAATTCGAAACCCAAAATTCCCCAATGTTTAAAAGCGTCCATTCTAATTATTTACTTAAACTTGTGAGCTAATCTTCAAAGCTAATCTTCATAAAACTATATAATATATATATATATATATATAATATATATATATATATATATATATATTATATATATATATATATATATATATATATATATATATATATATATATAATATATATATATATATATATATATATATATATAATATATATATATATATATATATATATATATATATATATAATATAAAATATAAAACGATGTCAATCGTCAAACTCCTTTAACAATTATGTTTAAAAAACATACCATAGCGAATTAAATTAATTATGCACTTGATAAGACTTAGGTTCATTGTTTTATGTTTTGAAGTAGCTTATGTAACGTATTTTTTTTCCAAATATTATTTAAACCGATTCATAACCATCTTCCATAAAATTTGAGGCCTGACTTGCAGAACAAAATTTCGAGCAGGTGCTCGAATTTTCCCTTTCCTTTTTCCTTTCCATCAAAATCGCCGCAGGGCGGAAAGAAATATTACTAAGCATACTTTTACCTATTTACCTACAAACACTTGAACTCAACCAGCAGCACAACCTGACCGTTCTTGATAAATCAATACCAAGAACGCCATTCTTCAACAACGGAAATCATTAATCTTGCTAGATAAGTAAGAGAGCTTTCGTCACAGCTTGGTATTGCTCCTGCTGCTGCTGCTGCCACTATTTTCTACCCAACCTATCTATACCGTATGCTTACCCTACATTCATCCCCCAAAAGATAGAACACTACCGCTCAGTACAGTATTCCAACTGTCACCCGATGCCCTAAATTTATTCCCACAGCTGTATACACTCCCCGTGCTCCGGAAAGCTACTCTTGTGCGCACACCTGTGTACTGACCTTTCGAAATGAAATATTTAATCGACCATTTTTAAACCACACGGGATCGAATCTAATTCCCCCGCGCTTCGTCTGAAAATAAACAAACATCGGTGTGTTGTGTGCTGGAGCCTGGAGGAATCCCAAAACAAAACCACAAACGCAAAGAGAAGCGGAACACAACACAATCACAGAAGAGCACAAGGTTAGGAAAGTAGAAACGGCAAAACAGAAAACAAGGGAAAAAAACGGAACAAGGTTAAGGAGAATAGAGTTGAGAAAAGAGTGTAAGCAAGCGTGGGGACGGCGATCAAATCCACCGACCAAAATACGAATCCGCCAAAAACGAATGCTTTCCAGCCATGCGGGGTTGGGGTTGACGAACGAACCAACTCAACATCAACAAGTGGGGTGAATGACGAAGAGGGAGAGAGGGAAAAAAGGGGGGAAGGGGAGGAGGTTTACCAATGTTTCTAATGCGCAATTTGTTGAACCCCACACCTCGCCACACGATCCGCGCGATCCGGCCACGTGAACGAGCGCGAGCGCACCCGGTCAAAGTCGAGTCTCCCGGACAGATCGACAAGAACGCAACGCGAGAAGGTTGCTGGTGCTGCGGCGCGCTTCAAAAGCAGCACAGTTTAAACATTGCGAGAATGAGTAAAACATTTTAAAAAAAAATGGTATTCCACCCAAAACGCACACACGTCAATGTGAAAGGTTGACGCAAAGCGAAGTGCCGCCCGCGCGTCGGGCGGATTATGATTTTCAACAACAGTAATAATAAACAAAAACACATCAAATTGAGCCACACACAACCACACTCCCCGCACTCTGAAACGATTGCAGAGGGTGGTGAAGTGTGTGGGCAAATGGCACACAAAAGGGCGGCGAGTTTGGGGCGTTGTTGTTTTTGCGATTTTGGATTTCAAAAAAAAAACAAACGGACGGTGTAAAACGAGCTGGCCGAGCTCGAACTTTCGGTGATTCCACGGACATCAATAGACACACACACACACACACACCGGTGTGCTTGGGTCACAAACAGACACCTACCAAAACGCTCGCACAACATTACGCAACGCACGCGGGAGGGCGAGAGATTTCATTCATAACTTGGGCGGGTTTCGAAACCGAGGCCGCGGCGTCCACCACCCAGCCCCAGCAGTGCCGGCCGGAAGTTGTCGATCGATTGAGAGAGGAAGAGAGTGAGAGCGATGTACGTGGGCAATGTAAGGGTTGGGAATCGTGAGAGCCTTGCCAAGCGTGTGTAAATAAGAGATATTGAGCCTACCAAACTGAGCTAAAAACTGATCTGTAGAGGCGTCGCCCAGTGCTTAATGGCGTAGTTGACGGGTCCGTGCCATTACATGCCATTAAAGGGTGGACATAACAATCATCGGGGTGAGGATTTATCATCGCGGAGGGTTGTGGAGAGAAAGAGAGAGAGAAGCTAAGGGAGAACTGCCACAGACAGCGAACCTTCTCTCGCGCCAAAGATGAACTCTCTCTCTCTTGCTGCATGGGTTTCTCTCCCGTGCTGCCTCAAAGCGCGCTTCATTCGGGGGCGACTGTACATCCTCCTCTGTGCATACCCGTCCTCCCCCACCCCATCAACCCTTGCAACGTGAAACATCAACAACTCAATGATTATTGCTACACATTTACCCTACATGTGTGGTTTTGTGTCTGTGTGTGTGTGTGCCCTGGAATGACGCACCGTTCAAATGTGTAACCAAGTTCTGTGCGCGTCATTGTAATCAAATGGGCAAAGTTTGAAGTGAGAGATAGAGAGGGCACGAGACGAAGCGGGCGGAAGGATGCATGTTGTTTGTTTTGATTGTAGGCTTTGGTGGGCGAGGTTGGGGGTTTATTTTTCACCCCCCTCCTTCTCCGTAGTCCGCATTTTACAAACGAGCGTCGCGTGCATTTTCGCGCGCGCTCGTGCTCTTTGCAGCAGGATGCACTTGCATCATCATTGCAGTTCGCTCGCTTGCTCACTCTCTCTCTCTCTCTCTCTCTATGCTTTTCTCCACAAACGCCACAACAAGCCTACCGGTCTGCTCCAGCCCGTGCGCCGCTTCTCCCTCTGGCGGCCGCCAGTTGACCCGACCGGATGTTGTTTGTTTATCGAGCGCCAAGTGTTGAAGCCGTGCTCGTGCAACGCGCTACGACAATATACTGGCCACTACTGGTGTGTGCCGCGGGATGATGCACTTGTACCTATTTGTATTTACCGATTGCAGCCTGTGTGTGGGGTCGGGTACCCGGTGATTTCCTTTCTTTTAAACAAATGTGTGTAATTTTTGCATTATTTCTAGCTAGCCAAGTGAGTGGAATACATCATGCATTCCACATGGACGAACGGGTGCCAGAAAGGAAGGCAATTGAGGTTTGAAAAATAGAGCTACACATATCTGGGTCAAGAGCAGTGCTGAGTGGGCTTCTTCCACTTGTGACAGCAACAATAAGTGCAAGATGATTCCCTCCCATAAAGGGGAGCAAATTATCGTTTTGCCGTAGAATGAGTAAAATGTGTCCAAACAGAGTAATTAAACAGCATTATGCACAAACTGCATACTAAAAACAGTAACAAATGATTAGTATTGAATATCGTTATTTTTTGTCAAATATTTTATGTAACAATGTAAACAATGTATAATAAAAATCAAGGGTATGTGTGAATTCAAACGAATAAGAATAAAACAAACATAAAAGCAATAAATTGTAAGAATAAAGTAAAGTAATAAACTCAAACGAAAAATAAGAGATAATACTAAGGAGACTAAACGTATTAATAGACCTCTTATATGCTCAAAATTACCATACGAATGACTAACACACACTTTTTTTTTGTGTATAGAAAACCATTAAACAAGAAATCAAAAAATCATGTACAATTTATTAAGCAATCGATCAAAATAAATTTATGAAAACATAATATCAAGTATTACAACAAGAGAAACAAATGACTGCATGAGTGCTCAACAAATATTCAAAAGAGCAACAAAATAAACTATAAAAACATAACAATTTACTTGTTAGTTAAAAGTATCATTTTGCAAATTTTAGTTTATTTCTGCTCTTATTAATAGCATTTTGTGTAATTATCTTTTTTAATTAAAAAAAAAACTTGGAAATGTTTCCAAATGAGAACGAAAAAAGTATTTCATTGATTATGACAGCACAATATTTACCACGAAAAAAATCCACTCAAACAAATGATTACCAAAGTAAAAGGAACAGCACCCAAACGCTAAGGACTGTGAAGCTCTTCTCCGATCGATCGGGTTTTCTATTTTTAAACAACACACTTCTCCAACTACAACTATGTCACCGAAAGGAACAAAAAGATAACACTTGTGCTAAAATAAACCCACACAATATCACCATCAAACAGTTCCCCAACGAAACACAAAGGATATTAGTTGCGAATGTAATGCTTTCCTCGGGCAAGCTGTGTGTGAGTGTGTGATTGTGTTGCCCACGCGTCCATATTACATCGAGTTCATTAAACTTTTCTGTAGATGCTTTCGAGACATAAGGTAGGCAAACACGAAAAGAAAACGGTGAACCTTTCAGTGCGGTGGCATTACAGCAAGCACCAGGCGACTCCATTCTGTTTCGTTTGACTTTTTTTATGGCGATGAAGGATGTACCTATGTTGTTTTTACTATTCTTTTCATAAGATAATATAATATGTTTTTTTACAAATTAATCTATTACATAAGCATTACATATCTTACCTTTTAGTTCCAGATGATAAAAGTCTTCAAAGGACGAAGTTCTCACCGACCAAGTTTTGCTTGTATTGGTTTATTGTGCGCTTACTGTATGCAGCAAAATAGTATTTTATGTCACAAAACGTACACAATGTATTATCACTTTTGCAACCCCTTTAATAACTTTCACACCACCTTGCGAGTTAACGCATCCTTCACACCCTGCACACAAAAACACCACACACACACACAGACAAACTAAATTTGCACACGCAATCGAAAGCAATTCTGGGGCGAATTCCTTTAAAGCTTTACTCACACAAAAACGATTCACCACAAACACCTCGCCACGAGCGGGCTGCTAGCTTGAACACAACTTTTTTTCCTCTACACCACAAATTTAACTTCTTTTCTTACTCCATCTACACCATCAACACATGCAGCTGAACACACACTTCGAACACTTTTATTTTTGTAATTTTCTTCTTTCACTACTTTTAGGACAATAAATTTCACTAATTTTCACTTAAAAACATTAAACAATCGTTTTCACTGCCACAGGCCGTGAATTACACACACACACACACGATGAAGATTGACACGAGGGTGGCTTAACGGTGTTTGATTTGTTGTGTTTTTTGCATTATTTGTTTTTATTTTAGTTTTGTTTTTTTTTTTTTTGTTTTTGCTCTCAAGCACACAGTTGTAGTTTTTATTCAGTTTTGATTACGTTTTAACAGTTTTGGTAGCACTTGAATTGTTTATAATAGCAAAATCTGCAAGAATACAAGAAAATTATTCGTTATTGATACAAAACGTGTGTATAATTGAAAAATACAAAATACAGTATAGAAAGAAAAAAACACATAAAAAAGAATAAATGAACCGTAAACATTATATATAATTAGAAAATAGAAGTAATAAAAAACAAAATAATAAAAAAAAACAACGAACATAAGAAAGAACAACGCAAAAACAAAAAAATAAAAAAAACACAATATACATGAAAACGAAATAAAACAACCCAAAGAACCAAACAAAATTTAAAACAAACAAAAATACATTTATACTCCAGGCTGCCAGAAAACTGCAAAAAATGCAACTGTAAAGCACCTCTCAAAGGAATTCCAAGATTATTTATTAATGATTCATTTTTGATAAAAAAAAGATGTGTTAAAAAAGACATTATAGAAAGAAAACAAAAAAACTTAAAAATGAAAAGTTACAAAAACAAGAAAAAAAGATAAAGATAAATAAACCGTAAACATTAAATGCAATCAAACATACAATAGAACAAAACAGCAACCACTAAATGAAAATATGGAACAATCCACACTATGCATCAAAACGACACAAAACAACCCAAAGAACCAAACAAACCGTAAAACATCAATGCACACACTCCAGCTGCCACACCGCTGCAATATGCAACTGTAAAGCACCCCCCCGAGGGAGGTTCAAGTGCAACACAACGAGAAAGAATGAAACGACACAGCACACCAACAACAAAAACACACAGTTTTACAATACAAACGTCACAAACCGAATGCAACAAAGCGGGAGTGGGGGGAAAAACAGCAAAAAAAACACCCGGCGGTGGTACAGTTTTTGCCACAACCTACGACAACGCGTACCGACGTTGAGGTGCGCGCATCGTGAACGCGAATGCAGTTCGTGTGTGTCTCTCTCTCTCTATCTCGCTCGCTCTCTCGACTCAGCGCACCACCAAAACTACCACCCCCTCTCGGCAAAACATTTCCCACCCGTAATGCATTTTGAATCTTCTCTCTCTCTCTCTCTTAATATCCTCTTCTTTCCTGCTACCCCACACGCTGGGGGCAAACCAATCGTTAAATGTTTTTGCGTTTTACTCATTTCACTCGTCACCATCAACCCCCTAGGGGAGATGGCCTTCTCCCGCCAACCTTCCCGGGGTTCCGCTACCCCCTCCTCCCCTTGCCGCATCTGTCTGCAGACGGAGACGTCGATGACTTCCCGCCAATGCAGTGCAACCCCCTTTGGCGGATTGTGTTGTTTTTGCGCTTCGTTTATGTGTAGACTCCCGCCATTTGTTTTTTGTTTTGTTTTTTGCCTTTTTATGTCCTGACCGTATGTTTGGTGTGTGTGTGTGGTCTTGAACGAAGAGGAGGGAGCAGACATGCTAAATGTACCTATCCTACCTGCCATTAAGATCGATATTCAATGTTTGAACATACTGTGGTGGAGGTTACTGTACAGTCATTTCAATAAAAGTACCACCAACTCGCGTTTTTTTTTGTTATTTTAAAATATTTGTATAAATTTTTGATACATTTGATCGAAATTCACGCAAATTAAAATTTGAACAATCTATTTTTTGAAACAATAAAACTCTTCAGAAGATATACAAAATTCTTAAAACAAAGCAAAGAGACAAGCGAATGTTCTTAATTCATTTCGTAGCTTGTACCCTTCATTAATTAGACGGCTAATGTGCCATCCCCTAGCCAGAGCACTGGCACGAAACAAAGAGCCGAGCCAAATCAAACAGAACCTCCTCAAACCAGAACCGACCACGACGACCCCACAAGAACGCCAAATGGTTCCCATTACCGGCCGGAGACAGAGGCCAGACACACACACAGGGGAGGAAGCAGCAAACCACAAAAGGCAAGCGAAAGAAACCCAGCCAGCCAGCTTGCCCTCCTCGTTACCATTGTCTTACCAGCTGCGGCTGCATTTCGCATCAGTAGCAGCGCAAATTCACCCCCGAAAGATGCACATACACACGCCTCATCTTCACCTTCTGGGGCGGCGGTTCTCGTTCGCTTCGCTGCCGAGTGTGGCAGGTGCCGACGAAGTGGGATCTCTTTTTTGCGAGGTGGAGCACACACGCACGGCTCTTCTCGTTGGAATCGACAGCCTTCACCAGCGTTAAGTTGGAAGCAATTGGTCCTGTCACACACACACACACCCAGACAGACAATATTTATGAGTCTTTGATCGCGCAAAAGAAAACAGATGATCCCCCCGATCGGCGAAAGAGAAGCAGAGCAGGACTTGCGCTGGGACAAACGCAAGTGGAAACGCAACAAAGAAAGGTTTTTGGGAACAGCTGCCGCTCGGTGTGAAGGAACTCGAACGGTGTTTGCAAACATTTGCCTCGTGGCTCGAAGCGAGGGAGCAAAATGTTGACTGTATCCTGAAACTTAAGTTCAATCAAGTGGGAGGTAGGTTGAGAACAAACATTAAGCATAACACGAGAGATTTTGACTACGAGATGAGCGTAAATTATCTTCCTTTCCTATGAGTTCAAGAGTTTGTTATTCGGAGAAACGAAGAATTAATGTGAGAATGCATTCAAATACAAAAACAAAACAAAAAACGAAATATTCATCATCGGATCTTCAACGTGAACACAGTCCCCTGAGTAATAGGGGACATAAATGAAACAAAAACAACAGTCATTAGGGCCGTATTAGTCGGTTAATTTCAATTGTCAATTCATAAAAAAAAAACACTCAACCATGCAAAACTTCTCCTTTAAGCAATAAAATAAATCCATTTGAAAATAAATTAACACATCCAGAATTTTGGAATTAAATAAAATCATAAATGGTAAAAATAATGGCTCGCAACTGCACTTTTCGAGTGCAATACACTTAGAATTGTATCATAGTATGTTGTTTTCGAGCAGTTGCTATAAAATCGTATTTGCTCCTTTTTTCTAGAAGATTGTCTTTGAAAAAATCAATAGTTTTTTTACAGAGAAAGTATGAAGAGTTTCAGTATGAAAGTATGGAGCAACAAAAAAAAAAAAATAATCATCTAAAATCAATTAACAAATTTAATTACCATAACTTTACTACTTTCAAGTAAGACAATTATGAAATACTAACAAAAACAAACATGTTGGAACTTGCGCAACATCAAGAGTAATAAAACTATAATAGAAAATTCAACAACAAAATCGATTAAAGAGTATTTTTTACACATTTATGTCGGAAAGAAGTCCATTCTGATTAGCTCCAATTTTTTGTGGAATCGATTACAGATAGTAGGTTCGGAATCAATTTCGGAATCGGAATAGGATCCTGAATCAGAATCGGAATAGGCTCCTGAATCAGAATCGGAATAGGTTCCCGAATTGGAATCGGTTCCGCAATCTCCATGAGAATGGATCGTTTTGAAGTACATTTGGAGATCCACAGAAATCGGATTCAAAAATCAAAGGAACTAAACCTCCAATGCATGCTGCAATAACGCGATGAATGCTGTCAAAATGATTCCACTAGTTTTGTCCAAATGTACTGGATGATTCGATCCCTATTTAATAAGCCGCAACGGATCCAAATGTACTTCAAAACGGTCCATTAATATGGCGACTCCGGAGCCTATTCCGATTCCGGAGTCGATTCCGCTTCCGGAGCCGATTCCGCTTCCGGAGCCGATTACGATTCCGGAGACGATTCAAATTCCAATTCTGGATTCGGAATCGGAATTGATTCCGGAAATTCCAAGTAGTTCCGATTCCGAGCTCCCAACACTAGTGCCATAATTTCGAATTCATGTGACGTTTTGTGATAAATAATACTTATTAGATGATTTAAAGTACACACAACCTCTCCAAAATTTTCCATAACGTGTATCAACTTGTATTTATGACAGAAGTCATACCACAATATCTTTAAAAGTAAAAAAAAACACACACAATTTAATTGCATCATTTGCCATAAAATTCGATTATATCTGCTCAAGCCCCCTTTATTTTTCTACACACACTTTATAAATGCTTGTAAAAGCGGATAACAGGAACTTAACAGCTCTCTCCGCTGAATGCCGCACTATTTTAGTGACATTTAACACCGTTCTATTTCTAAACCCGTATCACCATTCCCAGACTGCTGCAACGCAATGCACCGCGCCGTGTCCGTATAGCCTTCAGACGCTCGACGCTTGCAGTAGCGCGAGCGAAAAACAGCAAACCAAAACAAACTACCGCGAGAACGCAGCAATGGGAAGGGTGAGCGAGCGTAGGTAAAGGTACATTAGTAAACAACTTCCCGTCCCGTCGGGCCAACCTTCCTCCCGCCACCCCGTCGACATTCCCGCACTCCTCCAGCAGCAGTAGTAAAAAGCTAACCGGATGAAAGACCAAACCCAACGAAGAAAATGTTGAGTCTAACGCTAGGCTAGGGCTGATTACACTCGCTCTAGCCTCACTGCGCTGTACTTTCCGCTGTTCCCCCCTTCCGTACTCCCGGTACCATTTAGACGTCGCAGAAAAGTCGTTACTGTGTTTTTTTTTTACTTGTTATTTCTACCCACCCTAGCCCATGTTCTTCAAATAAATGCACCACAAAATGAAGCAAAATGCACACGGTCGCGCACGCACGGGGCAGGGGGGGGGGGGGTGGAGCCAAGAGAGAGAGAGAGAGTGCATCATATTGATGGAATAAATATGCAACAAACTTCAAGGCAATCGTTGCCGCCGCCCAGCGCCTGGGAAGAGGGAAGCAGAGGCGCACAGCGGTGGCGCACACTAGTTCCTGCCCGAGGGAGCAGAACGAAGCAGAGCGAGGACGAGAGTGGTACAGGCAGGCACAAAATGAGCCGCCGAAAGGGGTGAAGGAAAGTGTGCACTGCTGTGCGCACACGATGTGCACACAGCCGTCGCAAAAACAAAACAAAATCCCTCCCTCCAGCCCCATCGCAGCGGTCACCACCGTCGGGCAGGTCGAGGTAATACCCCCCCTTGCTCTCCCGGCAGGAAGGAGGGCATCGGGTGGCGCTACACACACGGCGGCGGCAGCAGCGGCGGCTGCTGGTACAGAACCGAGAGTAAACAACGTCGTAAAAATACACTTCTACTACGAACGCAAGCGCGTTGCAATGCACATCGCGTTTGCACAATATTGCACACCGTTCGTGCTCTCTTTCTCTTGCTGTCCCTCTCTCTCTCTCTCTCTCTCTCTCTCTCTTTTTCTCTTTCGTTTGCCTTCTAAAGTGCAGCAGTGCATCCGACATGCTGAGCGACGAAGGAGAAAGCGAGAGAGCATCCACGCCATGAAGACACAGAAAGGCCGTAGTAATAATGCGTAGTAACGGGTTCAAGGAAAGGAAAGAAGACGCAAAGAAGCGAAAAAGAAATGTAAATGTGTTGCATTAATAGACCCACTCACACACACACACACACACACTGCTGCAATGTTGCAGGCCCAGGGATTTCATTCTCAAAGTGCACGCGAAAGCGCGCAAGTGTTGGTAGAAGTATATGTGCAGTGCATCCCTCTTTCACGAGGGTACTCTCTTGCAGTGCACTAATACTACTACTACGACTACTACAACTACTACTCAGACGATGATTACGTTTGCAGTATCAGGGAGCCCCCTAAAACGGGACACACTCACACAACTGTCTCACCCAAGTTGTACATTTAATTGATGCCAACGAGAAAAGGGGTGGAAAAAGGGGCATTACAGGTGCACAAGAGGAGGTGGGGGTGGGGGACAATGCGGGAACGAGGGGTAAGGTAAAATTAAAAACATCGTCCAACTTGGCTGCACGTCATTACCGCTCTGCCCTCCTCTGCTCTCCAATCGCGATCCAGACGGAACCTGCCTCGGACGTGCATGTGTGTTTGTATTCGTTGGCCCACAAAGGCGGGGGGTACGATAAAGAAAAGAGAATAAAATCGCTCGATGGTAGTCAGTGTGCTGCAGACGTTGTTACTGCGCTAGGATGCGGATCTAATGATGCACTCAAGGGATTTTAATTAATTGAACCGCCGCCACAATTACGGTTACGGTTCCGGAGGTTTCGCCAACTGCAAGCAAAGCGTATCGCGCGTACCTCCGTCTAGCTGGCAGAGGTAGAACTGGGTTGTGTCTGGGGTTTTTGAACGACAATTTTCAAAAATAGTTAGCAACGGACAGTTTTAAAGAATAATTATAACTTTATAATTAAGCTTTATTATTAGTTTGCTGATAACCACAGCATTTTTTTTTCTCGTTTTGTGCACGATTTTATTGGCAAACAATCAAAAGCTTCCACACACAACATCAAACCATGTTGCTTCTCTTCTCGGCTAAATCTTTTGCACATATCTGGATCATGTATCTTTTTAGAAGCTTTTAAGGCACACTTTTTTTTATTTAATGGGTTAAGTATTGCTTTCATTATTTCGTACGTAATTTTTGAGTTAAGTATTTTTGGGGTATAAGTTATAATTTATATTTTCCTTTTAAAAGTATGCCATCCCAGCCTTTAAGCATTTTTTGTACTTTTATATTTTTAGCTATAGCCAAATATGAAAATTGCTCTAATTTTAAGGTTTTTCATTTATTAATAACAAGAAAGGTATTGAAAGTAGGGAAAAGTTATGAAAAAATAATAATAATAACAATAACAATGATAACAATAGTTATAATAATACTAAATAGAAAGAACTATAATAACAAATGTAGTTACAGTAATAATAATAATAATAATGATGATCATAATAATGAAAACAGAAAAAAGGATAAGAAAAAGAGTTGAAGAGGAAAGAAAAATATAATAAGAAGAAAAAGAAAAGAAGAAAAATAGAAGGAAAATAAGAAGAAAAATAAAAAATAAAAATAACAAGCAGGAGAAAAAGAAGAAGAACAAGAAGAAGAAATAATAACAATAAAATAAGAATAAAAATAAGAAGTAGAAGGATAATAAAACGAATAAAAATAAGAAGAGGAAGAATAAAAATGAGTTAAATAAAAAGAAGAAAAAAGAAAAAGAAGAAGAAGAAAAAGAAGATGATGATGATGAAGACGAAGAAAAGAAGAAGAAAAGGAAGAAGAAGAAGGAGAAGAAGATGATGATGATGAAGACGAAGAAAAGAAGAAGAAGAAGAAGAAGAAGAAGAAGAAGAAGAAGAAGAAGAAGAAGAAGAAGAAGAAGAAGAAGAAGAAGAAGAAGAAGAAGAAGAAGAAGAAGAAGAAGAAGAAGAAGAAGAAGAAGAAGAGTAATTTAATATTTTCGTCAATTTTTTTTTTTCATTATGTATATTCAATATTTGAAAACATTTAAAACGTTGACCACATTCCAATAAAGCTAAACATTACAACAAACTCATAAAAAATCACTCATATACGTGATACACAAACACTCATAATCAACAACCAACCAGTCTCAATGGTAAATAATATCACCCCATTAAAACGGGTTCGACTGCATTTCATTGGGTTCAATACATTCACCCGCTTGCCCCGCTCTCTGTTCCTCGCCTATCAAACGATCTTTACGCACGGTGGAAGAAAGGGTACCCTTTTTTTTTACACTGCACCCCAAAGGCATAACAATTCCAACTGTACTGGTTGTAACTATCTGCAGTCACTTTGTGTATGTGTTTTTTTCATTGCATTTTATCCCTCTGCAAAACCGGCCAGCATGCAAGTGCAATCCCCGAAGGTACCGAGGCCGCAAGGAGAGGAACAACCAACGTGTTGGATGATAAGCAACCGTTTTAAAACGTGTTTAAAATTCGAAGCAGAACCCCCGGCCCTCACCACCCTCTGTGCCCCCATTCAGTAGAAAAGCCATAATAACGAAACAAAAAAAAAACAGAATGCATCCAAAGTAAAGAACGATGCAAAACGTGCTAAGTATTACACCATCTTGCCTCGATCGAAAGCAACGCACACACACACACACCGAGTGCGAGCGACCAGAGTGACAGAAAAGGACAGTGGTGGGTGGGAAGGAGCGATGAAGGAGGGCGACAGAAGGGAACACGAGTCCACTAAACGATTGTTTACGGTGAGGTTGCACATTTATCCATCGCGGGGTTTGTTTTTTTTTTCATTTTCGTTCGCCATGCCACCCCTTGGCACCGCCGAAGGCCTCGCCCACCCCCCTTCCAGCGCACACAATGGAAAGAAGGTCGAACGCAAACTTATCGAATGACAGCAAAACAACAACACCCCGCCCCTCCTTCCTCATACGCTTTCCTCCTTCAGCCGACCACTTTCGATTTGTTTTCGTTTGTGGCCCCTGCAAACACCACCACGTTGGCACCAAACGAATGGTAAGTAGCTTTGAATAATGCACAGCACCAAGGAGGCAGATAGCGGACACAGTTGGGTTGCGTGAGCCCACACACACACACACACACGTGCGTGCGCCGGGGCAAAAATGCATTCCACGAGTTAGAATGTAGCAAAAAGATAAAAAATACGCGCCACCACCATTACCGCCAGCATGTACTCGGGGGTTGGAGTTTAAAATGCGTTCAATAATTATTGAACGGTATGATAATACGATTGACTTTTGCTTTAGGGACGGGTTGCGAACGGCGTTCGATTACCTTTGTAGCGCCACTTGAGCCACTTTTGTATTGGTTGGTTGGCTACGCTGCACTCTAAATGTTTAAAATAAATCATGAAACTTTAGCCAACAATACACGATCATGTGGATACATAATGAACAATATCTAGGAACTAATTTATTTTTATTTATTTTTATGTCTTTTTCAGTTCATGTACAAATTTCACCACTGAGAAAATTTGACTTAAGTGAAAGGAAAGAGACCCTCTGAGAGGTCCAAATCATCTTTAAAGATATAAACAACAATATGCCACAATCAAATATCAATTTAAAAAAAAAAAAACAACCTATTTGGTGATTACCAAATGTTGCTTACCAAATCTTAAGACCGGGTTGGGGCGGTCCCATGGTACAGTCGTCATCTCGAACGACTCAATAACATACCCGTCATGGGTTCAAGCCTAGAATGGACCGTCCCCCCGTAGCAAAGATTGACTATCCGGCTACATGGTATTGAATTAAGTCACGAAAGCCTCTATAGGCCGGCATGTCCGCGTAGGACCAAATAGAAGAAGAAGAAGAAGAAGCCCGGGTTACTACCAGGGTGTAAGTGAACGTGAAATTTTTTACTTGAACATTTTTGTACTATATTTCATTAAATATTTATCAGAATATTGCTTATCGTACATCAACAGAAACAATATTCAATTCCCCAACTTTGTTCATGGTTAAAGAACAATGGTCAGCAGGCAATCACAAGGAAACGCATTTAATTCATTATTTAAATATAGTTTAGCTAAATAGATGAGGAATTGGACATCCTTTCTTTTGCTGTACGATAAGCCATATTCTGATGAATATTTAATGAAATATAGCGAAAACAATAAACAACATTTCTTTCCTTCACTTTCATGCAAAGTTTAAAGCGACCTTAACCTTTAATTGCAGGTGCTTTAAATGCAACGTTTTGTAGCTCACTTATATAATGTTAAAATTAAATAACTTAACTTGGAAACTCGTGACAGATAAATCAATGTATCACAAACTAATATTAAAAATAAATCATAAAAAAAGCGCACTCTAAATCAAAGTACAAAATTATAAAAATGGTTGATTGTAACAATTAGTTTTCATAATATTTCAAATAAATTTGTATCTAGAGTTTTACTTTTAACAGAACTTTAACCATAAAAAATTTATTAAAAATTGCAGACTTGATGACGATTAAATTAATTTTTCACTAAACTAAAATTAAACAAGATTTGTGTTAAGGTAATACAGAGTTTTTTCCGACGATTATGAGAGACTTCTCGAATGTTCTTACTTAAATTTAATTGAAGTCTCACGATGTATCATTGCACGGTTTTCAAAATGCATTAAATTGCTCCCCCGATTTCTGGACTGTTTCCCTATACTGAGGGTGACACATTCAGAAATACTTGTGAAATTGTCTATACGACTATACGACAAGAAAAAATTTAAAAATCCAAAAATAGTTAGAAATCATTAAAAAAGAAATGAAAAACTAAAAATTTAGAAAATCCAGTAAAAACTGGAAAATTCTGCAGAAACTTGATACAATGACAGAAAATAATTCATTCCAATGCATCAGCAATTTGAAATATCTAATAGATTATATGGAGGGACACTGTTATCAATTACCGCCAGTACCGTTCCTTGCCCATGATTTTCAAAACATTCCCACCTTCGTTTGTTTCTAACTGTAAAGCCAAATCAATTGGTTGCACTACCAATGGTGATGTTGAGATGAAAATTATAAAATCAAATAATCTTCTAGTTTCGGTGCCCCTCAAGCTCCCAACCCTTTCCGGAGTGGAAATGGTTGGAAAATGGTTGACGTTTTCCATTCCCCCACATACCGAAAACAAACACCAATAACAACAACACACGCCCGAAAGCCTTCGCCTGACGCAACCGCCCTTCACACACATTCGCCACAACCTTTCCTCCCCCCCCCCCCCCCTCACTGTCTAGATCGCCCTTCCGTCCCTCACGGCGACCCCTTTCATCCGGCAAAGTAAAGGACCGGGCCTGGTAGGGTGGAGGGAGAGAGCGAGAGAGGGAAGAAAACAACAACAAAAAAACGGTTCGGTTGCTATCGATTCGCGAGCTTTGGAACGCGCAAGGAAGAGCGGTGGCAGCGACGGCTGGCTTCTTTTAAAAAAGCGTGTCAAGTTTTTGTTTTGCACACAGCACCACCCCCGAAGCCTCCACCCCCCCCCCCCCCCCCCCCCACCCACCTTTTTGCTTTACCTTCCACCCTTCGGATAGATACGCTGTGTTTCGCTTTTGCCCAGTTGTTTCGTAACAAAAACATACACACACGCGCACACACAGACACAAACACCCGTAGGGAAAAGGTACAGCAGCGCGCGAACGGGCACAACGCGGAATCAAAACAAAACATTGCACTCGCGCCACACACACTGTGTCGCGCGCGCTCATATACAATCAAACGCTCTCACACACATACAGCGACAGATAGGCGCGCCCTGTGATCGCAGCAGCAGTATTTCATTCATACGAGCGCCTGCGCACCCCGCAGCACACCAGCCAACGGTACTTTCTGGTGGAGAGGACTTTCCAACATTCCGACGTAATAAAAGCGAAACACGCAGAGCGAACCCAAACAAAACTGTACACACAGCTTGGTGCTATACACTCACACACATGTAGAGCAGATTGTGAGAGGAAAATATTGAAACAAGATAAAATATCTATAATAAAAACGATTAAACACTCTTTTAGAACTGTATTACACTTTTGCTCTTGTACACGCACGCACGCAACGATGAAAAAAGGAAACAAAACAAACCCAAGCTCACGCACACCTAGACAGTGCACGAATTTCACAACTTTTCTCCATTTCGTGATAATGAAGGGATTTAGAAAAGAGGAACACCAGCATTGTGTCTGTGTGCGTGTGCGGGCGCGCATTTGTTGGCTACATGATAAAATTAAATAAAAAAGCACACGAAGGTATAACAACAGGAAACACACATTGTGCAATTGTGTATGTCGTCACAAAAAAATATGGTACACACAGCAGGGAAACCCCCCGCTCCCAACAAGGCTGCCCTCAAAGCAGCCATAGCAACGCTGCAGCGCCGACACCACCTTGCGCCACCTTCGAAAAAGGGGGCGCGAAGAAGAGGAGACAGAAACGAACGCTTACCAACCTGTTAGGGAAGCGGGGGGGGGGGGGGAGGAGACGTGGGGAGGACGCTGCACCTGCTACTACGATGATGATGATGATGATGCTGCTGCTGTTATGTTTCGGTTCGTTCGTTGATGGTGTTTTGAAGGGTTTTGAGCGAAAGCAGCACAATCATGCTTTGAGAGAATGATGTGAGTGTGAGCGAGCGAGCGAGAGCCAGAGAGGCTGATGGTTGAGGTCGTGGCAAGGCTGCTGCTGCTCTGGGCGCCGCTCAACACACACACACACACACGCACGAAAGGCGGAAAAAAGATGGTGCTGTGTGGCTCCTCTGCCCCAGTGCGTATCAGCTTCGAAATCGCGGGCTCACACACAACACAACCCGAATGGATCCCAAAACAACAACAAAACAACAGGGCACCCTAAGGGCCAAGGGTGAAATAGAAGAGAACGAGCAAAGGGAGCAAAGAGAGCTTTTTTCATATGTTTTTGGATGGTTAAAACAAACCCATGTAAATTTGCAGCTTAAATGTAAAAACAACACGACGACTGCTGCTGTGGCGGAGCGCTGCCTCAGAGCAAGTGTGTACGTGCGCGCGCGAGAAAGAGACGGGTAGAAGGAGAGCAACAAAAATGGCGATATTCGATCTCGTGTCTGTGGCGCGCGCGTCTCGCCACGAACGAGAAGCCATTTCGTATCCACCACACACTCGCACACAGAAAAAAAAAAAACGATTGCCATTCTAATCACGACGAACAGTTTGTACGATTATTTTCTAACCTTAAAAAAGAGTCACTTTTCATGAGACAAAAATATCTTTTTAGTGGCAAAAGTAGCCAAAACATGTTGTTTCAATCGATTGTTTACCACCGCGGATGCTGGCTTAGATTGAACACACACACACACACACACATACACATTTACACAGCGCTTCACAAACACACACATATACAGGTTGAAAAATAGGCACCGAAACAAAATAAAACACACAAAACCCGCTCGGTGTGGTGCATTGGCTTGTTTTCTATTATTTCCCTGCGTCTTCTTCTAATCTCCTATACACACACACGCACACCCTCACGAGCATGCCATGTATCGTCAAGCACACACACAAACACACACGGGACGGCTTTTCCTGGAACGGAGGAGGAGAGGCTCATCCTTTTGTGCTGCCGAGAATTCCGAGAAATCCGTCAACGCGCCACGACGCGACTGCTTTGATGACGCGCTGCCCAGACCAGACCAGACACCCCACACCCCAAACACCGTGTGTGTGTTGTTTATGATCGCTATCTCGTTGTGTTGGGGGGTGAAGAGTAGCCTGGACGTATGTGTGCACCGTTCCGTTCCCGTTTTCCATACACCTTGTGCACTGTTTGATTGCTTGTTTGTGTTTTTCTATTGTTATCCATTCCATAATCGGACATTTTTGTTTACCATGTTACACACACACACACACACACACACACACACACACGTTTCTTTGCTTCACGCTTTCCAAAACAAAACGGCAACACGGCAGTATAAACGCACGCGCTCTTTTGCTTTGGTTGCTGTGTTTTTTCGGGGTTTTTTGCACAGCACCCGTGGCCGAAATGTGCGGAGGAATGGGGTCAGTGCGTGTCCTGCCACACACACACACGCTCTCACTCACTCACTCACTAACGGCAGCAGCATCACATTCTCTTTCTTGCACACATGTACAACCGCGCGGTCTCGACAGGCTCTTCTAACACTTGCGCGCTTTGCCCCCGCACAGCAAAAAAAGGCTCCAAAAACACAAAA
Source organism: Anopheles merus (assembly GCF_017562075.2). Taxonomy (NCBI): domain Eukaryota; kingdom Metazoa; phylum Arthropoda; class Insecta; order Diptera; family Culicidae; genus Anopheles; species Anopheles merus. Next base: position 19,344,665 of record NC_054084.1, read on the forward strand.
CACACACGCACAGTATAATAATCTGGGCAGCGCAATCTGGCGGGCAAGTGGAAACCGATACAGTGTAAAGGCAGGCAGCGAGAAGCACAACAACCGAACACACCAAACACACCACCAGCGTAATGGAGAAGTTGCAGGACGGCGGTGGAAAGGTGGAAACTTACAGCCACCGAAAATATTATATCAGAGCCCAAACGCAGCAGAACCTCACAAAAAAACACACACAAACGCACACAGCACCAGCTCGCACGCACACCGTACACGCATTTGCCCCTCGCACCAAAAAAAAACACTTTCGGAGGGAAATTGAAATTTTCCACCGTCAAGTGACGCCAGGGCCAAACTAACCGTGCCCATGGATTCGCAACCACCCGCAGCTACTTACGCACCACAATCTGCACAGTTTTGCACCGTTTTACACACTTTGCCAGCGACGAAATGCGGGAGCGACACTTTTCACTCGCAGTAAAACCGCGTCCATCTTGGTTTTTTGAGTAATCACAAACTACACATTGCCTGTCTCGCTCGCTGGCGAGCCACACGCACACACACACACACACGCTGCCACACAGCAGGCGGGTGCTTGGCAATGCGAGCGTGGCTGTGCCAAGTGGAATGCGCTTGTGTGAGTGAGCGATAGAGAGGCGCACACACCAGTCCACGAGCGAATCATAACAAATCACACACACTACGGCAAACATTCGTCTGCAGCGTGTTTTCGACAAGATGGAACAGCGGGGAAAAATGAAAAAAAAAACAAGCACACACACAGAGGAGGGACCAAATCGTATCGCACACTGTGCCAGTGTGGGAGCCGTTGGGATGGAGTATTGTATTTATACCCTTTTTTGAGTAATAGAGATTATTATAAACAATTAAATTAACATGAGAAGTAAGTGTAAATTATACTAAAATAACGTTTTCTGCGAGTTTGGTTGCTGTTTGCATCTTGCCATTGCTTTGCTTCTGAAAGCGCCTAAATGTATGCAATCCTGTTAAAACATTCGAATTGATCGGACCACGTGGTGCGATTCTTCGTTGGTTTTTAGAGTTCCTTCTTCTATACTTGATTTGTGAAATTTAAGTTTATGCTTTATTGCGACACGTAATTGTTCTATTAAAATTTGTCTAAAAAGCGATATTAATCTTCTTTTGTCTTTTTTTTTGTTTGTTCCTTCATTGACCCATACTTTAGTTCGTTGTGTGCCGTTCTTTGACATAAACTTGGATTCCATGCCTTAAATTATTTATTTGGATCGATCTCCGTCTTAAAAGCTGGTTCAATCCTTTCTTTAAAATAGTTATAGTTTGCATATTCAACCCAGATTCTAACCTGCACAAAAATCCCAACGTAATTTCCATCTTAATTTCAGATCTTCTAGAGTTCCTGATGTTACAAGAAGACTACGCATATCGCTGGGCGACAAATTTCACAACTACTTTGTAAGTATATCACTTATCAAAGCCAATCGATAGCATCTGAATATCACACGTTTGGTGTAGTGATGGCAACAATCCGGAGTCGACTCCGATCCGACTCCGATAAATTCCGGATATCCGGAGTCGTTCGGAGTCGCCCGGAGTTGAAGTCGTCCGGAATCGGCTTGTATAGGAAGTGCACACACAAAAAGAAAGAGAAAAAACACAACGAAAGGAATTGTCTGATCACAAGCACATTAAACCACACGCTCCCTGTTGACTCCGACCAACTCCGATTCCGAACGACTCCGGACGACTCCAGACGACTCCGAACGACTCCGGGCAACTCCGAACGACTTCGAACGACTCCGGGCGATTCCGGGTGGATCTAGTTGTTCCATATTGCCGGAGTCGGAATCGGACTAACAATAGTTGGAGTCGGATCGGAGTCGTGAGTGTGCTCCATACAGTACATCACTAGTTTCGTGAGTCTAGGAGAAACGATACTCCCGAGTGATCAGTTTGAACTAGAGACAGGTAACACTGAAGACTCTGAATGATTTGTTTTCAGATCTGAATTTCAAGGTTTGAGATTTACAAATCCTCAAAGATTCAAGAATCTCTGAAGAAGCATGGATATTTAAAGATTCATGTATCTTCAGAAATCCATAAATATCTTATCGATTATGAATCACCACAGGAAGACTTTGCATCGTTTATGGCTCTTGAGTGTAGTGAAGTGTGTATTGATAAGCGGTTGGAATAAATTTTCGAATAAATGAAGACATGGAGTCCAACATTTCTTCGCTAAATAGGTCTAAATAAGACCCTAAAAATACCTAACGCTTACTGGATAACATTCTAATAGGGACACTAGATCCTTTACTTATATTTACACTTGTAACATCTAACCAAGGCAAAAAAGTTTTAAAAAAATGAAGAACCTGTAGCTCAAAAAGCACAAAAATAGATATCACCAGTTTAGGTCATCTATCCAAAATGTGAAACAACACATAGCATTAGTTATGCTTTTGCCCAAAAATAAATATATTTCATATAGCATATGCCAAAAACATCCCATCAGACATCAACCGCTTTAAACGTTGCTCACTTCACGAATCCAATCGCGCACGGCGGAAACGCGCGCATTCACACCGGGCAGGCCCGGTCTGGCGCAACCGATCGCGAACGACACCACACCCACAAGCACATCATCCACCACCAGCGGACCACCGGAGTCACCCTGGCACGAATCATGACCGCCCTCGAAGAAGCCCGCACACAGCATCATCTCCGAGATGGTGTGCGTACGCCGGTACGCCTTCTGGCAGTTGTCCCGGTGAACGATCGGCAGGAAGGTAGCGCGCAGGATCAAGGCCGAATGGTACCGGTTCAGCGTCTTGCCCCAGCCGGACACCAGCGCCTTCGAACCCTCGACCGGATCTTCCTCGTCCTGTTCGGGCATCTCGATCGATGCCATCGTGTCACCATCCAGCGGCAGCGGACTTTCCAGCTCCATCAGCGCAATGTCCCCTTCGTTCGTGACCGGATCCCAGGCCGGATGGAGCACCACTCGTGCGACGTTGCGCAGCACACCGCCGTGCATTTTGTACGTTGAACCGGCCCGGATCGACACCTGATCGGCGGATACGCCATCCAGACAGTGGGCAGCCGTTAGGATCCAGTCGGGCGAAATGATCGATCCACCGCAGGAAGGACGGCCTCCCTCGCGGAGCGAAATCTGGTACGGTGCCTCGGAAATATCGATCGGGAAGCCACCGACAATTTGGGCGCGTCGGGCCGGGGCGACAAAGCCGGAAGCGACTGCAAGGTGGAAGCGAAGAGTTGATGAGATCTTCAAACAATGCCAAGCTTTATTATTGACACTTACCGGTCGCTACAGCTACTACCATAGCAAAAGCTAGTACGAATTGATTTGCCATCGTGAGCTACTTTCACCCTTTACTTTATGTTTTATTGTTTTATGGTCAATCAATGAACTTCTTGTGATTGTAAACCAGTGAAGACTGATGATGAGACTAAGACGAAGCTTCCGATTTTATACTCCTGCGGGATATGGTATATGCCCTATTCTTAATGTGTCCTAGTAGTCTTATCATACCCGCATGCTCGACAAACACTCCACAAGAATTGATTCAAACTATACGGAACTCGTCTTAAGAACTCATCCATTGGATTGCGTAAAGCAAGGCAGGAAACATGCGTTCATTGTACACGTGGGCTTTATGAAGAAGATAGTACCATCGAGTACACAACCCCAGGAAGCTTACCGTAGTTGATTTATGTTTCCAAAGCAGGTGCGCGGTTTACGTTTGATTTGAGTTTGAAGTGGCTTGCACGAAATTCAAGTTCAAGTTTAGCTGCTCTAGCTAGTAGCAATCTTATCTATAGATGTAATCTTTTAGTAAACGTATTTCCAAACGGCTGCTAGACGTGGTTTGTTTACGGCTTTCAAGTGGTTTTCAATCAGAAAAGGGATAAGTATTGTACACAAATCAATGTAACGAGTGCTTTGGGTAACTGGATTGCGCAAGTACACGCAACACCACACCACTTTGAGGATTTTGGTTTGTTTCTTGATGAAATAGAAAAGCGTAATAAAATCTTCAAATATTGAGTATATTAGGGTATAAAATACTCAATGAATAATTGAGATTAATAATTTAGTAATATTCAACATGGCGCTATCAAGGGCCATCCGTGCCTCGAGGGTGGAGACTACTATAGACATCATTGGTCTGCGGCTCTCATATGTAGCAGAGGCCTACCAAGGGATCGAACAGGCGACAGAGAGCCTAGGATTGCAGATAAACAAGGCAAATACCAAACTGATGGTGGCAACATCAGCGAGCCCACCAACAAATAATCAGAATCTACGTAGGCGTGACGTGCAGATAGGTGTACGCACGTTTGAAGTCGTCCCACAATTCACCTATCTTGGGTCAAAGGTCAGCAACAACAATAGCATGATAGCTGAGCAGTGTGCAAGGATGCTGGCTGCCAACCGGTCATTCTATAGCCTGAAAAATCAGTTCACCTTAAAGAACCTGTCGCGACAGACGAAGTTGGGACTATATAGTACCTATATAGTACCAGTACTCTCATACGCTCCTGAGACATGGACACTGTCCAAATCTGACGAAACCCTCTTAGCCGCGTTCAAGAGGAAGATGTTCAGAAGGATACTTGGCCCCGTATGTGTGGAAGGACAATGGAGGAGCCGCTATAATGAAGAGCTATACGAGATGTACGGCGACCTCACTGTCGTGCAGCGTATCAAGCTCGCCAGGCTCCGGTGGGCTGGCCATGTTGTACGCATGGAAACGGACGACCCAGCCCGTAAAGCCCACTAATAAGCGGTTTCGAACACTCCTGAGGCAGGCCCAGACCGCAAAGCGGTTGTTGCGCCGGATTAGTAAGAAAGTAAGTAATTTGGAATGATATTTAGAAGATAGTGCACCTACACCACGGTCTTATAAGAACTCACCGACGTCTCTGAGACATGGCTTCTGTACAAGTTTGCCTAACCTCTTGTAGTTAAGTTCGTGAGATTTTGAGAATGAATGTGGCAGAAATTTAAGGAGAAGGATTGATTAACAAGGACAAAGGATCACTGTCGTGAAATGGATCAAGCTTGCCAGCCTCAGGCAAACTACTCATATTATCCCCGTAAGATCCGGGTAAACTATCCACGAAGACAGAGCAGGTTTGGTAGCACAAAGTTGAGATAATAAAATGTTTTGAAAGCGTACATTATCAACGCGAATTTCTAGGAACTCAAAGCTACGCGTGTGGCTTACCACACGGTCTTCTGAACTCATCTAGTACAAACTACAGACAGAGTTTGATGGTATCATGCACTCAATACTGTTCTAACCGTAAGAGCTTAGGATAACCAAAATTTCACCAAAGCACAGAGAGTAACCAAAAACATGGCAGGATCAACATGTTTAAGGATAGAGATTCCGCAGTAAATGAAGTTAATCAGATCCATCTCCTCAATACATTCCTTTGGTCAAGTGATCTCTAGGCGTGATGCTTAGACCGCACTCAAGTCGCTGTGTTTCTAATCTTCCTTGATCTTGTTTCTCAAAAGAACGTTTCTATCATTACAAATAATTACTTAGATATCAGTGTTGAACACAGGCCCATTGCACCTACACTGCGTACCGTACCACATAAAGAATTAGCCATAAGGGGAGAATTTTAGGATCGTTACTAAGATCCAAGCAATGTGAACAGAGTATTCGCCTCTTAAACCCTTCCCGCTCCCGAGTCATTTCTGCAAATTGCTTCCTATCCAAAGAATGGAAAAGCTTTTGCGGACAAAACACAAACCAGATTCCAAAGGTTCTGTCCGATTTCAGAAAAGTTTGAATATTTCAAACTACAAATATTCAGACCTTTTCATCTTGAATATTGTTTATTTACTTCTATAGAGCATCCAGAGCTTGCACTGTAGACTTTCATAGAATTTGACTTTGATAGAATTTATAGAATTTAATTTGACTTTGAAATTCTACAGATTTTCATCTGCCACTAAGTGCCTTAATTCGCATTGTTCTGATTGTTTGAATGTTCTGGAAAATACCATCAATATTCCTGCGATGCTTGGGAAACACATGAAACTCTTCTTAGACAAGAATATTGATCCCTTAGCAGCATGTTTGCAGCTGATCATTTTCCATTACTGCTGAAAGGCTGCTCCTTCAACTTACAACAACCGTAGTGCCATCAAAGATAAGCCTTGCTTTAAACCCTGACGCACTGTAATAATAATTACTATTAATTTAATCATCCATAAGTGATAATTACCATTTCAGCGCCATCGGTTAACTCCCTCTGCCCCAAAAAAAAAACATATTGAACGCCATCATCTTGGCCACCCCTCATTTACCCATCGATTTTTGAACCGGCTGCCGGTTCGGTCGGTCGGTCGGTCGGTTGGCGGGAAAATACGTGACAAAATTTCACAATCTCCCAACCCCAACCCCGAATGCTCCGTATTGCGCCGTTAACGCGGTACCGAATCGATTTCACCGCCCCACCACGCTGCTGCTGTTCCCACCCCATCACCCCACAAGGAAAATAGCGCCACCCGAAGAAATTGCGCCTTATTTTTCGCATCGTGCGTACGCGCCACACTTTTGCCCTTTTACACACAAACACGCGCGCGCGCGCGTATGTGTAGGTAAGCAGGCGGAAAACCCACGTTAACGTGTGTGTGTGTGTGTGTGTGTGTGTGTGTGTGTGTGTGTGTGAGTAGGTCTTGTGATGGGAAAAGGGAAATCAAACAACCCGGGGAAAAAAACAGGGCAACATCATCATCCCGTGTGCGGGACCGTACGCTTTGCGGGAGATGAAACACACACACACACGATGGCGGCAAGTGATATGATATGGCTTATCGAGAGATTTAGGAATTTTGAACTATTTTTCCATGATTCCAAGCAATGTTGCAATGTTGCAAAAACGAGCTTCTAATTACACGCGTATCCCCGCCAACATGCGGCGTTTGCTGTTTTCGGGGTTTGCGTAGAGAAATAGAGAGAGAGAGAGAGCGCGCGGGTTTTGGCAACGCCCATTAGCAACGGGCTTGTCTCACTAATCACACCGCTTGTTGGAGTAGGCTTTGGAGCCGGATGGTGCATAATGTTGCGGCGGTAGTAGCACTTACACACGTACGGAGGAATACGGTGGTGGTGGTGGTGGTGACGTAAGCATTATTGTGTTTGAGACAAGTCAACATGAGAAATCCCATTTTCCAATTTCCAAACGATGCAGCAGAAGATCCGGGCAGCAGCAGAAGATCCGGTGCTGCCGACAGGTCGGTTTGCCGCTCACACACTGCGGTGGACCAATTATCGGGCACCAGCAGCGCGTGTGTGTGTGTGTGGGTATCGATTAGTACACGCCAGTCTATTTATAAACAAATTGTCCTAGATACCGACCTAGCGGAACCGCGTCATATCCGCCCGTTTTTCGCTACCAGGCGCCAAGGCCGGACACAGCCGAAGCCGGGTATGCGCGCGGTGGTTACGTGCGGAAGGGACTGTGAAGTGGGCAGCGATTTGTGCCACCACCTTGTGCATGTTGTTCCCGGTTCCGTTCCACACACACACACCACGAGGCAGTTGGAAAATGGAGCAACATTTTGGAGACGTAATAAAAGAGCGAGCTAGCAGCAGCAGCAGCAGGAGACCCGCGCGAGTCCCTTTGGAGGATGAAGGCGCACGCTGGAGCGGTCAAAGGGATGAAGGCCCGTAGTAAAAACCCCTCACACATCACATATACGCCGGCGCGGCAGACACGCAGTGCCACTGAAAAGAGAGAAAAAGAGAGAGAGAGTGAGAGAGTTAATCGATTGTGAGGGTTGTTTTGGTTGAAACAAAAGGAGACAGGACGTCCCACGGGCGTATGCATTTGGGTAGGTTATGATGTGCCAAACGGTGGCACACAGAGAGCACCACCGAGCAGCAACCCTCAACGCTGCGCCCAGCTGCCCCCGGTCGGTCTGCTACCGGTTTCTGTTGCCTCCGTCGTCGTCGCCCGACCAGCCACAACACACAACGGGTGAGGTCGGTGGTGTACGCAGCATACGTTCCTTGTTTTTCCTTCAGCCCGGTGTGTGTATACGTTATTGCGTCGTTCTGTTTTTGTATATTTTTAACACGGGAGATGGTTTAAAAACCTGGAAGCAGGATCAATTAAACTAGACGCCGACCCCGGGGCCAAGCAGTGCCAAAAGAGTTTTGCTCCGGAAAAGCGTGTACATGGAGTTGAGCGCAATTGGCTCGAATACGTCATCGTTGCGCGTTCATTGCGCAAGTACGCATTTTCGTTTTAAATTTAGTTGCTAGTAGGGGAAAGCGGGGCCAAATGGGCACCTTCTATTTAAGCATTATTTCACTACAAAGATACATTCCAAATGCTCAAAATGTATTCATTGGAGTGTTCTATGCACACCATGTAAGTTGTATAACCATTTAATAACAAATAACCAAGAAAAATGCAAAATTAGATTCAGTAGCATATTGATGTAATGTTTGCCACTTCCAAAAAATAACTTAAACCAGTGTCACAGGGATGCTTGAAAGTTTTGCATGGTATATTTTTAAAAGATATATTTCTATACAATTTGTCTGAAGAAAGCAAGGCGATTGAATGCGTATTTTTAGTAACAGAACAAAAAAAAAAAAAACAAACAAAAATACTTCATGTGGGGCCAAATGGGCAGATGCTTCTGATGTTATTGTGTTTGTCCCCACAATAATGATAACAGGCACAGCTTCAAAAGATTCGATTTTGTAGATTAAAACGTGTAAAAACGTTTTAATTTTGATAACATAGTTTAAGGGCTTTCTCGAACAGCAAAACATAACAGCAAAGATACAGGACGAGAATACATTTACATTTACACGAGATTTAAACGTTCACTCATCAGTTAAAGGTAGCGCCATATGGCCCTCAACATAGTTATTTTTGAACCAATGCAACCCGCGAGCTGAACAGTTTTGAAGGCCCCTGGCATAGACCATTAGCTAAGCGCAGTTGTTGTGGCCCATATTGCCCCAGTGTTTTGACATTTTCACAGTTTGTTTACATATTCCCATTTTGTCAAAACAGCTTCTCGTAAAACGCCAACATTTCTTTAACATTTTCATTCAGTAACCTGCTTCAAATGCCCATTTTGTCCCACTTTCCTCTAAAGGATGCAGCAGCAGCAAGTTTTGCATAACGTTGAATGATCTCACTTTCGGTTTATGTTCAGTGATTATATATATATATATATCCACAAAGATAATTCACTCTGTCCGGGAATATTATTGATTGAAGATATGATGAAAACAGCACTGAAAGAAAAAATAATATAAAATTAGCGACAAAAAATGCCCTTAAGACCGCAGTTATTGCCCGCTATACACTTTTAATGTGATTTCAAATTGAAGCTAATTTTTTGTATAATTTAGCTTGAGGTAGTTGGTTCTAGCCGCTAAATTAGTTAGTTAGTCTGATTTCAACCAAATATTTAAGTTTTGTATAATTGCTAGCTTTTCTTTAGCTTGCTGGTTTGATTTGACTAAACATTTCGTTTCTACTGAATTTAGTTCATTAAATTCGCAAAATTCGCATCAAACCCGATTCTACAATCTCTAAGAAACAATAAGATAAGTTAACGACGAAACATACTTTTAGTTTTTCGGATGATTCGATCCATGGTACTGGCACTTTACAGCGAAATTTTCTTATAAAGCTTCTGTTTATTTCATACGCGATTTCCTTTTTTTCTGTTTGGTCCACAATTTGACACCTTCCACAAATTCTTATAACATCAACGTCAGTCTTTGGAATTCAATCTTTGCTTGAGAGAAACAAAAGCTTACCCCCTTCTCTTCAAAGATACAGCAGTTCATAGTTTTAACAGTTAAAATTACATTGTAATTCTCTTGAAGTTTTACTTCTTAAATTCACTTACGAGATCCACTTCTGAAATAATTATTTATTTGAAAAGCATTGGGAAAAATATAATTGTTTTCATCCAAGCTACATCTTATTCACTTAAATCCATTAAACAACAAAATGAATGAACTATAAAATGGTAGAGATAGTCCAGTCGAAAGATATTACACGATGTCAAATGTCTCACAAGTGTTGGAGACCGCGTTTTATACTAATTCTAGCACACACGCTAGTTTCGCAGTTTAAAGAGGCGTAAGAAAAAAAAACAGCGTAATAGAAAAATAGGTTTTTAAAAGATTTTGTTTGTTTAAGCTTTAATTCAGATTCATGAACGTTCCTGCCAACGGAAATAAGAATCTCACTTGTTCTTAAAATTTGTTCCCAAAAAGTGAATTAAAAAAAATAGATGAAGCTTTTCCCTTCTCTACGAGCTAAAGGACGTTTTAATGCTAAAAATGTAAGTAAATTGGCGTGATCTGTTAAGGCACTTGGGTTTGTTATACAGTCCTCTATTGGTATAACCCATAAATTCTAACCCATATCTTATTCTTAGTTCAACGAATGTATAATAAGTTCACGATTGTACAGCTCAACGGAAAGAGGTTAATACATCTGTGTGTTGTATCAGTATGTGTTAGTAACGTGTGTAGCAACGAGATTAAATTCCGTAATGTCAATAGTGCATGTGTATCAAGTAGAATATAGAAAAAAAGAGGTAAATTTCTGAAGATGTTGAGATGAACAACACAATTGCAAAAAAAGATACTCCCTTTGCCGCTCCAAAGTGTGCGCTTTGTTACAGGTAGAACAGCTTGTCGTTCAACGATTCTGCCGGCATTCGCTTGACCGACTGTCCAACAAGATATGCCAGTTTGTGTGCGTACTGCGTTTGCGTGCAAAGAAAAAGGAAAGTAAACATTAGCTTCAGTGTGTTTGTGTTCACTCCCAAAGGATCTGCTCCGTCCAACCTACCTGACAGCACGCCGGCACACGAATCGTCCCGGTCCAGTTGTAGTACATGTAGCACATCTTGTAGCTCAGCTGCTGCAGAATGTCGGGCGAAAACTTGGAATCGTCCCGCAGCACGATGTAATGCGTCGGTGTCACCGTGCCCATCTGCACCGTCTGCGATACGAGGAAAAAGTCAAACATGTACCGTCGTGTGACCGTGTTGTCCAGCACGGTACCGGGCGGTGCATTCGCTTGCCCTTCACCATCCCCACCGCCGCGGCTCATCGTGAACAGCCGCGTAATGATGCGCTTCTGCACCACGATGAACGTAATCTTCGGCTCGTAGTCCGGCTGGATCAGCTTGCAGGCCGCCTGCAGCTGCGGTATCTCGTAGTCCCGGCAAATGTTTGTCTGCTCGTCGCTTACACCATCGCGGAAAATGATGATCCTGTCCGGCAGGTGGCAGTTGCGCCGCTGGTACGCCTGCAGCGTCTTCTCGAGCGACACGCACAGCCCGTTCAGGATTTCCTCCTTCCGCTCCTGCACGGTCGCCCGCGAGTACCAGTGCGTGAAGGCAGCGTCGAGCGAACCGACGAACGCGGCCACCGAGCTGGAGCGCTGCTTCGCCTCGTGGTACGTGTCAATGCCACAGATCATGGTGCGTTTGATCGGCACGCGGACACCCCACAACGACCCTCCGAGCTTGCAGTTCATCTGCAGCAGCACCTTCAGCACGACCGATCGGTTACGCTTCTCGTTCGCGAGCGTACGCGCGTTGATGACCTGCGACGGGATCGGTACCTCCGTGCAGAGGATGCGCTTGATCGCGGCGTACCGATCGTCCCGGGACGTCGGGCAAATGATGACCACGATCTGGGTGCCGGGGCGGATGCGTGTGCGCAGCGCCTGCACGTACAGGTTGGTGGCGTCCTGCGGCAGCACTTCGATCTGCGGTTGGGCGACTTCCAACCCGAGCAGCTTGCAGGTACGCTTCACGCAATCGCGAAACACGGACGCGTGCTGCTCGTCGCGCTGCGTGTACAGCAGCATCCACTGGCGGATGTGGACGATCTCCAGCATCGGGTTGTTGGTGACTTGGCGGGTGTAGTCGACGTTCGGGCCGGCGCTGCCCACCACACCCCCGCCGGACGTGATGTTTTCGGGTTGGAGCTGCCGACCCATCATCACCTTCGGGGTGATCATCAGCTCGAGCCCCCAGGAGGAGAGCAGCTTGCGGGCGGCTTCGTTTTTGTTCACATTCTCGCAAAACTGGCGCATCGCCACGAGCCGCTGGTTCGGTGTGATGCGCGTGTACGTTGCAATATCGCGCATTACCTGGGGGGGGGGGAGGAAAAAGAGGAGAAGAAATTAGAAATACCTCATGATGATGAGCATTTAGCATATTTTAAAAATTAAAATATAATGAACGGTAACTGGTTACATTCCCATGACTAATTAGCAATCAGTAAGGAAATATTTGTTCTTGCTTGTAACTTCTTTTTTTTCACATATTTCAAAAATGTTTTATGTTATTTTTTCTTACAATTGGTACTAAATACTTTGTTAATCTTCAATAAAAAAAAATGACCGGCCATCTGAGTTTGTTATTTTAACAGTTATAATCAATGTGTCCAAATCACCCCAAAGGGTGTCGATTTTACCCCATAATGGTGTCGATCTCACCCGCACTGCAGTCATGGTGCAACAAAAAACATACTTTTTTTTTAATTTTTATCAAAATGTTATCAAAATAATTGCAGAAACCGTAGTTTCTCGTAAGACGGTGCATAATGAATTAAAAAAGCTTTTTCAATGTCTACTAGTAAGTTTACACTGGCAAAAGTTTTGCCATTAAGCGACCCGTAAGGTGTCGAAACTACCCCCCGTTCCCCTAATCAATAAACTCATCAAATTTGGATTTAAAAAAAATCTCAAAAATGTTAAATATTTATAAATAATAAGATAAAAAATTACGTTCACTTTCGTTGGATCACTAAGTGTAGTATAATAATCATCAGAATAAAATGCACTTAATGAATAAAAGTAATCGGCAGAAGCAACCCATAATTAAAAAAACCTAATTAGTCTAACATAGAAAGTTAATAAAACCGGTTTTAGAGACGTATTTTTGAAACAAAAATAGTAAAAAGATAAAAATAAACTATTGAAATATCGAATTAGCCAGATTTTTCGTTAATATTTACAGTAAAAACAAGGAACTACCATTTCCAGAACAATATTTGCATCTCCAATCTACACCCCCAAATGTACCTTATGATCGTTTCGCATCTCATCGGTCAACCCGGTCAGGAAGCAAATCTCCGGCACCAGGCAAACAATCATCTCCTCCGGCTCGGTCTTCCCCACCACGCGCCGCTCCGACCGGTTCAGCAACAGGGGCTGCTGGTGGTCCTTAATTTCCAGCCCGTACTGCTCCTTGTAGTACTCCACGTACGAGATGTCCCGCTCCCCGTACCGGAACGTGCTGAGCGGGTTCGTGTCGAAGCACACATCATCGATGCGGTACGTTTTCTTGTTGTACCGCGTCAGCACGACCGCCCCGAGCAGCGACTTCAGCACGTTCTCCCGAAACTGTCCACCGCGGGCCTGGGCCAGCATCTTGATGTGCGTGTACACCGTCGTTTGCATCAGCACGCGGTGCGTAACGTCCAGGTTCAGCATCAGCCCGCCCTCGAACTCGTTCACCGCCGTCACGAACCCGGGCCAAATCTCCAGCTTGTGCTGCGGTATGATGCGGGCCTGCGTCGGATCGAAGTGCTTGCGGCCCATCTCGGACAGCTGCAGCATGTACATGATGCGCCGGAACAGCTTGTTGTAGAACGCCACATTCTGGCTCATCTGCTGCTGCACGCGGAACACCACCGACAGCGTGACGGGCGTACCCTCGGTCGGATGTTTCGACGCCAGCTTGAACCGCTCCTGCTCCAACGCTTTCGGCAGCAGCAGTATGTGCCCGTCGAACGTGTACGCCGTCCCGAACACGTCCTTGTGGCTGTCGATGCACCGCTGGCGGGTGCGCTTCGCATCGATCGGCGGGCTAAAGTCGACCGTGTACAGGAAGATACCGCGATCCGGCTCGCACTTCAGCTCCATGAAGTTGCCCATCAGGTGCAGCGGGTTGCCCTCCTTTCCGATGCGTATGACCGGCTCGCCCTGCTCCTTGCATTCACGCAGCACAAACGAATCCTCCGCCTTGGTAACGTCCGACGCCTGCCTTGATGCGACCGACCGAGCGTCGCTGTCCTTGATCGATGCCGTTCCCGCTCCGGAGGTGGCCGACGAGATCGGAACGGTCGTATCCGCCGGTGGCTCTACCGTGGCCGCGGTCGGGGCGGCTTGACTCAGAAGCTTCTGCAAAAATCGGCCCCGTCCTCCCATGACGAGGTTTTCCATCGGCGTCACCAGCGGTGCCGCCGCATCGGCCGGCGGTGCCATCGTCACACCAAGCGACGAAAGTGCCCATGCTCGTCCACGGCCCTGAACTGGCAACGGTGCGGTCGGTTCCTCGCCGCTGGTCGTTACGCCCGTACGGTACCCACTGTCGAGGTTCTGTGAGGTAGCGTTCGCCGAATCGTTGTTCGAGCCACCGATCGATGAGGAGGATTCTATTATCGACCGAAAAAAATCCTTCCGTGAACTCATCTCGGCAGTGTATATACGGAGGAGGAGGAGGAGGAGAGTCCCTGGTCACAGGCAAGAGATGAAACACGCACGATTCTTGATACCAAAGCTTCCCTTTTTCACGATTTTCACAGGCGCTAACTGCTATCTACAAGCGGCGGTCAAAGAACCTTCGATTGTGAAGCCAGAGAACAATGCGAAACGTGCGTTCTTCGCGAGAAATTGCCACTGCGAGTTCTATTGTGTTGTTGCGAGGCGAAACTTGACAGCGCCTACCTGTCACGCGGCTTCTGCACGGTTTCCACCGCGCGCAAACCAATACGCAGGTTTTGTGATGCGGTTTGAGGATGCTAGTTGGGCAATTTTTACTGATAACAGAACATAAAAGCACAACAATAAATTTCATGCATTTTTTTTCTGATAACACTACACGTAAAGTTAAGCGAGAAGTGTTTGGTGCAAAAGAAGCAACACAAACAACGTAAATTACCACAGTTGATATGTCACTCGCTTATGACAGATGGTCGTGTGGATGACAAAACGTCAATGCAGAATTCGTATTTTCCGTTGAACTTTCTATGTCCAGGAGTGGAAAGTGTCGAAGTACGTATGAAAACACAAATAAAGTAAGTAAAACTTGTAGGGGATGTTTGTTTGTGCATTTTTTGAGTTGAATCTCCATGAAAAATAATTGAAGAAATGTTTAAATTACCGCATTAAGTTGTATTTTGAGAATTTCTACCTTGTCTCTTTCTTAAATCCGAAACAATTTATATAAAATTAGTTTTTTTAGCTAATGTGAAAAATATACAAGAAAAATATAGCTTTTCACAAAGCACTGACCCGCCGACTCTTCAATTCCTTCAATCTGGGCCAAATTTCTTTTGATTTTTTTTTTAAATTTCTTTCTGGGCCAAAAGCCAAACTAGTAGCCTACCAAATTAAACGGCACACACCACCACACTCGAAATTACACGGATTACGAATTTATTGTTTTTTTTTCTTCTCAGTTTTAAACGATGCTAGAAGCTAAACTCTGATTTCTAATCAGCTGCTGAAAAGGAAACTAGTTCTGCACATGGTTCTCCTTCGGGCTACCAACCACACATACGCACTCACGACCATGCGCTCAATTTTAAAATAACAATTTAAACAACGAACCATTCTATTAAGCCATATAGACACTGGATAAATGATCGTATGAAAAAAGGGAAAGCAAAAAGAAACGTTAAACCGCGAACCAATTCTGTTGTTTTTGCTTGTTTGTTTTTCTCTACACATATATGCACCTAACACGTGAATTTTGACGCGCATTGTTTTTTTTTTGTTATGTACAGACTTTGCATTTTTTAATATGTATATTTTACAGAATCTCGATTGCACAAATTGAACAACATACACGCACGCACGCAACACACACACATACAAACATACATTCGTTTCTCTTTCTCTCTCTCTCTCCAGTTCTCGCTAACCAAACGTTATCATTATCAATTAGCGTCCAACAAATATCGGGGTTATTATCGGGGTGTTTAAATTCTGACCAACAATTAGCTGAAGTAACGGGGTATAAAGAGAGAGAGGGAGATGTTAGCATTAAAAATTGGGGCTTTTTTGTTAGCTAAGGCAAACCACATGGTAAGATGGTCGTTGTAAGTGAGCTCTAACGAGAAAGGATCATTCAGGATGGAAAACAACTATCGAAGAAGAAACAACAGGGAAGTACAAAAGCAGTACACAATCATAATCAACAGTTTCTTCTCCCCTTTTCCGACCCTGTCATCTCACACATATGACATGGACGATGCTGTGCTCAATCCTCTAATTCTTGTTTTTTTTTGCTATTATTTGTTAAACGTATAACTAATTGTTTAAGGACACTTTCTCTTCTTTTCCATTTAAAAACGAAAGTACACTCTGCAATTGACTGCCTTTCTGTTTCTGCACCTTTTTTTCTTCTTTTCTGATTAAAAAAAATGATAAAACTTTTAAAATATATGTATAAAACGCTACACCGTCCCCGTGCACAAGACAGACCACCACAAACACCTCGTTCACTCCAAAAGGATCAACCAAACGTTCAACCAAGCGCTAGACGACAGACGAAATGAACGTTCAAACTTCTATCGCTGGCTCTCTTTCTTACTGTCTCTCTCTCATTCATCAAAATGAAGCAAAAACGAAAACAAAAAACGCACGAAAATGTAACCTTATTGCACGGGACGCACGGGGGGAGAGAAGAAGCAAAACTTTCTTTAGGAAGTGTTTAGCGCGAAAAAGATCTTTCATCAAAGAGCGCACAGCAGGCAAGAGGGGACACGTTTCGCTTAGAAATCATCGTCCCACCCGGACAGATCATCCGGCGGAGGACCATCCGGATCGGCCGGATAGTCATCAAAGTTGGCGGTATCGACGACGCTCTGCACCTTGGGTAGGATCGGCGGCGGCAGTGAACGATTCCGCAATCCTTCCCAGTAGAAGCCATCGAACCATCTGTAGGAAAGAATCAAGAGCATTATTAGTGTCCGGAGGAACTCTTCAACAGGCGTCAAACACACTTACTTGTGCTTTTGGATTTCACTGATGCCGCCTCGCTGGTAGCCGAGACGCTCGGTCGGATTGTCCCGGCACAGCTTCTTGATCAGCGCACTGGCGTTGCGGGTGATGTTGCGCGGGAACTCGATCGCATCGATACCCTTCAGGATGATGTTGTACGTGCGCATCGGATCGGCTCCAGTGAACGGTGGCGTACCTGGGAAAAAACGAGAAGTCATTAGAAGAGATCCACAGGCACCACTCATTAATATGAGCGAAAACTTACCAGTCAGCAGCTCAAACATGAGCACTCCAAGCGACCAATAGTCGGCACTGATGTCATGGCCACGGTTAAGAATAACTTCCGGCGCTACGTACTCTGGCGTACCGCAGAACGTCCATGTTTTGCGACCTGTTGAGAAGATTCGCCGAACCAAAACAGATCATGAGCATCTTGAATTCACCAAAACGTATCTCGCGCGCTCTCTTTCTCTCCTTACCTGATTGCAGCTTCTTAGCGAATCCAAAGTCCACCAGCTTCACGTACCCCGACACATCCAGCAGCAGATTCTCCGGCTTCAGATCGCGATAGATAATGTTGCGCGAGTGCAGATAATCAAACGCCTCCACCACGCAAGCCGTGTAAAAGCGCGTAGTGCCATCATCGAAGTGGCCACGGTCGCGCAAGATCGTCCACAGCTCCCCGCCCAGGCAGCTTTCCATCAGCATGTACAGGTACTTGCGGTCCTTGAACGTTTTGAACAGCTTCACGATAAAGTCACTGTTCGCCTCGCTCATGATCTCCTTCTCCGACATGATGTGCTGCTGCTGGCGCGTCTCCACGATCTGTGCCTTCTTCATCTGCTTCAGCGCGAACGAGCGCGACTTGTCCTGGGCAAGCTGGACCAGCTCCACCCGCCCAAAGCCACCGACGCCGAGCGTCGAGATGACGCGCAGATCGGACAGCTTCACCTCTCGGAACTCTTCCCAAATCCTTAAAAAAAAAAAGAGTAGGAAGACGCGTGATTAGGACACTGATCTCAACTCGCAGGCATAGTGCCAGGCTTTTAGTCCGACTTTGTTCGTTTGGCTTTGTCCGGCTATTGTTAGTGCGATACCGACTCCGGCAAAATCGAAACCACTGGTTCCGCCCGGAGTTGTCCGAAGTCGGAGTCGTTCGGAGTCAGCCAGAGGCATTTCAATTCGGGGTATTTCTTCTTTCCCTTTACGCGAAAACTTATTAAACAGGTCTTTAGTTCTAAGAATAGTAATTTGAGTCGATCGGAGTCAAGGGATGCCGGAGACGGATATGAAATGCCTGACCCCAAAAATTTTGTACCGGCCATCTTCGGCAAAGTCAGGACGACTCTGACCGACTCCGGATGACTCTGACTCAGGACGACTTCGGACGACTCCGACTTCGGACGACTCCGACTTCGGACGACTCCGACTCCGGACGACTCCGGAAGACTCCAGACGACTGCAGACTACTCCGGACGACTTCGGATGACTCCGACTCTGAACGTCTTCGGATGTCTCCGGATAACTCCGGATGACTCCGGATGATTACGGACAACTTCAGATGACTCTAGGCGACATCGGGCGACTCTAGACGAATTCGGATAACTCCAACTCTGAACGACTTCAGATAACTCCGGACGACTTCGAGTGATTGTGGACGACTTCAGGTGACTCTAGGCAACATCGGGCGACTCCAGACGACTTCGAACGACCCTAGACTACTCCGGCTAATGCAGGACGGACCTGCCTTCCGGAGTCGGATCGGATATGACTCCGGATTTTAGCCAACTTTACCCCTCACTACAGACTTTACTTACTTCTTCCGCTGGCTAACACCCTCGTCGTTGTAGCGGTTTCGGATTTCGTCCAGGTTCGAGATCAGCTGGTTGAACGTGTCCCGGTCAATCACCAGGCAGGTGACGCCTTCCGGTGAGTCACAGATAATGTTTGCCGTGCGTAGATCATCACTGTTTTTTTCGGAGAGGAAAATAAAAACACTTTGTTAGCGATCACTCAATCCCCCTCTAAAGGAGTGTCCCTACTTACCCTTGCAGTGCCTTCTCGCCGAAGAAATCACCCTTCCCGAGCGTGCGGATGAACTTCTCCTCCTGCGTGTCCGGCTGGCGTATCGTGACGCGCACCTGGCCCTTCGAGATGATGAAGAACGTGTCGCCGCGGGCACCCTGGCGGATGATGTAGTCACCCTTCTGGTAGTAGCACTCCTCCAGCACGTCCGATATTTTGCACAGCGTGTCCTCCGGGAGGTTTTTGAAGATCGGCACACTGAAATAGAGAGAAAAGAACCAGCGTTAGGAGTGGAAAAGTACTTTTAAAAAATGACGTCACAGGACATTAAATGTATCTAAATCAAACAGAATTACCCAGAAACAATCAACAAACCGGTGTGGGATGATGGTTACGGTTACTTTGATTCAACAATTTTCAACAACCATTTAAATCCTGGTTTGCAGCAGTGGACATGGTTGCCCAAGGGCAACTAGATCCCATTGTTTAGCAGGTGCGAAAGCACGCATAAAAACGCTCCGACAGAGTTGACCGTACGACCATACCGGGTGTAAACATTGCCCAAGCTGGTTGCCCCAAACCTGGTGTTTTGACCAGTGTTTAGCCGGCTCCATCCGGCATGCAAACAATAGTACCGGCGGGTGGTGGTGAGTTTTTAGCCACACATGCGGTGCGCAGAATAATGCGTTTTGGCGTAACGTGGCCCTGATCAGTGTAAGGGAAAAAAGGTAAGTACACGCACAAACACACCGTGTCCAGCGGCACTAACTATCATCGGGGAGGGGGAACGGGAAGCCCCAGCAGTCAAGGGTAATGTCCTAAACCGTGACCACAGCCGAGGTTGATGCCACCATGTAGTTTCTGTTGTGTTGTGTTGCATATGCTTTTTTTCGCGGTTTAATGCGTTCCAAGTGTGTTTGTGCGGGTGTCATAAATACGGTTTGACGGTTCGTCTTTGAGGATGAACGATGAGGGTCAACGTGGGGAATTGATTATGCATGTCACATTACCCACCACACACACACACGCCGCTTGGTTGTGTGTGCCCGGGTGTAATGATGGCCCTGGGGAGCCGACCAGTAGATTTTGACTGCGTTTTGGTGCCGTCCGGGGAGAGGGTTTAATTTACCATCGATGGAAAGGAAGGTTTTATGGAGAATGAGTTAGTAGGTCACGGTGGTCGGAAAGAGTGTATGTGTGTGTGTGTGTGCCATTATAAATGCAAGATAAACGAACGGTATTTGGTTTTTGTGCCGTTCCAGCGCACGTCTTAAATGTGAGAACTTCAAAGGAAAAGTAGCAACACAAGCTGAATAAGACACTGAGTTGTCCGATTTGATGGCACCTGAACCGAGAGTTTGCAATTTATAACGGCAGCTTTTAATGCAAAACTGCATACAAAATGCAGAAATCTGCACTGAAATGCATCTTTGTTTTCTCCCCATGCATAATTGTTTCTTTTTGTTGCTCCAGAATTGTAAACGATTTAATGTACTTTTTCTCTCTCTCTTTTCAGGAACTCTTTCCAATG
Source organism: Anopheles merus (assembly GCF_017562075.2). NCBI lineage: Eukaryota > Metazoa > Arthropoda > Insecta > Diptera > Culicidae > Anopheles > Anopheles merus. Next base: position 19,365,270 of record NC_054084.1, read on the forward strand.
AACTTTCCCCCATGTTCCCCCTTTGGGAGTTAGCAATATCTTATGTCATCATAACGCTCCTCCCTCGCCAACCACACACGCCAACATCATTCTCACAACACACACACACATTATGTGACGATTGGGGTGGGATCATCACGGGGCCTCCCATCATCCCTCTTTGCATCACAAATCGAATGGCACGCGACTGCATAAGCGGCGCTGCACTCACTATTAAATCAAGTGCAGCACAGGTTGCAACAATCGGAATGTGCTGCCACATTGCACACAGCATCGAAAACAAAGCGCAGATAGGAATACCTGAAGGTACAAAAAGACTCCTACTGTGACTCGATGCGATGGTAATAAGAAAAATGGAAAATCTATTAACTAATCAATTCGTCTTGAATCGCCCCTGCCAACATGATACCGCCGTGAAGGCCACCCATCTCCTTCGCTCTCGGTGGCGGCCGCCGGACAAAAGAACCAACGCGAAAAAAGAGCGCGATGAAATAATGCGTTAATTACAAAGCTGCCGGGGGAATGAATGAATGAATGAATGAGACCTGTTCACACGCTGCCAGCTGAGCCGGTATCATGCTCGGGGCAAATATATTTCTTCTGCAGTCACCGACATCAGGTGCAACAACACACAGAAGCCACCGTCGTAAAAGAACACCCCCCGACGATGGCCTTCCCACACCCCCAGAAGGCTCTCACACAGAGTGTGTCTGGGGCCAGGAGCAAGCGATAGCAGTAGCAGCAGCGGCAGCAGTAGCCGCGGCAAGAAACAAATTAAACGATAATAGAACGCCAAACAAATGGTTTGCGCGAACGTGCAAAAAAAGGCTGTTCTTTTCAAGTCATTTGAGAACTTGAAGGGAAAAGAAACTACCAAAAAAATGGACATCCCAACCGCCACTAATTCGCGTGCCAAACGTGCCCTGAAGGTGGCGAGTAAATGGGATTTTGAAGACTTGAGAATGAAGACTTAGCACCGGCGCAGTCGGCGGACGGCCAGCCGGGACGTTCTGTTTCACCCAACACGCTTCCCGCTTAATCGTTCTTGTGGGCTCTTGTGCGGATGTGAAAGAATTGCAATTGGTTTCGCTCCGAGAGCGGCTTGATGAAGTCATCAACGGTATGTGGTCCGGGAAGGCCCACCCAATCCCCCGCTCCATTTCGCCGGCGTTGGAGAGATTTTGATGGGAACAAGACGGCGCTTCACTGCTAGAAGCGTAGCGAAAATGGTTTATTATGAATCGGAAGGCGCGCTTTGGAGTGTTGTTTGTTCTTATATCCATGGGAACGATTTTCATCCGCGAGAATTATGATAATGATAACGTTCCGTGAGCATGATCAGAATGATCTTAGGAAGTGAGAAGAGATAGCAAGCTGAGACTGGACAATGTCCCCGCTTGATTACTTGATGAGGTCTTCTGAAGACACATCCAACAGAACTAGAAAAGGACAGCGATCGGTAAAGTACGGCTCGCGAGCTCCGCGAGCTTGATATCGAGATGGCGGATCTAAGCAGTTCATATATGTCATTGAACTTTCACACATTGTTGCTCTTGGTTTAACAATTTGGCTCTTCACGTGAAAGTCTACGAACATTTTTGTAGAATTTGACTCTTTCAATCACAAAGTTTGCCGACCGCTAGAATAGGAGATACTGTTAGAACGATCTTCTAGCTTCTTCATTGATTTAGAAGGCTTCTAAAGATACTTATGTATCTTGGATATAAGATACCATGTCATTTCCTGTAGAAAATCTACCAATTTCTGAACTCGTTGGAAAGCAATCTTTAAAAAAGAAATAAGATAACCTGAACTTGTTCTTCTGAAAGCTCTGAAGCTATCTGGAATCATAAGGCACTCCATTATTAGTATGTGGAGCAACAAATTCAATACGCTATCCTAACAGGTTATAGTCATTGGCATGAAGAGGCTGTCCTGATTCCACGTCCGACCAGTAGCTCTATGTACCAGTCTTCTCGAAAATCTGTTCTTCAAATTTCCTTCTAGACTTCTAAAGCTCCCTTCCTTTATATCAATGGTAAGCGATATTGCTAAATGTCTTGTTGTCATGTTCTCATTGCAAGATGTCTTGTCAAGGCATCATTTAGACACCAATGATCAGTAAGACTTGATTGAAATGGAGTCCAAAAATCCTGTGACGAGGTGGTGCAGAATGAAATTTGACTTTTCATTACATATCACGAGTTACTCGACTGAATCCTCATACTGTTTGATCTTCATTAGATCGTTTAATAGCCAGTACATCTAAAAGACTTTGGCTGTGCCTATAAACGTCTAGTATTGGACCCTGAATAACGTACGGAACCTGAATAACGTACATTCTAACAATTATTTTGAACACCTTTAGTTAACATTGATAATAAGATCACAGGAATAAGGAGGAACAATCTTTTGTTGGCTCCTAAATCGTTAGTTAGGATGTTAAGGGCATATTGGCTGAAAACCTGAAGCATAACCCTCAGATCAGTAGATGATCTTTTGTTTTGTTACTGATCAGTTGATGTAGCTTAATATTGTACTACTTTGTTTGAACCTTAAGTTGCTTTCCTATCCCCAATTGCTCAACATAAATCAAACTGTTTGGGGCCCAACGTCAATCACTGTCATCAAAACAGTTAATTCAAACAACCCATGTACACAACCTTCTTTCACCGCAAACTGGTTCGCCTTTGTCCGTTACACACGATCTTAGGAAATGAGAGAGAGAGCCCCATTTCCACACTCGATCGATTGATCGAGTTGCAGGCATACATTCATGTAACTCGTTCAAAATTTGTCCACAGCGCGTCGTCGCTTTAAACGCTCCGGGCTAAATGCTACCGCAATAAACACATCCATTACGGGATGATTGTGGCACGATCATTAAACGATTGTGTGAGGTGAGGTGTAAAAATGTGCCCCATTCCTCCTCACATCTAACAACACTGTCAAAACTCACGAACTGCAGCACAAACACACAGCATACCCCACACCCGAACTGGTCGAACGAACGAAATGAATCATCTATTAAACGAAAAAAAAACCTGCCCCCGGGGGATGCTTTCGATTTCAGTTTTTTTTTGCTTTCCTTCCTTCCTTACCGTTCCCTCTCTCTTCCAGCGAGGGCGACAAAAGTTGCAAGACCACATTTGCAGCCACCATTGGATCCTGATGGGTCTCCCGATGGCGTAATTGGAAGTAGCGAAAGCGGGCCTGCCGCCCAAAACATGTGGAATGGTTAAAATCCATCATCATTGCAGACCGAGAGACATGAAACAACTTTCTCAACTCCCGGCGTAGTGCGAGATGTAGAGCAGCAGCACCCGAAATGGGCGAACTTTTGTGTCCAAAAAAAAAAAAATGTTGTGGTCCCCACACCGAGAGGACATTATGTCAGGGAAACAGGTTTCGTGGGTTTATGTCACGCAGCAGTGGCTCTCCCAAGCGTACTGGAGGAGGCACAGCAGTCCGCGTGATCCTTGTGACGTGTCTGTCCTTTCCTTGTGGAGGTCTTAAGTAACCCGAACATTATACACAAAACAATAAGCACTAGAAGTAGGGTTTGGGTGGAAGGGAATGCGCTTTTATGACGGGTTGCGCTTCCGATGCACAATTAAAAGCACATGCTGTAACGCCACGGGGCAGGGTAATAAATTGGCAATCAGCCGGGCCGTTTGTGTGTGAACAGTTTTCGTGATCCTTTCACCGATCGATCAGGGGAGGGCGAGCCGCCGCTCGTTAATCAACGGTATGACATATTCGTAAAGTACGCTTTTACGCAACGCAGATGACCTCACATCGCACCCCCGATGCGATTTCCTCGTGAATAAAAACGGGGTTAAAACGCATTGCATGTAACATTGGAGGCGCATAACAAGGGTGGTGTCGTTGGGTGCAAAAAGCTATTTATATTTATGCTGTCTTGCGTTGGGACAATAAATAGAGGCTTTTGAACATATTACAATGAGAGCTTTTTGTTGTTTTCTTTTTTTTGTTGCATTGCTTATTACATCAACTACAAATTTCGGACGTGTTTTGCTCGCGTATCTGGATAAGCGTTTTCTTCCTGTCTGCCGAAAAGCGGTCCAGCATTCAAGCAAACCAGTTCAAAGATCAATTACCATTACCTTCAAGCAGAGACCCACCACCACCACCCTATCATCCGGCGAACGAGGGGCGAAATACCGGTTGCAAGCAAACAGCTTGCCCAATGTGCGTTTTGAAGAATTGCGAGGCAGGCGAGAGGCAGGAAACGTAAAAGGCCGGGGTGCCGCCCGATCAAAAACCGCCCTGATCTGACCATTCGGTTGCGACAACTGAATCAAAAAGTGAATGGAATCTCTACACTACGAAATGTAGAGTTGGTTGTGTGGTTGAGTTTTAATCGCTTGCGCACTATCAAAGAACTTGTTACTATTGGAACTGAAGGTATGATGTTGGTGGTCTGCTGGGGAATCCAGTTTTCCAGAGTGTTAATTGTTTTTGCCAAGACACAAGACTGTGCTATAATGTCCTATAAATACATCGGTACCCAGAAGCAATCCATGATGTTTCACTCCATCAGAACGATCATTGCCAAACTCTTCAAGAAGTCACCATTCTCAAGTTCAAAGTTTTACTCCAACTTGACAAAAAAGGCTGCTAAATAGTTCCCAGGATCTATACAAATCGGAGAGAACCATTTGAGCCTCTCCTTAAAGCCTTGTATTCTCAATAATGCATGTAATTTGCTGCTACTAAAATTACCGGGTTCCGCCACCAGCACCATCAGCCTGTCGAATGGCATCGCGGCGTTACGAATGCGCACACGGCCATCAGACCTTGTATCTTAGTTCCCACGACAAAACGGTACATCATAGCCACCTTCCAAGAAAAGGCTTCCCATTTCGAACCATAAATCTGACGCAGACAGCGGCACCGACCGACCGACCGACCGACCTGATCGTGACAAATTGATCACTCGCTTCCGTTCGCTTGCGCCATCATTTAATAGATGTGACAGCTTGTTTGAGGATCTGAATTTGCAGAACAAGATCTGGAAAACATCCACCTTTGAGGGAGAGGGCAAACTTTGAACTTACCTCTTGAGGAAATCGGAGTACTCGGCCTGCCGTATCAGCCCGGTGCGCATCATGATCGTCTGGAAGCATTGTCGCTCGATCGCCCACAGCTTGCAGTCGGTGGCGGCGGTGATGGTGGCCGTTCGCTGGCAGTGATACAGGATGGCTAGCTCGCCGAGCACCTTCGCACCGGACAGCGTGGACAGGTATTTGCCTTCGCGCGACACTTCGACGCGGCCCTCTGGAGCGGGAGAGAAATAGAGCAAAAAGAACAGGTTTTGTGATAAGGACAGGTACGTGCGCACACATCAGTGGTGGAGAAGGTGGACGATGTTTGCTCGAGCCGTCACATGCGGTTCCATTCTTCGGTATGTCATTATGTCTTCATCGAAAATAGCGGAGCGAAAAACAAACCAATCCCTTATCAGATGGTCTGAAATGCGGAAGAACACACACACACACAACACATAGATATATCCATTAGGAATGAAGGAACTGTGGACCATCTACGGAAGTTGCCATCACACACAGCGGTATAATGGAGGTTTCCGGGACAGCTATTCTGGTCACCGAGTGCCGGTGGGTCGGAACATTCCTTTCCTTGGCGCTCGCGCGCGCACACACGCACACAGACAGAGAGAACTACCGCTAAAGCTTCCGTTCGGAGGCTTTTCTTCTAAAAGTAATGGACAATGTAGGATCGAACGTTTGCAGACCAGTTTTCCCTCTCGTTTTTCACTACATCCGCAGTTGCGAGCGAATTGCGTACACAATTCCAGCCCTTCATTATGTCGACGGGGAGTTTGTTTTTTTTATTCCTCCCTTTCCCCTCGGGAAAGTGCGGAAATGAGTGAAAAGTGTGCGTGCCCTTTAAAGCGAGCTTCAACGGCAAAGGACAGGTTTGGGTAGATGGTGGTGGTTCGTTTGATCGAACGAGTTTTTACACTCGAAGTGGAATGTGATCGCGAATCGGACGCAAAGTTTGAGGAGGAAGGATGGAAGATTAAAAATGAGGTTGACATGAGAGGTTCAAGGAATGGGTTGACATGAGCAAAGGAATTATTTCAGCGTACGAACTATTACAACTGACGTCTGCTGTTAGCATGAACATGAAATATTTGTAATATCCTTAACATTTCCATACACAATTCCCCCACGAAGGAATAACCCTTTGAACTCTATTTTGCATATTCTTGCTGATGATACACTCGAATTTGTTTGAAGAACATAAAAAAAATCGATGTCAAATGAGTTAAAGGTGAAGCGTGTCTTTACTTTATAATGCAAAAATTCCACGAATTTAATAGCTTAAAATGTTAGCGAGCAAGTGAGAAACTCAACAGACAAATAAGAAGAATCTTGACTTACTCTTAACACAAATTAAGCACAAAACCCCATAAATTCTTAGTCAAAAACTCGACAACGGTATCGGTATCGATATAAAATAAGTATCAGAAGCAACTGTCGAGAAGGGCTTGCACATTAGGCAAAGAGTCTATGACTCCGTCCACAGCAGTTGAAGCTAAGGTACGATCCTGCCACTCTGCCAAAGGACCGATCATACCTTGCCGAATATCTTTCCAAAAAATCAAAAAAACTTCTCTATACCAGAATTCCCGTGCTCTGTAAGTCTTAAACCCACTTTTTAAGACTGGGACTTCTTCTATCTTCTTCTATTTGGCGTAACGTCCTACTCGGATATGCCGGCCTATACAGGCTTTCGAGACTTAATTCATTACCACGCAGCCGGATAGTCAATCCTTGCTACGGGGGGACGGTCCATTCTGGATCCATGACGGGCATGTTATTGAGTTATTCCAGTTGACGACTGTACCACGGGACCGCCCCCGAAATAAAGACTGGGACACCGAATTAAAATTACAAATAAGACTAATTCTGGAAATTCAAGGTAACCTTATGTTAGAGCCACAGTTTTCACAACATACATGGTTTAAACAGATGTTTGTCTACAAAATCTACATGTAACATCTTCGAAATATATATATCTAGCAAGTACACAGTGGCATAATACGGTTTAAATTACTTGTCCAGCAAAGGCAATAAGATACGTATTCGCTTGGTAGGATTAAAGGCAATAATAGGGCAAATGAATATTGTGAATTCAATAGATGATTATAGTAATAACTTGAATCCTATCTGTACTAAAAACTTTAACACAATGAGATATCCCAAACATCTATGTTAGTGTTACGGCTATGAAACTAAGATCTGCAATCTATCTGGAACCAAACCAAGTATATAATAAACCTTTCCTTTGCCTTACATAAATCAATCACGACATCAGGACAATACACCGGTGGTACCAACAAGAGCAAAAAAACCACAATTTCGTAAGCCAAAACCAATGCTTGCCCGCATAAAATACCCGCGGTGTGGTGCGCACATTCACAGCTTGATTGGGCTGCTATATTGCGGGCGCGCGCGATCGAAAACAACTCCCTCCATTTTTGGGTGCTGCAAAATTTTTAACCACTTTCATTGCAGGGATATAGAAATGCCCCATCGTTCGCACAGAAAAAGACACTCAAATCACCCAACGACGCCGATGGTGATGATCGTGATGATGATGATGATGGTACCATTTACAGGTCGTAAAAACTGTTGACCAGCAGCAAATTTGACGCCAGCCCGGGGGGAGGCTACATTTCGCGCACACCCTAACTACTCCCCGGCGGCCATTGCGGGGTGCGAAATTGCGATCGTACACGGATCGCGCGCGTGATACGCGAAAATACATCCACAATTGGGCTTTGTGGATCACCAACTTGCGCCGTTTGCGACGATGAGGGAATAATTATCCATCCATCGGATCGTCGATTTGCCTTCGAGCGTGTGTACACGTATGCGCGGTGTTCTCGTTTGGTTGTGATTGTTGCATCAGACGGCCACATAAATCAAACTGCAATAGCGCGCAGAGAGCACGGGCATGCGGTTATAGATGTGCAATAACCAGATCCCACTCTGCGCTTGTGTGTAGCGCTTCCAAAGGTTTGCGATCTTCGGTGTAATTGTACCGATCGAAAGTGTTTACGTTCGATTAGTCTACTTTGTATGCGCGATTTGCCTGTTTCGAGGCATTCTTTGCCCTGTTACAGACAAACGAACTAGTGATACACATTTAGCGGTAAGGGGGAAAACAAATGTGCGTCAATCACTGTCGAAACAAAAGCGCTACAAAATTCTACCACATTTGGTATGGGGTGGTAGTTGGCAGAAGAAAAATTGAAAGCACTTGCGCATAATGAGCTTCAGCGTTACGTTCTTCATGCATAGCCCTTCATGCGTACATCAGTTGTGGCAGTTTTTGTATATTTTGATATGCCGTTTTTGTTTATTAATTTTAATGATGAGCAGTAATAAAAACAAAAAAAAAACAACCCCACCTGCGCTTACCTAACGGTAGCGTAGCCTGGTTGCGGCGGCTTTATCGAAAGGGCTCGAATAAAGTGGTAGCGGGAAGCTGAATTTAATGCTGCTTTATTCAAATGCCTAATTAAAAGGGATTACGGTGCCAGCGGACCCGCGGTGGCATCGTTTGGCTTAAAGGGCTTTTTTTTTTCGTTCGGCTAGAAAGCAACAAGATTATACAATGGCAAAAAGTGGAGCACAGCAGATATTAATATATTCATTTTTCACCCTTCACGAGGGAAATTATTCCGACCCTTTGCTTCGCTTAACAGTAAGTGCACGCGTTGAAGGCGCACTCTGTCGGACGTTTAAACAAGTACATCTAAACAAATTGCATCGTGTGCATTCCTTCTCCCGGGTACCAGACACCCGCTCCGCACCTTCGATGCTTCGAGCTTGAGCGGTGGTCAATGTCGATTACTCCGCGTGCTGTCAACTGTCAAGCCCATGTCAACTGATGTTGATCGATGATCCGTGTCGGTCGCCCCATAGTCATCACGTTGTTCCATCACCACACTAAACGCGACTAAACAAAGAGCCGTGCACTTGAGACAGGCCGTTGTCTACCGCACACACACAGCAACGGTGCATCGACATGTATGTTGCAACTTTGCCGGCGACTTGCATATTATCGGTTCCGCTAGCCGCGATCGGCCGGCGGTCGGTGTGGATATTAAATAATTGCCCTTGCACCATGCAACCCCATGCAATGGTATGCAAATGGAGCCCTAGCGTGTGGAACACGCCGGCGCATGTGCTGTCACTTCTTTTGTGCTGCAATCTGTCCATCCCCGTCCAAACCTAACACGCTCAATGGGAGGTGGTGACCGGCCAGCCATTTGATGTGAATATTCGAAGGGCACAACACCACAACGGGGTGGAAAGCTTTCACGACAGACAGCGAGTTTGTGGGCAAGGAGAAGGGGGGAGCTGTTGTGCAGTGATAATTATTGTATTGAAGGTTTTGAATGCGGAGAATGAAGCATGACAACGGATATGATAATACAATTTAATCCATGATAGAAGAAAGCGTTTGTTAGCATTAGGTAAAATATCACAAAAGATCTATGTCTTAGCCACAAGAAAGCTTATATTACTACGAATTGATGCAAGGTCAATTGTTACTGCAATTGTACGTATAACCTACAGTTATAGCGATAATATTTATTTGTAATACACTCTTGAAACATCTTTGAGATGACGTCATTATATATATATATCATTGGGTCGCCTGGATACTTCAAGATGTCTAGATGGAACACATCACATCAAAGTTTGGAGATAGCAGATCAAATTTGCAATACCAAGGAACCTCAGATATGCCACAGTTTGGCGGATGTTCGAGTTGCTGATCGTTCTCGTGTTTGATCATGCCATGTAACAAGGTAAACTGGAGTAGTTTTTATATCCTACGGTGTAGGATGTAGGTTATCAAGAAAGTTTTGTAACTAGAAACTACTGATGCCTCAAGGTACTATTTCCAGCTGAACAGCTTCTAAGAAGGGCTCCAAATTTGCTTTGTTATCAGTCTCCGACTTTGATTTAATTGGTTTGAGTGTATTCTACCAGATGCATTCGACGTATGTCCCGCTGTAAATGTTCTTCATAGGCTTAAACATCTTCTTCTGGACATTCAACTGCTTATTTTTTACTTCATATAGCATCTGAAGCTAGTTCCGAGGATATTGGCAGTTGTTTGCTGGAAGTCGAATTAGAAGATCCTGATAGGAATTATGTTCATGATCTGCCGTCTTCTCAACCGTCTTAATCTGTAACCTCTAACGCTGATGTATCATAACTATTCATGAACTCTTAACGTTTATTTAATTTATGCATTTTTTAGCTACTCTTTGTATGTCATTGCTTTAATTTATCGATTACGCCCATAACGAGTTATAGTACAAGTTTCATACATCACCGCCTGTCAGGTCCTACCACTCATCCAATCAGCAAAGATGCATTACAAAACGGTTTCAGATTTCCGGTAGCACCTTCAAGATAACGCATCATTATGACATCTTGACCAACAGCACACTTTCTTCTTTTGCAATATCCATCATTATCCCAGCCATCATGGTTGGTTGCATTTGCAATGATAAACAAAAGTGAAATCAGTAATTAAAACACACGGGCAGCCACATTGCGACGTATTGCAAAAATGCAACATGCTATTTATCGCGCGTTCATCTGCAAATGCATCTCTGCATTAAACAGGTAACCACGGCTAAGGCTGCTCACACGCACAGTGTGCCCAGTGTGTCCAGTTAAGCTATTCCAGTAGTAGCAGCAACACACATCACAACATTAAACGGTTTCTCCCCCTCCCCGGGTTCGCGATAAAATGATCCAATCGAAAACGGAAACCACACCACTCTTTGAGCTGGATGTCACCACCACCATATATCAGAAGATGGTGTTACTTCCTTCTGTTGGGGGTACCGTAGTAAAGGTAGTTTCACCGCGTCATGATGCCGGAAGATGCGACCGCAAAAAAAAAAAAACGCGGAGTCCTACAAAGCCCAGTTGCGATCGTGATAGGGTTACCGATAGGGATGCTATAGTGGTTTGGTGGTGAGAGATTGCGTAAGCCCAAAGGTAGCCGCGCCACGCCATTTGTAACGAACCGTCACGGCGGCTCCCCCATGATATGAGATGGACGTGTGCCACCCCGCCACAGACACACACACGCATACCACCGCAGAGAGCATGATGATGGATTGCGGAACTGCAGACAAGCCAGTCGCTGTGGGACGGTTATAAAGCATAGAAGAAGCTGCCTTGCGATGGCACACATAATTTTCACCCAACATCACATCACAGGCCGGAGTGGGTGGGTATAGACGTCCTCCACCGAAAGAGGGCCAAAACCGTGATGGACAACCCGCCCAGTTCACAATCCGTAACGGCACAATTTTGCACTGCTGACATCGCGCAATTAACCTACAAATATTGCTTGCAGTGAGCTGTGGGGTTTTTTTTTTGGGGAACGGCAAGTTTGCAAAATTTTATGAAGAAAAATTGCCACCGGAAAACACATCACCCCAGAGGGAGGCGCGGATTGGCAATTTTCTCTTCAATTTTCGTAGTCAGAAGAGAAGCCGTCCGCTTAATGTCGTCGTAAGGTACGCCCTTTACATTTAAGCGTTCTCCGGTCCGGGGGAGGGTTTGCTGGTTGTGTATTGTTTTGCGCGTGAATATTTTCTCCCAGTCAAACAACAACGCTGTAATTATTACACACTTTGATGAACATCCTCCCGAAAAAAACACAGCAGTTTCCCAGCGGACGTAGACGAATGTGTAGTCGTCTTTGGAGGAGGAGGATCACGTTCCTGGTGCCTGGTCTTCCCTGCCCATTCTACAGCGCATGCGCAATTGCCCGTAAGGTAAAACGGGCTGACAGCGCAGGAACAAGGAGAAAGTTCACACTGTTGCGCGGTTTGAGATGGAGAGTTCAAGTATATGTCAAGAGGTCAGTGAAGGTAGGCGCGCGTATGCGAAGCAAAAACATAATTAATTGTACATGAGGGGGTACTAACAGATCTTTCACAAAACCTTACAAAAGCAATTGATCGTTGTAGAAAAAAGGAAAAGCAGATAAGAAAGTACAATTGTACAATGAAGGTTAAAGTAAGAGCATCAAACCGTACAATAGAATTGTTCTTCAGACGGTACTACTTCAGGCACGGCATTGCCCCAATCCCTCGGAAAGCAGGCCAAGACCTAGTCTCCTCTGGATGTTATTTCGGGAAACCCCGTTGGTGTACTAAAAGGAGAAACAATTTCCAGCTCCAAAACACTTCACTCGTTGTTTGATTATCCATCGTTAGACGGGCTAAGTACTACTACCCGCGCATTACACACGCCACCGCCGTATGCAAACGGACGCCGAAAGCTCCGCGAAGCGGAAAGAAAGCCACTGTTTGAACCAAAACGCGATGAATGAAAAACCGTTTGATTGATTGCTGAAGCAAATACGGGGGCTCTCTTTCTACTGTTCCGGGGGGGCTGGCTGGCTGTTGTTTTCCATTCTCTCCGTTCCGTCCACGTGTGCTTTCTTCAGCTCATTCGACTTGTACGATTTGGTGTGAAAATTAATCATAGTTGTACGCGAACGCACCCACACACCTACAGGAGGAGATTGACCGATTCTCGCTATTATCGATCCGGTCGATGGACCCAGGTTTCGCGTTCCGGTGTGGACGGGTCCCTGAAAAGTCCGTCATTTCTACCTCCATCTACCTACTCCCGCTTAGGAGAACGTAACTGGGTTAAACATTGCTAGCATTCAACGCAATCCATCGGCTAAAGTACGGGTTGTTCCACAACAGCGCATGAAATTTAGCACGGCTCATTCACCTTTTCAACAACTCCCCCCTCCTCACTGAATGAATTGGTCAAAATTCGGTTAAACCACTACAGTACGCAGCAGCTTTAGCGTTTACTTGGTTCCGTTTCCGTATTGCGCCTATTGCTTTTCGCGCACTCACGCTGGAGGGTTTTTATTTTCAGCGTAGATGATGTGAGGTTAGTTTTTACGGCCACAACCGTTCTCGCCGGGCGGGTCATTTATTGATAGCGGGCGCTCGTTGGTAGGTCAACGAGATGCATCGTCTTGAGGCGGGTTGTGCTGAAAAGCATTGATAAAATTTAGGGCTCCTGGTGGCGATTATTGAGCGGATGAGCTGTGTGCGTGTGTGTGGCAGGAGGCTCTAGAGCCGTGTGAATGAGGTTTTAGCAAACATGTGGCCTGCGATAGGTTTTTAGAGCATAGTTAATCAAATGAAGATATAGTTTTGAAGTAGGGTTTTGATTTGATCGAGATAATTTAGAAAATTGGATATTAAATTGGAAATTTACATTATATTTTTGCACTGGCATTAAATAATACTAAATAAATAAAAAATAAATAATAAATTTACAAGTGTTTTCTTGAATTACATTTTTTAATTGAACAGAAATTCACGACACTATTTGACAGCTTTTGGTGAGGAATAAATGTAGTGGTATACCTGTTTCAAACCATTGAATTGACCGTAGAACCCTTTTATAATCAAAAATAAACATATAAAACTTACCATAAACGTACAAACGTACTATCATAGATATCAATTTCAAAAATAATCACACAATTAGATAATTATTAATGATTATAGATTTTTTTTTAAATAAACATACACCATTCAATGCGGCGAACATGTCCCTAAGATCAAACTTCAATAGATATTTGATTACTGTCCAGATTAAAGTATAACAACCTGACCACGGAGTGGTTCTTCAGACACTTCAGTTTATGATCGACGTTTTAAAATCAATCTTCAAAAAGGATATTTGATCTTGTATTATTTAAAGCCACTCCCATGATACAGGCATTAAATGGACAGAGCTTAACAACATGCCAATAATCGGAGCAAATCTCGTACCGACCGTGCCCTTCTCCATGTCTTATTATGGGTGAACCCAATCAATCACAGACGGTGTTAAGGTCAAGAAGTCACTCCGCATAGAGTGGAATGAAGTTAGTGACTGATGCAGTCTTCACAGCATTTAATGGAAGTGACTGTAGAATGCCTGCATAACACACGAAGAATGATTTACTTCTGTTGAAGAATATGATCTGAAAAGTTGTACGATTTTTTTGTGCAGTTTTAAATCAACTAATTTTTATTTTTGGTATCTTCGTTCGACTTCCTATTTTGGTTACTTAAATTGAATTTAATCTGTTTTGCCAAGAGGTTCCTGTTCCTCATTCCATCAATCTCTGATCCTTTTATAATAAGCTTCAATTCCGTCTGAGTTTTGAGCCGTAGACTGAGGCTCAGAGGCAACCGCGATTACTACACACAATCGTAACAAGAACATAAACAAAAAACAATACTTAAACAACATTGTTTTTGTCTTGTCATATTCATCTCATCGCATTACGTGCTTCCAACAGCAAAACAGCAAAAAGGAAATAACATTGTATCAGCTGTTTTGTTCTATTTTGTTTCCTTTAGATATTTCCTGCTTTTGGAAGACTTCCTAGTCATAATGCTTAAGCCACTTACTGAACTGCGTGCAAACATTATTAAAAGAGTAATCGCCAATGCATTCCCTTCCACGTTCGTCAAAGTGCAGTGACACGATTAGCGCAGCCAGGCGAAGAAGAAGCTGAATTCCTCAGGCCTTCCCGCTGTTTACCAAACACAAAACCAAACACGATAACTGGACTGTGCGAATTACCACACCTCAACGTATGCCTCCTCGCGATGCGCTCGTAGGGAGGCATACATTATGAATGCCACAACAACGTTGGGTCCGTTGCTCCCGCCACAACGCGCTTTAGCAAACATTTGCATATTTTTGCACCATTAGGCAGTACGATGATGACATGGAGCAACAGCAACATCGAAATTGCGACTTATGATTACTCAATCCACGCGAGTCCTCTTTCTAGGGTGTGAGTGAGCTGTTGAAACCGGATCATCGAAAACGACCGGCTTGTTCCGTGTCAAAATTCAGCAAAGTGCTTCGGTAGCTCAGTCCCGCTCACTTTACTGTGCTTCCCGATCCACTTGCTCAGTCTGAGTCATCTCTTTGGCAGCGGATGATTCATACGGTGGTGGTGTTTGGTTCGGTGATTCACAGCATGGTTCTTTTGTGCTGGGCGCGTTGGCGAGAAGCAGCACCTTCCACAACCAAAAGCACCTTCCTAGAAGGGAAGGTTATTTGACCCACTTTCTGCACCGAAAACCACATCCTCTTGCAAAACTGAAACAGCAGCAAAAAAGGGGAGTATGTACACTTCAACAGGAGGTTTAGTTGGGGAGAGATCATTAGGTTCCATGGGTTTTAGGAGATATTCAAAAATGAAATCGGAAGAACCAGTAACATTGGCGTACTTTTGTACTTCTCAGAAGAAAGGTCCAGAATGTCCAGAAAGTCGCTACCCTCATTGCCGTGCCCTTATTTCTAGAGATACCACCATATCTAATACCTTCATCAAGGTAAACCAATTTCTTTGATAAACGGCGATTTGCTTCTCCCCTTTTTCCTAACCTACTTCGCAATAGGGGTCACAATTAAAAGCCTAACACAAAGCTCATCCTCGCCCTCCAATAATCCATCTCCGATGACAGGGATACACACACCCCGTTTGTCCCTGTTCCACACCAATCTTCCTCAAACCTTAAGATCTGATCCCGTGCAACCAATTTTCCCAACCATGCCCTTTTCTGCCTCCCTATGAGTAGAGAGACGGTTAGTAGGACATAACACCAAGCCCGTTGCTTTTCATTATTTTGTACCAGAGGTTGACAGCAAATCGTCGTCACCGTTGGCGTAACACAAATTGTCTTGCGGAGCGCGCGCACTTTTCCAATTCTTTCCCTCCCCGAAAAACAGTGGACTGGAGTGGAGCTGGTGGCGGCGCGTCATACTGTGTTGCCGTGGTGCCGCAGTGCAATTGCTTAAGCGCGCAATTATTGTCCCTCGGTACGGCTAACGGCAGTACACACTGCAGGGTACTACACTGTCGAAGCGCAGGCCTTTTTGAGGCCAATAGGACACAGCAGTGAAGCACACTGCTGTGTGGGGACTGTTTGGTTTTCGGAAACTTGTCGTTCGTCTAACAGCGATCGATTGCTTGTGAAAATGGTTTCAAGTGACCCCGCTTATTCTGGGTGTTTGGGAGGTAAGAGAACTCAAACAAAACGAGTACGTACTTCGATCGTTAAGGTGATGATGATGATGATGATGATGGTGCTTTTGTACTGGTTTCTTCTGTTCGGTGTACTCGTCAAAATTTGGAACTTCTCTTCCGTGATTGAGTCATTACCGTGTGCAGCGAGTTTGGTTTCATTTCCGCGTTCAAAAGCGAAGGATGACGCTTAACAAGCGCTCGCGATCGTTACTGCGGTGGTGTGCATTTGGGTGACTTTGCTGAGCGTTAAACGCGTTCCAAAGTGATTTCGCTTGATTAAATCTATGAATGAGGTGCGCTCAGATGTACAAGTGCGCTCAGAAAACGATCGGCGAGGGCACATTGTGGTTGTCCTAGATTTTGATCAAAAGCACCCCAAAAAAGCCCATCACGAAAATTGCGTTATCGTATCAGGGAAAGTGAAGATCATCGATCGATAAGTGATCATTTCAATTTCGACGATTAAAGCACATTGTTTGTGTCGATTATAGAAAAGGCTATTTAATTGTGAATTTATTAAACGTGTTATTTTGATATGCATCACGGATGACCGGTTCGTTTTGATACATAAATCATCAATTAATTATTAGACTGGTAACTCATATGATTCTATCTTAGTGGTTTACATTTGTTGCATTTATTATATAACTAAAATTAGAGTTTTTTGTATAGTAAAACTTCAAAACTGTTCCTCATTTCTACAACCTTTGCAATAATACTTTACAACTTAATACCTCGTCCAAAGGGTATATCGGAATCAGGTGTAAAACTGCAACATTAGCTCATAGTGAAAAACTTAATCCATTCAATGAGCTTGAATGCTTTTAAAAGCCTGGATGATGATGATACTACTTATATCAAAAACTCTATCATGAAAGTGTGGTATCTGTTTCATAGACCTTTTCTGCTTGAGCCAATAAGATATCTTTGACTCGATCAAAATGATAATAACACCATGTTCTAACATCTATTTCTTCACATACACCACACCACACAATCATAATGAGATAATTAAATAGCTTTTTAGTTCAATTTATACTCGACAGCTCATTTCGAAACCCCCAAAGCTACACCGCAATCCGATAGGCTAGCTGTGTCTATTGCATTGCAATAATTACTGATGTTGAGAGAGAAAAATGCCCCAAAACCACAACAACAACAACAAAAAAACTGCAGTTGATATCATTGACTCATCGCCGCCGCTTGGTGTGAAACTATCTCTTTTACCCAAGCCAGGCTTTATGCAGCCACTCGCACTTTCGTTCCAATTTCACATGCTCGGCCTCACACATGTGTCTACAATTTGGTGTGTTTTGTTTTTGCCTGTATTGCCAATTTCAGGTGCACATGTTATTGTGGGTTGCAAACTTAAGTGCTCAATTTGCAAAAAGAGCACGTTGATTTGGCAAATTACTGGGGCCAGGCAACCAGGTGATGGAGATAGGGGTTTTTTTTTTTATAAGCCCACTAGTTCTCACACCCAAGTGCAGAAATTATGCAAACCATTTTCGATGCACAAGATAAGATTGGAAAAGTTTGATAGATGTAGTGCGCGCGCCAAAAACCAAAAAAAAAAAGACCCGAATAAACACACCTGCTGCGCGAGTTGAAAGCGAAATTCGTGGGTTCGATGAAATGGGATGAGAAGGTAACGTGCGCGTGCCAGATAAAAGTGAGTCTGTCTGTGGGGTCTGCATTCTGGTGCACTGATTGCACCAATGAGAGCGCATTAAAAGTGAATAATCGACGGTCGAGGCCCAAGAGTGCAAGGTGTGTGAAGGAAAAGTGCTTGGAAACTTGTGAAACAACGCCACTGCAGCTCCGAAGAGGGAACACACCTTTTGCCATACCCACACAAAATAATAGCTTTAAAAGCGCCAGATGGAGAGAGATAGATAGACAAACAGGCCCAAGTGCAGTGCAAAAGATATGCTAATATCTAACGCGATCTTTTCCTTCCACAACACCACACGCAGTTGATGGAGGCACGATAGCGAAACAAAAAATCGTTTTCAGCTTTTATAATTCGTTCAGGGCACACACACACACACACACACACACACACGCGTGTGAAGGCAAAATTATGCCATAGAGAGATGGGAAGAAGATGTGGGAGTTATTAATGCAGAAAAGGGTTGTAGTAGCAGGGCCACTAGCAGCATAAACAAAAACAAGAGAGGTGAATTGGATGCGACAAAAACACCGGGAGTGAGACGCGCAAGAGAAAGTGGCCGCGTAAAAGGGCAATTTTATGCAATCAAGCTCTCACAAGAAGGATGGCACATTCGCTAATGCGTTCATTAGTCAGATGATGGCGGGGAGGCATTTAGTGATGGGCTTTGCATTTGATGTGGACGGTGTAAATGATTAATTGCAGTGTTTTATGTTAGAAAAAGTGGCTTTTGTAGAAGAAGAAACTTTCAATACTAAAATATAACAATAAATAGCAATTATTTGAACAGGAGAACATAATAACGCGTAATCAAATACTGAAGCGAGCTCTTATCGCTTTAAACCATCATTAAAAAGTGATCCTGCTGATTGATGTGCTTCAAAAGGAATAATTTTGCTTCGCTTCTGTATCCATCCAAAAGACACCGTAATTGTACCCACCAAACACTTCAACACAAACGCTCTCAAACGCCTTGTGCAATCGTGATAGCGTGGTGCGGCGTTTAATTTGATTAGAGTCTCGTGTGCAGTTGTGCTTTGTGCGTTATCCGAAAAGCACTTTGCTCCTTTGCTGTCTTTAAATTTATGCTGCCAATGCATGCCTCCACGTGCACTTGCAACATTGTCCGTAGCGGCGGCGCGCTCGCCGCAGCCACGAAGAATGGACACTCGCAACGGTTGCGTCAAAAAAGATCAATCAATCAAATCGCTCACGCTGCTCCATGTTCCGTTCGAGTGAAGCTGCGGACCGTGCTGTCTGCAGTAGCGCGCGTAGAAGAAAGTGAATTTTCACAGTGTGAACGAAGCGGCCCGCAAACACAGTTGAACGGAAAACAAACAAAAAAAACAAAAGCAACTAAGCAACCACAACCCCCACCCCAGGGATCAGAAGGGGAGGCTTGGCAACCCAGTTTAGCATACACAAGCAAACTCTGCCGTTTGGGCGCTGGACCGCGACCTCTCGCACTGTCCAAAGGCCGCCGCCGCCGCCGCCATCGGTGCTGTGTGTGCCGTCAGGTGGAAAACTGTTGTTTCTTCACCCGTACGCTCGAACGAAACACAAACGGTGGGCCACACCGACGATCCTACTAGCCCGATACGATCGATCGCGGCTCGATCTTGAGAGGGAGGATTTTTCACGGATCCAGGAAGCGGCACCGAACCGGGTGGTAGTGGTGGTTTTGGGTGGATGGGTGGATTTTTCATTTCAGCATCGGGGTACCGCACCACACGATGCTGTTTTATTGCTAACCGTCGTCTCGCGGGACCGTTCGTGGTTTTGTAAGTGCTGATGCACGCTGCTGCTAGTCGGTGGTTTAGGTCTGGTTTGTGCCGGTCCCGCGTCGTCGTGCGCTGCACGTTGCAACCCACTTGCTCGCCACCGAGAACGGACGGATCGAGCGCCGGAATGTGAACCGTTTGCTGTGTGCGTTTGTAAAGCAGTTGTAAAAAGAAATACTGTTCCGCAATCTGCGATCCGAGGGGGTGGAATGTGGGATGTATAACAACAACAACAAAAAAACTATGGAAAAACAAACTCGGGGAGGAATCTATAAAACAACGGGGCAAAAACGAGCGTTTCTGTTTGTTGTGAATGTCTTTCATAATCCTAACAAATTGAAGAGGCAGCAGGAACATATGTGTGTGTGTGAGATAATGTCATTATTTTGATAGCTAGCGATTTATATATGCTCATTTTTAGGCAGTCAATTAGAGATCGTTTTCAGAGTGGCATGCCAAGCGTTCGAGTTTTCACACTATATTAAATCGTTAGATCGTATCAGAAACAATCGATCCATTAATGATCACGGCATTCAATTTATGAAAGATTAAAACTTAATTAAAGATGAAATTATTCCAGTTGAAGGATTTTAAGGATTATTTTTGGGTGATTTTCAATACACCAAAACCACGCCAGATAATGGAAACATCACGAACACACTCTAAATAAAAGAGGCAAATATAATTATTTATTAAAAGTATCAAAAAATAACTTAAGTTAGTATAACATATATGAATCGAAAGTATAAAATGTATTGATCCATTTTTAAATAGTTTTCTGATACGCAAAATTGACTATTCTATCCATAAGTCTACAGCATTTGAGATTAGTGATGGGTGAAGTTGGCAAAAATCCGGAGTCTACTCCGACCCGACTCCGATAATTTCGGGACCGACTCCGAAAGGTAGGTCGGCCTAGTATTATCCGTAGTCGTTCGGAGACGGCCGGAGTCAAAGTCATCCGGAGTCGTTCGAAGTCATTCGGAGTAGTTCAGAGTCGTAGTCCTCCGGAGTCGTCCAGAGTCGTCTGGAGTTGACCTTCAAAACCAAGGACTGTATATGAAGTGCACGCGCAAAGTGAAAGCGACAAAAAACACCACGAAATGTGATCGCATTGCACCAGGTTGGTGCACTCCGATCGACTCCGGATGACTCCAGTCGACTCCAGATGACACTGGACGATTCCTGACGACTCCAGACGACACCGGACGACTCCTGACGACACCGGACGACTCTGGATGACTCCGGATGACTCCAAACGACTCCGGGCGACTACGGACGACTCGGACTCCGGGTGGAAATAATGGTTCGGATATTGCCTGAGTCGGAATCGGATTAACAATAGCAAGATTGTTCACATAAAAATTTGAGACCAAAAAGGAGAAGATGTTTAAGCAGGAATAAGAATTACCAATTGCCATTTGAAAAAAAAATCACTGAAATCCATGAAAGTTTTATGAAATATCCAATATGATTGCGTATTTAGCAGATTAACGCAAATTTTGGACACAATAACTCGAAAAAGAGAAGTGTTACACTGCCGTTGAGAATTGGATAAAATTATTTGGAATTAGAGTTAAAATTGAAAATGCTTCTAGAAACCTGCCATTAGACATGTTCTTCCAATTTACATTGAAGATTATTTCAAATTATTTGAATTTTTTAAATTAGGAATGGAGACAAACTATTTCAGTAAATAAGATAGTTTCAATGCAAATAAACCATGGGTAAGAGTTTTTGAAGACTGAGAAAACCCATATTAAGGTACTCTAAAAATAGATCCACTTGGATCAGTTCAATCCCCAAAGCTACACTCCACAATCCTCTCAAGAGCTCCCACAAATAACTCAACAGCGTGGGTCCAACTGATTAAACGACGCTGTCTTTCCTCTGCAAACGCTTAGAGCATAAATCAGTCCAACATTGACAGTACAACACAACAGCTTCTTATCACTACTCAACGCGGCCAAAGTGCAGATAAGCCTCCTTTCTAGTTAACACAGACGTACAAACAAATCTACAAAACCCTTCACACTGCTATACTGCCATTTGCCGGCCTCTAGATGGCTGGCAATCGCTGGCTGCAAAGGTGTACACACCGCGCACCACGATTTGACATGAAACAGGGATGGAATTTATGAGCGTTCCGTTTCAGCACGATGGTTTCACCCCACGGGGCTGCAACTCGCGCGTTCCATCAGCAGGGAACGGCCGTGGGATACCTGCGGTATAGAATACAGCTACACTTCCTACACTACACCTCGATAGGGAGGGAAGGGCTTTACAGCAGGGCTCATCCACACCTCCGAAAAGCCGCACAACAAATGGGCGCGAGTGATGTTGCACACAAAGAGCACCACCACGAAAAGTCACGATTCGTGCCAAATAGAACGCAAATGGAGCTCGCTTGCAGCGCTTGCAGTTCTCAGGTTGGGCAGATTCAAACGTATCGCAAAAAAAAAAAACAGGGCGCGTTTGTCGGCCTGCACACACCGCGAACAAGGTGTTTGCTGCTTGTTTCTTGCCAGAGTTTGCTAAATGTGCAAACACATTCACAAACAAAGTTCCATTTTCCTTTCGATTACACACACACACTTTGCTTTGATCCGGTAGGAAGCTGTTGCAGCAGCTGCTGCTCAAGCTGCACATCCAGTCCCAGTCCTCCCAACCTCCCAACAACAAAAGCGAAAGAGTGAAGGGGAAAAGGCCGAAATAATTGCATGGTAATTGTGGTCGTGAAGCACACTTTAAAGTTCAGGCGCTCGCGGGTTAGCGCCGTTGACATTTTGGGGTGTCGATCTCGCGATCGCTCCCGCTCGGCAAGGCAGCTTTTTCGAGGGAGCGGCAGTGGAGTTTCGGTATGCTGTCAAACGCGCGTTCGTGATTTCATGCACCAAATGTTGAATTTATGATCGCGTTCGGCACGCCCCTGGAACGACTCTAGCACGGGACTCTTTTTAATCAATCGATCGCGCACGCGAACACCACCACAAGCTGGAACCTTTGAAGGGAAGCCTGATGGGACGTCTGGTACGAAAGAGGTAAGGATTGAGAGGTGAAACCTTTTAATGATCGTGTCAAACCACTTTCTTCCGAACAAGATGCTGCTGGTGCTGCTGCTGTCTAGCCGTACCAACAGAAACCCGTGTGTCCCACCGGACGGTTTGTTTGCAAACCGTTTAGTGGCCGTGTGGTAGTGGCCGGGCTTTTTTCCATCATAAACGATCGGCGGATGTGTCCTCCCCGTTAGAGCGCACATCCAATAACGCTTTACGATGGCAGGTAACGGGCACAAACGGCCGGCTAATGGGGGGAATTAAAGCGGTTGATAGATAAATTCTGTTCTACATCGGCAAGATGGGGAGGCCCCCGGTTTCATGATAATCGTATCCACAAAATATTGGTCACGATCAGCTGCAACCACAGCTGGGTAATCAGTTCGTGCGCAATGGCAATGAGCGGGAGCTTCTTTAATGAGCTTGGCTTGATAGCCAATGGGACAGGAAGCGACTTTTAATTAAAATTGAATGGTTTATAAATTGCTATATATTGAGGTACTTCTGCGTGATCGTTTGAACATGTCTTGCCATACAAACAAGACAAAAATAGAGTATCAGGATCATCTATTTCATAGCTTCTTTCTGTCCCAAGATACCTTCTCTTGTGCAGGTATAAATAGAAATGCTCAAACCAGATTGCGTGTGGACAACAGAATTCCAACCCCATTTTGCTCAAAGCTTCTAGTAGCGACGCCAAGCAGCGAAATGAAAGCGATTAAACGTTCATTTCTCCCCTAATGAAACCAGCCCCTACGCAAACCTTGCCTTCTATGGGCTGTGCTGGAGTCACGCATAGAGCGGAAGCCTCGGTCGTACAATCGATCGACTGCAGAAAAGCAATTGTTATTTGACCACGACAAGGGAATGAACAAAACAAAAAAACTTGCCCGACAAGATAACAACTTTCAAACGGCCCTGCAACCTTCTGCGACAGTCGACGCATTCCAAGTACCAGTGGAGACGCTGCCGAGGATGGCGTCGTTACAAAAAAAAAGTAAATAAATAGGTAACACCAATAAGAAAAAAAAACACGAGCCCCTCAATCCCACAGACACTCTACAGAACACATCTAACAACGGATGCTCACGGCGTTGGCATAAAATAAAACCCGAAGCATGTTTTCCATCTCCGTTGGGACGCAAAAAAACTGGGAAAAATCGACAACCGCCGATACACACAAACAGACACCCGGACCTGTGCCAATATAAAGTGAAAGGGTAGTAATGGTACGTTTGCTTTTGTTTTCGTTTGATTTACGCGCCTTACACACGTGGGAGAATGTCGGGAAGGCGCGTCCCTTCATCCCGTTTGTGGAGGCTGTGTAAGGGAACGGAGAGTGGCGTAAAAAAGTGGATCAAAACCGGGCCACAAACCTCGACGCAGGAAAGGGAAAAAAAGGGCACACGCGCGCGACTCGGACAGGTTTTCCATCGCAACCGGTGCGATACTGTTCCGTTTCGTCGGGATGCGAGAGTTTTCACCTTCGGCGACGGCGAGAAAGAAACTTTTTTTCCTCCAGTTTAGATTCCTGCGCTTTGTGCAACATTGAATGGCCGATCTGTTTTTTTTTATTCGCATACTTGCACACGTTGACATTTGCCGCGCCCTGATAATGACATTTAAGTGGCGCACGCTGTTTGTGGGGAGTAAAAACATGCCACCGAGATTGGATATGAGAGGTACAAGGGGGATTGGCGATCATATGATAGTGGTGGGCTTCTGGGCGACACACGACACACACCAAAGGCTAAAATTCCTAGGCTGCTGAAAGTGGGCCAGCAGCAGGGTTCGACTGCGGCCTGACCGTGCCGATAAGGGCTGGAGAACCGTTTTGGAGCGTTTAGTTGGCTACAGAGACGAAATGAATTCGCACTTACTACATGTGGACACAGTCCCGGGGACAAGGATTTCATCTTATTAGCGATGCTTTCACTCTTACCTGGAATGGGACAAGAGAAATGGGAAAATTAGATTTAGTTGGCATAATTAGGATCAATCAGGAGGGCCACTAGGAGGGGTGGTATTGGAGTAAAAGTAAAAGATTATTATTTTCACCTCAATGACTTGGGGATTCAAAGATTGAATGTTATAGTACAAAGTTTGATGTAACAGTCTGTTTAGATGTGCAGGTTTTGCTTCAAAACTGATGATTTCAACTGGAAAACATATGCAAAACATTTGAGATATTAACAAGTTGCATGGTCCCAGGTTCCAGAAACATTATTTATATCATCTTGATAGAAATAGCGACTAGAGTTCTTGGTTATGGTGTGACCTCGTGCATGTTTACTTGAAAAAGTTGTCATCTAAATAACCCAGAATACAATGTAATAGTACACAAATTCAATACTACATCTTTTTATCACGTAGATCATTATGACAGTGAGATTTACCTTAAAAACGTTATTGAGGTAACATCAGAATATATAAAATCATTGAAGCATCATGGTGAGATTATGATAGATATTAATGAGGTCGTCGAAACCTACTTTCCAAAACAAGTTCTGCAGATCTGGCGTGTTGTACAGAAAAAGATCATTGCAATTGGCTTTTATTTCTAAAATTTTAATGAAAGATGATCTTAGAATATGTCTACATGATCAGTTTTTAGTACAAGAAGATCCAGGTATAAGAATGTCAATATTTATCCAGATGATCCAGATACCTTACGAGAAGACTAGATTTTAGATTGATTCTTGGATGCGTATATTCCGTGTGAATTTATTCATAAAAGGAATTTGGTCTTTGGACCGAAGTCGAAGGAAGTCAAAACCTGTTTAAATGTTTTTAAGGAACGATTGTTCATCCAGCTTTCTTTTATAGTTCAAAAATTTTGTTTTTATATTGTTCAAACTCAAATTTAATTATTATCCTACGCTTAAATTTCATCCAACACACGAAAAACCGCGCATTGAATAACCAAACATGCTTCTTTGTTGAACGATTTATTGCCACCATTTGGAAGTCGCGCTTACAATCGATCGCAACCTCCTGCGCTCTAAACCTACCACAGGTTCGCATACTGATGATGATTGCGCCGCCACCATCGCGGTCACGGCAGATCACACGAAACATAAAACAAAACAACAAACCTCCATATCCAAAATCATTCGACCAGCACCTGGCGGCCAGCGTGGGCATCCCTTCTCCGGAATCGTTACCGGCTTACCGTTATGAATATAAATATATCGCAAACTAGCGCGGCTGCACATAAAGCATCGCCGAAAAGAAAAAAAAAACCTCCGTTAATGGGCAATCGGATCATCGACGAGGGCCTTCGATGAGGTTTGGATGAACCTTTCGGTCACTGAACGAAACCGCGGAAGAGAACTACAACCGAAACGATGGGTAGCTCCGGGACCACGGTGCGAAGTGTTATTTTATGAGCTGCCAAAATCGTAGGCATTTCCTTCTTCCTGGTGGTGGTGGCGGTGGTGATTGTGAGGGTTTGTTTTTCGAACTTGCCGATAGATGGAACAATTTGAATCACAATAAATAGCTTCAAAACAGATTGCAGAAGAAGAGTAGTGCGATGTACAATGAGGTTGATGTTGCTGTTGCTAAAGCATCCCTGATATGTTTATCTACTAATTCCGTTACTACACAAAACAACATGCTGTGGAAAGTTTCTCCCTCAACCTAGAGCGGTGTTGGTGGTGTATGCATGGAAGAAAAACAAAAGAACTCTATCAATAGCACCACTATCGATCGAGGAGCAGAAGAATGAACATTATGGAAATTATTAATGCAAACGAAACACCGTAAAAGAGGCCCGGCATGGAGGTTTGATTTTCTCCTCTCCAGTAGCGAACCGATTTCCGTTAGCTAACGAGTGAAAACGATGAGCTAAGTTGAAGATTTTCGAACAAAAATACCTCCAACCGCCGCCAGCCAAAAGCGGAAATGAAAACATACGTCCACAAAACAAACCTTTTAGATCGTTTTAAAAAGTCATCGTTCAGTGTCGGCACTTTTGGGCTCAAATTTTTTTTTCCCCAAAACAACTCAAAAAAATTGAGATCTCCGTGGAAAATCACAAAGCAAAGCAGCGAAAAGTACGCGCACACGGTCAGGAAAGCGATTTCCCAAGCAAAAAGCGATTCGACCACTTTTCCGGCTGTTTGAGTTTCTTTGCGTTTGGCGTCTTTGGCTGACCGTGGAAGATTCGGATGCACCGATCACCCCCCCATCCCCCGAAAGCGAAATGAAACATAAATCACCCCAAATCGCTAACCCGAATGCGCGGCGGCGGTTAAGGTTAACGCGACGTGACACGCGCGTCATTGAACTCCGCACCAACGGTCGCTAACTTTTACTTTCATAGCGCACTGCTTTGCGATTCAGAGCATCTTTTCGACGGTTAACCACGTTGGGTACACCCGCATCCAATTGCGACCGATCCAAGATTGGCATAAATTTGTGCAAGGAAATTTGCGCCCCTCCGTACACTCATTGCCACCGAAAGTTGGCTGGAAGTTGGGTGTTAGAAATTGACTTTCGCACAAGACCCTGGGCCGGTGAACATTTTCGCATGCATAGCAAAAGCGAAGGCAGCACCAGCTCACCCCGCCAAGGTGCATCATCGCCGTGATCGTACAGAAAACAGATTGATTTTCTTTTCCGTGTGACCATTTTTGTGTGCTTTTCTCTCTTCTTCCTGCAATTATAATGCACATGAATAACAAATCCTTCAGACGACTGTTTGTTTATGGCGCTGTGGCATCGATGAGTGATTACTTGTTGGAAATCGGCTCCAATGTTGGCTTTTGTTGCATATGCATAATGTATCACCGTTCGGAAACTCGATCGATCTCTCCACACTTCATGGACGTGTAAGCAAACGATGTGTAAACGACTTGGTACGAGGAAAAGGGGAGAAAGCAAGGAAATTTCAGGCAAAACAATGAAAGTATTCTCAAGGACTACGTAGGATCACTCTCGTTCGGTAGTGGTATTCACGGACAGAGCGATCAATATTTTCTTTAACGATGACCCGATCTTCTGCCGGCCATTTGACTTACTTTAAGGTATCTTTTGTTGGCTGAAATTAAATATCACAAATGTGAGCCAAGGTTAGCCGTGGCGTCGTAAATATGGCTGTTGCTCATCCAATGGTTCAGTATGTTGAGGCGATGAAGTACCAATATTGAAGTTGGACAAGCAATACGGCCCAAACCGTTCCTTTTGAAGAATCAACAGAAACGAGACGTTGACATTTTTGGTTGATATTCATATTTGAGCTTTGAGCAATCGTATTTATTGGCGAGAAAAGATACGCATTGAAATCAATTGTCGAATAAAGTAGAGATATTAATAGCAATAAAAGATGTAAATATTTAATTCTAATTGCCTTGATGTTTGATTCAACAGTAACATCGCATTAGTCAACGCAAGAATCCAAAATCAACTGCAGAAGAATCATTTGGTATAACAACTTCATAACAGTACAAAATTCAATGCAAATTTGAAATAGTTCAACCTTCTCAGTAGATAAAAACTTTCCAACAAAATATATTGGAACTGTGAAACTAACGTCAGCTCAAGCTTCACTCTCGAAGAAGTCGCCAGTTCGTCTATCAAGTAGCTTTAGTTACATTCCTCTCTCTACTGTGACGTTATAAGGTTGCTGTTCCATTTCTACTACGCCTATTCTTTCTCGTCATTTATGCAGACCTTGCACATTACACAGTGGACGACTCGCATGCTGCTCCGGTGTCATAATTTATGACACACCGTATGTCCAAAGCCCTTGTGCCGTCTTCCGATGGTAATCAGAGCGCGCGGGCGCAACGGAAGCGCTGAAAAGCGCAGGTGCGGGAAAGGTGGGGACGTTTTTTTAATGACCGCCACTTATACACACACACACACATACACACACACATGTTCTGTGAAATATGCAACGAAGACGAAATAAGCCAACCGGTGTTGGACCGGACAGTGGAATGTGCCCCTGAGAAAGGCCAATCGAGAGAGAGAGAGAGAGAGAGAGAGAGAGAGAGAGAGAGAGAGAGAGAGAGAGAGAGAGATCGAGCGGCCGGAGAAACGTTTCACGGATCATATGCTGGATGCAAATGACGAAGAAGATACGCGGCCGCGATAGCATCTACTGCCTGCTCTAATGATCTCGGGGCTGGTGGAATCGGTAGAAAGATGCCACCATGCACGTATGCCACCGAAGGTACATAGTGACCGAGAGCTCCAGTTCGATCAGACGGGCGGCCACCAATGTACCGCTATCGATCTCAATTCCTCGATCCCCCATCCACCGTAGAGTAGAGTGACATTATGCAGAGTGCCTGATAGCCTTAATTAAGATTGTCTAATGCGTTACATTACGCGAAAACTCGAAGAAGATACGATCTTTCATAAGAATTAATTGAGCGGTAAGCGAGCGGGATTAAACGGTATTGTGATATGATCGCTGGTGCGCTGGTGTGGAATAGAGGTTGCTTCGTGGTTAGTTAAATGATTCGTGGAATGCTTTATTGCATTAGAATTTAGCATCTTTCCATTTAATTAAAGTTTGTGGCATTGCTTAGATAAGCTTTGGATTGTAAGAAGAATTATTTGTATAAGTTGAGGAATAATTTTCCCTGAATTTACCAAATTGTATGATAAATATTATTCCTAAAGGCAAATTTCCTACTTTTTCATACAATATTGATGCGTGAAATACTGCTTCAATTTATCATCTGAACAATCTGTAGAAAGATGACTTGAGCACAATCTGCGGATATAAATAATAACAGTATAAGTTAAAGATTAAACTTTCAACTGAAATGATAAATTACTATTCAAACAACGATTTATCTCGCGTTGGATGGAACAAGTATCTCCATCTTCCCCCTTCTAATAGCAAATAAGCACCTCATCGCAAGGCCTTACGAATACCTGAAACCCCTCAGGCGAGCCTCACACTCAAACACATTTTGTTTTGCATTGAATGTCCATGTTCCGTATCGTATCGTGTTACCCAGCAATGGCAAACATTCC
The DNA here is from genome assembly GCF_017562075.2 of Anopheles merus. Classification (NCBI taxonomy): domain Eukaryota; kingdom Metazoa; phylum Arthropoda; class Insecta; order Diptera; family Culicidae; genus Anopheles; species Anopheles merus. The sequence continues at coordinate 19,394,945 of NC_054084.1, forward strand.
TTCTTCAATGCACTCGAAAGTAAAAGGATGCCCTTCGTGAACATGCAACCGCGTGTGGCGTGTGAGTGCATTTCGGGATTCCTCACCGCCGGGCAAACCGCCGAGAGCTCACGTTCCGCTCGAAATCAATAGAGACACGATCGCACAAAGCACTCTTTCGATCGCAAACGGCAGCAGCGGTGCATCTTCAGCATTTCGTTGGGTATTGAAGACCGAAGTTGCTTTGGTGAGGCTTGCTAGCGATTTGTTTTCACTGTTTAATCTAAAGCCTGCCAGCCAGGCCACGGATATGTATGTATGCATAGTGTCGGTGCGAAACCATTGCAAGCAGAACCGAAGCGGTACACCACTTTCGCTACCAAAGGAAAACGGGCGACCACGGTACCGTTTTTACGTAATCCTTTCGGTTAGGTGATCCATGAATGCATGATGCGCTTGGGCTGGAGTGTTCGGCGGACACCGTCGGCCGGGAAGACGTCCGAGTGAAAGTGACTTCTGTGACCGATGTTGCACGTGTGCGGTTTCTGCTAGTACCATTTCAAGGGTGAGATATCGGCAAGATATCGGCAATCCCGTTGAATTATGCATACGCTCTATCCGTTCTGCGAAATGGGAACCTCACAAACCACAAATCACTTTCATCCGAGACACAGAGCCTCGAACAACTGGGAAGAGTGCAAAAAAAAAAAGGATCACATAATAAAGTTTCCACCGCACGATCACGCACCACGCACGCTTCTTCTTTTTCTGAGATCTATTTCAATCCATAGTTCAATCGTAGCTCGAAATGGAATTGGGAAATTGGGTGCCCGATTTGGCAGGCATGTTTAGAAGCAGACGGAAAAAAGAGAAAAATCGAATAACCTCCTCAATAGGCGCTTTGTGCTGCACATGTAGCGAAACGAAAAAAACACATCGGTTGTTGTACACCGAAAAATGGAAAACACAAATCAACGCACCACAACCAAGTGGTCTAGTTTGCAGCAGAGGACGCATCAGCAACCGCAGAGCATTGGGGAGCTGCCTAATTTGTTCCGGTGGCCACAGTAATTGCGTTTAAATGGCGTAAAATTGTTGTGAGAATAAATTACAACGGTCGTGGGGCTAATTTCCATCGGTTGAACCGTTTGCTTGGTTTGTTATAGATTTTGGGGTTTTTCTGTCTACTTTGTAACAATTGCAGATTGGGTAGAGTAGAGTTCCAATTTGATAACTGTTTGAAGCTTAATGTTCTTAAAAACGAAGAAGAATAAAATTGTTGAAATATGACCAAAAAAAGCAGCAATTTGATTTTGTCTCAATTTTTCATTTAATTTTCAAAATGTAACTCTTCAGTTCCTTGTTATTCAGAGACATCAAGATTTATTAGAAGTGATTTATTTTCATTTACAGCATAACTTCGAGTTACATTTGAAATCAGAAACTTAATTAAATCTCTGATAATCAAAATCAAAATAAATTAGGAAAACTACAATAACTCTTTAGTATAGTTATGCAATCACCACTTTAAAAGGGTAGACAAACAGCTCATGCGTGATACAAATTTCTAATTTCCCTTAATGTAAGCGGTCAGCTAAGTAAAGGGCTCACGATTCGAAAGCTCACATTAAAGAAGCTAAAAATAAATCGTAGGTGATAATGAACGAAACATGGTCTTTATCAATTTTCATCGGCACGTGAAAGCACCAGGTGACAACAATTCGAAAGTATTTCGCTAAGGTTGTCCGTAATTTACCCATTATCACCCTCACACATTGGACAGGGGTAACCCTCGTACAACACACAGCAGTCGTTTTGCTTACCCGATGCGCTATCTTCTTCGCTTTCATAATATCACTCGCTTACATCACATCCCGCTCAAATGAGCATATCTAAAACGTCTCAGAACAAGGGGTCCCTCTCGTATTACTCCTCTTCGCAAAAAAAACCCCCCACTTCATCCGCTTCGGCGACGAAGCACGTTGACATTCAACCACGACGGTGTGGTCATCTCGCGCGAGGATTTGGCTAATTACGAATGCGCGATTGCCGGACGAACGACCGAGCACGGAGGACGATGTGTGTTCGATTAGATCTTGCGTGCGCCCTCGTAATAGGCAGACCCCGAGGTAGCTTTCCAGCAGTGAAAGGTTAAAGGAAGGAAGCGACTCGCCTTGAACGACGACACGGGGCGGTGTCTCGTCTCGACTTTGCGTACGAACGCGCTGATGACACGGTGGTAGACGTTGGAGGACCATCATCTTGGCGAAAGTTCAACCCAGCTGCGGTAGCATCATCCTCCACGGCAACGGCTTGATGCGTCCGGGCTGCATCGTGCATACATACGGACTAACAAGCGCGGCACGATTTGCACGAGACGGGATCTGGTTGTGATGCGCCTTCCTTAGCCGGCGTGTCTATGTGTTGTATGTATGTTCGTGTGTGTTTGTGTGTGCATTGACCATCGAAGATGTAGCAAAAGTGAAAGTGATGCTGCACGGCCGTCAGTTCCCTGCCGCCCGGTACGGTGTCACTTTCGTTTACCATTTTCGGCTGTGTTTTGGGAAGATGTCAGACGCGTTTGTTTTCCGTTGCAGCGAGCGGAGCAACAAAAACGGCAACACACATGTGGTTCTGTCTGCTGCGAGATTGGAATCACAACATTTCCGATTGGTTCCACGCATTTCACACACATACACATGCGCCACCGCGTTACAAAATCGTCATCGCGCACTGGGGAAGGTGGTAAAACAGCGTGTCCGGATTCGATCTATTTGCAACATTGGACGCGGTTAATCGCAATAAATGGTCATGTAAATGGTGTTCCGGCAGTGGGCGCAGAGGTGCACACGAACGGAAGCAAGTGAAACGTTCCCTGCATCGTGCGCCCAACATGGTGTTGGGTACGGGTTTTAATCGCTTTTAGGACGGTTCTTCGCCCCTACAGACACGAATGAAACCTGCAAGATCAGTACCCAACACACGGGGTGCTGGTGAGGATCGTAATTTTCTCACCTTACATAAAAGCACCATTGGATGCGGATTTAACGTACCGAAAAACCTACCGTAGGAAGCAATCGCGCCTAATAGTCGGCCTAATGGACCGACAGGGTTGAAATATGATTTTGAGTGATATTTAATAGTTTCGGCAACGACCAATCAAAGCCCGAATGTATACACTTCGCAACAGCAGGCCCAAAGGTGACACGTGCAAGAAAAGGGATTTGAACGTACCGGTTGCAGGTAAGTTTCACCGCAACCATAACCTTTCATAATCTCTCAAACCGCATCATAGATCATCGCCCAAAGGTATCTCTCGAAAGACATTTCTCTCCCTCCAACTTCTTTGTGTTAAGTAAATTCTAATGTTTCCCTTAACTTCCTGTCACTTCCACCGCCAGAGTGTATGTGTCTGTATCGCGATAAGTCATCACCATTCGCTAACGCTACACACTGCGCTGGGAATGAAAACCGGACCTCCACCGTTAAGTGTTTGCATTGCTGACTAATGGTCTCCCATCTGGTGGAGATCGCGAGAGCCATTATCCGCAAGTACCTGGGATACATTACGGCATCCCGATGGACGCGCGGAGAGGTTGTTTTCACGATCTTTGCCTCGCCAACAAACGGGCTGATGCATCTTGGATGCGATGAGATGAGAAGAAAGAGGGAACCCGCGAGCGCCATCGTCATCATATATTGTTATCGGGACTGGAGCCCCTTTCAAAGCGGCACCATCATCAGGCTCTTATTATGAGTCGTCGATGTTTGCTGTGTTTGCAAACTGTTTGGCCGGTTTTTTGCACCTAAAAATCATGAAGAGAGACAACATATGACAAACAACAGGCTGCACAACGTTGCACAGCAGGATGCCCTTCGGTGCATCCGGCTAGTGTGCCTTGTGAGACTGTAATGGTTATGGATCGTGACGGCAGGCGTACATCAAGCAGTTACTCTGATGATGATGGAGAAGAAAGTTTGTGCGCGCAAAAACGAGGAAGACAGTTGATAGAGTACGATCAAAGCCGATGGGTACTACTCTAATTGCTCTCTTTAGAGATAAAGCGGATATATGTATCAATTAGTTGTTCACAGTCAGAAATACATCTTCCCCCATATATCTAGGGGATAGACATCGGTGTACGAATCGTAGAAAAACGTGAACATTGTGCAAACTCACCGTCGGGATTGGCGTAGATCTCCTCCACGTTGCCGTAGATGGGCTCGTTGGCGATCAGATTGCCCGTGCGACGCTTCCGTGCGTACGTATGCACCGGAACCAGCGAGGGATACTTCCCGCCACTAGCTGGTCGCGTGGCAATAATGTACGCATCGCTGCAATCGTCACCAAGCTGCTGGCGGCGCTGCTGATGCACTGTTCCAGAACCCGTGCTGCTATTGCTGGTACTCCTACTTCCATTGCTGCTACTACTGCCGGCCCCTCCGAACAGTTTCTTGAACGACGATGACTTGGAGGATGATGGTGGCGAGGACGAGGCAGACGAAGACGACGACATCGACGACAGTGGCGAATCCTGATAGCCCGTCGCACTATCATACTCGGACGTATCGCCACCTTCCCGTGCTCCACCTCCAAAGTGTGACTTGAGTAGTGTGCGCGGGAATTTCGTACCAGCGGAAATCGTATTGTACAACATCTTACCAAACCCAACCTTCTTGCTCGAGGAGCGTTTCGGCTTTTCCGGTTCCAGCCGGGGCAACAGATCCGCCGGGATGTCTTCCAGGATAGGCCGGCCCTTGATCGTGCGATTGCGCGACAGTGTCGCCGTTGCACGCGGTATACTTGCGAGCGACCCGTTTCGGCTGCCCTCGCGATAGATCTGTGAGCAGAGATCGTTATCCGACCGGTACGATGTCATACGATCACCGATCGAGAGATTGCTCTCGCTGTCATCGCTGCCGCGCCGATAGTCGGCCGGGCTGGACTTATCACGGTACCGTGCACCACCACCACCACCACCGGTAGCACTATCACAGATCGCACTTGATCGCAGCTTACCCTCCAGATCCGTCATCGGGTCTGGGTAGTGACTGACCGGGGGGCGGTGCAGATGATTCGAGTACTCGTCGATCGGTTTCTGCTGCCGTACGCGCTCCTTCTTCGAGGGTTGCTGTGGAGGAGTGTACTGATGTTGCTGCTGGCGCAGAAACAGCTCCCGTCGATCGAGCGTTCGCTGCTGGGCGGTTGGAATTTGGGCCGCTACCGTGTTGGAACGTTTGAGCGTTCCGTTGCGTGCCGGTACGGCGGGAGCACGATCTTCCCCTGGGAGCAAGTTTGCATAGTGCCCTGCATCAAACTCTGCCATGCTGGACCCCCGCAAGGCTGGTCGAGGTTTGTGAGTATTTTCAAACATCCGTCCCCCACGAACGGTATGATATTTGGTGGCGCTTGGATCATCCGGAGCATCTTTCGGATCTTTCAACTCGTCCCACTCTGGGTACTGTCGCTGGCGGGCGCGTCTTATCGTGGCCGGACGGTACCCATTTAGGGCCTTCAGTGCGCCACTGCTCTCCTGAAATGCGTCACGCTCCTCCTCGTCCGGGAGGCCTTCATCATCTTCGGAAGATCCAGTCACTGTTGAGATGCGATAGGATGGCGCAGGCTGGCTGACCGGTCTACTACTCGCAGCCTGACCTACTGTGTCATACGGACTCGTCTCATGATGACTCTCGATCAGTGAGTTCATGCTGGACTGTACCTTGTTCCAGTTAGCCTCGTACAGGGCACCCATCGCACTGCGCTGCTCCAGCGAAAGACTCGCGTCAATCGCACGGCCCGGATGATGGGTGATCCTCATTGCTAGCACTTTTAACCTTACAGACACGCACACACAACCGTATCTCCAGGTGAGATATGTATATCTTCTCACAATTCAATCCTCTTCATAGGAACAACAAACACTTCACAAGAACCTCACTACGTAGCACCTTTCATGTTGGGGATCTCCAATAATCTAGCACTTTTCTGGACTCTTTTCGGCACAGGGTAGGTCCTGTACACTGCAAACTGTACACACAATAATGTCTTTCACGCCGACGTACGACGCACGCTAGCGCAGCATCTACCGAGTTGAGGGTCGAGTACACACTCGCACCAACAAGCAACGGCCACAGGCGGCAGCAGCAAGCACTCCATTCACTGCTCTGGTCGTCACATGTAATATGATTATATTATTTGATACGCTTCAGCTACGACGCTACGCACACACACAGAAGGCGAGAGAAATAGAAAAATAAATACACACTGTGGCACACACCTCTACAATGCCGTCCATGGAATCGACGTGCAACGAGCGAGTCAGGGAGTACAATCTTCAGAGCAGAGTGAGCGTGATGAGACTCCGTTTGCGTCTACGCCGTGGTCTGAAAGGGTGTTTCCTTTCCTGAGTAGCCAGACAGTCTTTTATTGTTTTGGTCGGTATAAACCCAATGATCACCGAGCTATAACCTCAATGAATTTCTGCTGATTACGGACTTTCCGGATTAATGATGGGCCTCTGTCAGTGGGGGCTAGAGTGTGGAGTGGGTCACGTTACACTTCGCGGATGAACCACTGATAACAGCATCAACGTGATGAGAGCAACATCTATGGCGAGAGTTTTCGAACTCAAATGTCTCAATGGTTAAATCAAGAGTACAATGAAAATACCACCAACAACTCCTGAAGTGCCCCGTAGACAAGCTGCGGCTCTAATCAAAGATTTCATTTCTATGCCAATCTATGAGTGCTTGGCTGCCTTCACCCAGCTAGCTCTAATAAAGATTTGGCGTCGAAAAATGTCAACATGTTGTTGATCTCGCACCGCCATGACATCGCAATCTGATCCGAAGGAATGGCGAAATATTTCAATCAGCAAAATAACCTTGACAAACACTCGCCCGTGGTGCTGGAGACAGATGAAAAATTAAATCGATTTTTGGCGTGTGTTTTCGGGGTGTGTAAGACACTCCGACATTCGTTTTGGAATGTATAATTCGTTCTGGGGCGTTTTGAGTGTTGCTAAAGAGTATTGTTTAAGCGAGAGAGGCGTGATTGAATTGTGAAGGTAAGACAATAAAGTATGTCAATACTATTTTGTTTGTTTGTTGTTTTGTTGGTTTGTTTTTGTTAAAGAATTCCCATCATAAACCAAACAAGTATGACTCATTGGAACCATTCTAGCCCTAATTCCTGCAAAAAAACTCATCGTTTCGATTTCTGCTCCAATAAACCTTGCTTCTAAGTACATTGGTTTTGTTTTTGGTCGCTACTTAATTGGGTTGAACGATCCTCTCTTCTTGCCAAATACTGCCGCGTACCATCGTCATCGTCGTCGTTGTCGCGTGTGGACAACGAAATCGCCATTTTTCCGGTCTGGAGGCATGACGCACATGATCCTTGAACCGGTTCGTTCGTCTCGCCGTCACCGTGTTTCGATCGTGCATCCTGGATCGGTGTGCTTTTGTACGGATTCCATCGACTACCCGGGTCGCTTCGGCTGAACGAGTTTTCAAGGTCCTCCGTCCCCCCCGAGAGTGTGCTTGTGAGCGCATGAGGCAAGCTCGGTTGCGCGAACCTTAAAATTGCCAACCCCAAAAGTCGTGTCAGCTGAAACAGCGACCGGCATGGCATGTAGAAGAGCAAAACGCTCTCAATCCAGTTTCCTCCGTTAGTAACAAGAGCCTCGAAATCGAATCGTTTTTTAGGCATTATGGAGTTGTTTAAAATTTCATTTTACGGATAATTTTATTTATTTTTGCATTCCGTTTTGCTTTCGCATACTAACGTTCTTTTGTTACGATTGATCAGGTTCGCAAAAGGGAAAAGGAACCTTTTATAAAAGGATTATAAAAAGGCGGCATATTTATTGGAGAGCCATTGGGCATCAAAGTATCATCCAATCCCGGAACTGTAAACAATTTAACTACCGCGGTTCATAGGATTTGATTTTTTATATTGAGATGCTTCATTCGACGCGTTGCTTTAGTTTCCTGCACGCAAAATAGGTTACTGGAGCGTGCGTTCGATTCCGCACCGAAAAACAATACGCTGCAAAATTGGGCACGCACATACGCCAGGCAGCAACAAAAAAAGGTTAAACAACAGCAGCTATTACTCGCCGAAAATGGGCGCAATTGATCGATTTTGCGCCTGTCTGTGTTTTGCATTTCTTTGGCAAAGCCAAGGGCTCCTCCGTACGTGGATAAGTGAAATTCGATTCCATTCGAGAGGGCCAGAGCAAGCAGCATAACCAACCATTATACTAATTAACGGCCCCAAGCCGTCAACAAACCGAAGCGGCGACGACGTGCATCGAAACTACTAGTGGATTTGTTTTCCATACCAACGTACGCTTCATGCAACCCTTCCAGGGGAGGAAATTAGATACATTATCAGTTCTACTCTACATACTCTCTCTATCGAAAAAAAAAACAAAGTGGGACATCCATTACACGGTAGTTTAGCTTAATTTAATCGAACACAAATTGGATGAGAGTATCATCCCCCATCCGACAACGACGACACGCAAAAATCCGTCTGGGAGTGCATCCTTCGATTCATGAGGAATTAATTTAAAGCCATGTCTACGTGTCCAATTACCAGATGAACACTCCGGGCACTCCCTCGCGCACCCGATACGCTTGCAAGAATCCGAAGCCCTTCAACGGAACATCACACATTCCAGCACGCGCACTGCAAGGCTCTAACAAGTGCAACGCGCCCAGTCACGCGACGTACGATGAATGCCAGCAGTGTTTGTATGCCAAAAATGGGCCCCCTCCTTTGGTGGAGAACATCCTCCAAACAAACCTCCACGTTCACTTGGCATTTTCCTTGGCCATCGGATATTCATCGCGGCGGTCTGATTTCTGATGCGCACGAGAGGTGGAGTACATTTTCGCGCAGCAAATTTCGCCCACAGAAGGGCAAATGTGTTGGTTTCGGATTTTTCCCAAAAGGAATGTGGCCTCCAATAGTGTTCGCATACTTCGAGAGCTGTTCGATCGTTGATGATCACGCTACCGAAAAAAAAACCCCACAGAGTTGTTGTGGAATATTTGCAGGATATCTTGATGTTTTCGTTTCAAGCAATCAATGTGAAGTTGGCGTAATGTGGAGCGTCCAATCTACACGGAACTCCAAACAGTTTTCAACTCCGAACCCCAATCCCTTCAGTGGATGTCACTTGGCGTAGCCCAATAAGGAAGTTATCGGGAGGTGTTACGCCGGTTCATCGCACATGGGGGCCTCTTGGGCGCTCGTTAAGGTGATTGATCATCTGAGACCGATTACCAAATGGCTTTTCAATTTGAACGATGATGACTCAATTCGGGCCACTGCCTGGGACGGTTTTAGAAGGTGCTCCGTGGCTCCAAGCATTCGTTAATTGTGTTGGCTGTTATGGACGGGGCAAGAAGTGTGCTGTATCGGTGGCGATGCCTCTACCACACCTTTGCTCTATCGCCACCATGCGCCAATCAAAACTGATCCGCCTCAAATTGGCCTGCTTTGGATTAGGCTTTTTGGTATATTCGATAGACTTTCAAGTTTCCCTCCAGTTAGACTACTCTATAAGCTCCTTTCTAAGAGCGCTTAAAATGCTTCCAATTTACGACTTCAAACAGTTTGCTCGTTTGCATATATCTTGAAATCTTTGCACAAACAAAACCACTCTTGGAACGTGCCTTTCCAGTTTTTCTTCGGGCCCGGGGGAAGTACGGCACCGAAACAATCACGCAAAATGATCTTTTAAGGACACTGTGGTACCGCAAAAGCGCAGAGCACAGGTTTAATTATTCACAACGCATTCGGAGGGTGGTCAGGGCCACTCGAAGGGGAAGCCAACACCCTACACTGAGCCGTTCAGAACCAACTCTCACTCTCTCGTTTGCTATGTCGCTCACTCTGCAAGTAACGTAAATTACTGCACACTGCAGAAGTACTGACCATGACGGTGCACCATAAGAACACACACACACACACCCAACACAATGCCCTACAACAAACCGGAGCTCCAAAGTGTCGGTTGCTTTGCATTCGAACCACACCAGAAGCTGCGCTGCGAAACATAAAATCTCGTTACCTTCGACCGTTTCGGAGTGAACGGAAAAAAGTGGAACAGTGTGGTGGTGGGTTTGATGTTTAAAGTGCAGCCCAACACAAACGCCAAAGAAAAACCCCTCCATACTCGTTCTTCAGAAGGCCTCAGGAAAAGGAGTTGTCACCAAAGCGACACATAGTGCGCCCGCGGGCACATGAAGCACACCGATTGCTCATTTCGCAAGATGACATAAGACTTTGGGACTTCGCTTACTCACACACTGGTTGCTCACACAGAATGATGGAATGTTTGAGGACCCGCCAACGTCCTTCCCGTACGCGGAGATGACTACTCCGCGAGAGAAGGGGGACTCCAAGAAGCTCCAAGAGACATGCGGAACAACCAAATCGACTTCCACCCACCCTTAGCCGGGTTTATTTTTTTCGCTAACCGGTTATTTATTCCAGCTCAACCCGCCCGTCTGCATGACATTACTGGCAAACTTCCTTGTCTGGGGACCAAAGAGCGTACACACGCCGCGGCTTCAGTAAAGGTCGTATGAGCGGGCGAAGAAATTCATCTCACTGGCAAACGCGCGTCGTCGTCGTCGACTGGTTTATGTGGTCGCTAAACCCTACCCGACAACGAGAAGCGCGGCTGTGGCGACCGGTAGAGTTCGTTTCGAAAGGGTGGTGTATGCAAGCCGAAGCCGTGTTCTACACCCTCAGGGTGAGTGAAAACACTTCAACCAGCAGCGAGCGACTCGACTTCGACCGCAAAGCGAGTCAGCGCAGCGTGCCTTCAAGAAGTTGCAGAATAATCCGATCGATTGGAGATTGTCGATGCCGCAAGGGTGGCTGGTTTTGCATTATTGGCTCTCCAAGACGTTGCATACGTCAACGATGTCCTTCACTGTCACTTTCCTTTGGGGTGGTACACTTTCGATGTGTCGATGTCACTTTCACGCACTCGAGTATATTGCGGAGTATTCTTCACGCTTTGGATCTGATCTGAAGATCGTACTCTTCGTTCACGTCTGATGTAATATACATGAGGTCGATAGATCAAGTTGGGATCGCATTGGGATTTTGCAGACTGTCAGGAACTAACTTGGACATTCATCACAAAGCACACAGTACTACACTACATCCACACATAGAGCACCCGATACAAACAAAGCTGCTTGCAGGGCGAGGCTATAGAAGGCCTAGAACGGGTTTTTGTTGACTTCTCGAAGTGGTGGTGGTGGTCGTCGTATCACCCTCAACACCCAAGATTGTACTCCCGCGTCGCTTGAGCTTTCAGACCTTGGAGCTGTTGTAGCTGTTGTAGCTGCCCCTATGGGCGCCTGTTTTCTGTGCAATAAAGATCACAAGACGCGCGCACACACACACTGGGAGATCTTGCACCTACCGAAGCGTACACAAACAATCGCCCACAACATAACATACAGCACGGACCGTAAACAGCAAAAAACAAAAAACAAAACAAATCGAAACCACACCGTGGAATTGTAGAAACCGCACTACCAAAAGCGCACGTGTGCGTGTGATCGTGGCTGCGATTGATCGTTTAACTTTGCATCCGCGAACCGCGCCAATCCAACCGCGGGCCGTACGCGCGTGGTTCCTTTCTGTGTTTCCCCCTTTGCAAGTGACACGCACAGCAACAGAGGCTGCTGGTGACGGCAAAATCGATGTGTACACAGCAGGGAGAAACAAACAACAGTGCAGCACTGGGAACGCACGCGAAAAAACCCCACTCGAAACCCGAAACACACAGCACAGCACGGCCTCTAGACGGTGTGGCGTGTGCGCGCGCGCGTGTTGCTTTGCCGTCGGAACGCGAAACGTGACTGAGCGGGCCTGGTCGTGCCCGGGCCGCACGAAAGCTGCTTGCGAGAGCGTTGGCTGTGCGTTGTGCTTTTGGGGCCTCCTCTTTGTGCTTCGGTGTGTACGCGATCGGGGTGCCGTTTCGATTTCTCTTGCACTTGAAAGCAGAGAGAAAAGAGAGGGATTGGAGGGAGCTTTTTTTTCGGTGGCGCCTCGAACAGCTGGACGTGAAGGTTTTTCCTATGGGAAGGTCCGTTGTTTATGCTTTGCGAACTCTCTTTGAGCGAACTGACGATCATTGTCGTGCACTGCGGAGAGAGTGTTGTGTAAACAGATTGGATTGAAGATCGTGTTCGTGAAGAGAGTGATCTGATCTCGGAGAAAAGTAAAGCTTGCTCCATCTCATACGCATACTTGCCATGCACTAAGTAGCCGGTGATAAGGAACTCTTGTTATGTTGCAATATGGAAGCATTCTGATTTCTTGGGTAAACATCCATATTGAAAATCATACACAAAAGTAAGTTATTTCAATTCATTTCAATAAACCACACACTAATAGTTAGTATTTTTTTTACGTGGTTGGTGTTTATTTACAGGTGAATAACACGCAACCACGAGTTTTTATTCTTGGCTAAATTTGAGCTATAATCGTGGCATTCTATTCTCGCAATATTGCAACCTACCCTAAAAAACCCGTTAAAATCACATTGTTTTTAAATGTTTAAATGGTCTTATATTTGCATTTTGTATTTGCATTAAGCTAGAAGCTTAATGCAAATACAAGCTTATCTTTTACAGTCTGATTATCTACTTAAAAGTCTGAGTATCTACTGAGTAAACCCTTTATAAACCAAATATAAATCTTTTATAAACCTATATTAAAATATTCAAAAAAATAACTGTTTTTTTTTCAGCAGTTCTGAGTAAAAAGATTACGTAGAGTAGTCACGGTACAACAAAACATTAGCTCCAAGATCATAAATCATTTTAATTGATCTAAACCGATGTACCAATATCACGAAACGTCGCCTTGAAAAAAGGATATTTCATTCTGTACAAAAACCACTCCCACAGCTCCAATCACCCTAAAACGGCTCTCTCCCGAACATTTAAATTCCATTTTAGACTAGCTGGTGCCCTAATTTAATAAAACAATTAGCACCACAATACCAACAAAAACCTACATTCAATTAAAATGTTAGAGGGCACACGGTTGGAATATTGCACGCGTTTATAAAGCGATCATCTGCCGATCTCAGCCCAGCCCTTAAAAACGTGCGCCTCGTCACAAACAAGACACCATACCGCACTGCATTGTGTTGATTTTATTTCGGTACGATCGCAATCTCGTGAGAACACACCGAGATCCCCGATTGCCGATTGCCGAAAACGGCGGACCCGAGTGATCGAGTCGACTCTCCGCACACAGACTCGGAAACAATGGCAATCGAATCGGACGGACCTACTATTTCATCTTCGAATCCGGTCTAGCGCGTCTGCCCAATATTTAACCCTGGCATTTGCTGCAACATCATCTCGCCCTCGAGTGACCCGTGAGTAGTGAGTGAGCGGTACGTCACTCCGAAATGGGTTTTTTAAGTCGACACACGAAGCAAACCTCCACCCCAAGCACAATGCCACAATCCGGTTGGGTATTGTTCTGGTGTCTGGTGCAGGTTTGCAATAGATCCGACCCGTGCGGGGACGAGGTCTGAACAAGATGAGATGAGCGGCTCCAAGATCGATGGTGTCGGGTGTCATAAACTATACGATCGAGCTCTGCAAACATCAGCGCAAACGGGGGAGCCTGACAACGAACCTTACTGACTGCCAAAGGCGCTACGCTATCTAGAGACAGATCAACCTCAACGTCATCTTGCAGCATTGTAATGTAGAATCACATTCCGGTCGCACCTATACCATATGCCGCAGGGCATCCCAGAGACTCCCCGTTCTTCATCGGCAAAGGTTGTAACAAGCTTCCAGCAAACGTCAGCATGTTAATCTTTTACCGCTAGAGCATGATGTCTGGGCGGAGTCGAGATACCGTCCAATGACTGCACTAAGTGGCGACAACATCAGGCGATCAGATTTTGGAGCTAGCCTGTCCGATTGTCGACCCGCACGAACTGTGTTTGGTGTGCCCAGTAGAATAGGCGCACCGTCATGTACGGTGGGTTTTTTTTCTGTGGCCTTGGAAAAGCTGTAAACAAATTTGAAGCCACACGAAAGGCTACGACGCGACTAACGAGCGAGTTATTGGTGGTTGCAAACTTCAAAAGTTGGTACTAAAAAACGCAACACCTAGACATGGCATGATGATTTGAATTGTTCAGAACATCCAAGGACTATTCAAGTGGGCAGATCACACAGTTTGTGTTGGATGGTTTTTATAGCTTTATCTACCTATTCGTCTAGAAGAGGGAGCACAGAATTACAAGATCCAGATAATGGACGATCTACCTTCCACTGCCCTGGAAATGAGTTTTTAACGAATGACCAAGAACAATCGCGCCTGTTGTTCCGATCGCCTACGTCAACTTCGTGCCGAACAGGAAGCGTGCGCACTAGAAGAGTAACACACACTGTTAATTGATCTTCAGGAAAAGGGGCACTGGTAGAAAACATAAACAAAACCAGGTGTGGAATGTTGTTCTTCCAACAGGAGACAGTTACCCCCTTAAGCTCCAGACGGGACCATTGTGTCTTCTTCGCCGGAAACCGTTCATCGCAACATGTGCTAATCGAACTGGTCCGTTCTGTTTCGCTTTCCAATCTCTTTAGAATCGCTTTCATGAAAAACCATCGCCACCCGGGTTCGTACGACCGGGTACAAACGAAGATAGAATGGGAGAGAAAAAAGGGCATTTGGAAGAAACGGAAGTGTGCCGACACCTGAAACAAGCCTCACGGTCGTTTGCATCGCGCCGAATCGCTGGAATCGTTAGTGAAGCGTTAAATTATTATGTTGCACACTCCGGGCCAGGCGGGGTTATGGAAAGGCGTTTCGGTTCGCCGTTTCGCCGTTCCACTCACTTCCGCTTACTGCCCTCGGCTGCCTGTCTCAACAAACAAGGGACGGTGTGATTAATTTGTTTGCATTGGCGTTTGCCGAACGCATGTTTCGTTATTTTTCATCTGATTTATTTAACCGACGTTTCGCATATTTTACTACCACGTTTTACCACGCCTCTAATACATGCGCTTTAAGGTTCAGTCGGGGAGGACAGACGATGGATTGCTACTACTGCCCGTTGGCTAATCGAGGTTTGTTTGCTGTAAATTAAGTTATAAATACAAGTCTGATACATCTAATCCGTTTCTCGAAGGCATTGCCACGACAAGCTCCTAGTCTTGTTTACACTGCAAATAAACTTATTTGTTGCTCGGTAAAAAAAGAGCTAACTTTCATTGAACCGACTCAATTGCACAACAAATATCGCTAAACAAACAACCCATCTGTTTGCGGTTATTACACGGTAAATAGAAACGATCATCTGCTCACCAATCGCCAACAACGCAAGATTTTGCGCGCTGATGAAAACACGGCACAAAACGATCGTCTCGAAGACGATGGCGCCCATGAATGCTTCGAATTGATCAACATATTTCTCCTGTCGGTCGGGACTTTCCTCGGCGAATGGCAGGCACATTTCTTGCCAATTTACTTTCCTCGTAAATGCCGCTTCCCAACAGGACGCTTCTCGCATGACGCGC
Source organism: Anopheles merus (assembly GCF_017562075.2). Classification (NCBI taxonomy): domain Eukaryota; kingdom Metazoa; phylum Arthropoda; class Insecta; order Diptera; family Culicidae; genus Anopheles; species Anopheles merus. The sequence continues at coordinate 19,410,518 of NC_054084.1, forward strand.
ACCCGCCGCATGGTTAGATAATTCATCGATTGTCATTTGATCTGAAAGCGAAAGCGCATTCGCCGGCCGGCCGACAAGTCGTCATCGTGAAGGCAGCCGCCATTCATCTTCGCAGCAAACACTGCGGTCTGCACGCCAGGGTAATATTTTAAGCACGATGCGAAAATCTACTCTGCTTTGCAGCGCAACAGCCCAACTGCGTGAGACGGACTGTGTGCGAGCGCGGTAAGATCATCGATCAAGTCAGTACAACTGCTAATGCTGCTGCGCGGTTGTATCCGGCGTCGGAGAGTAGAAAGTGAAAATGAGGGAAAAATCTACCCCAGCGGTGTTGTGCTTGGGAGGCTTCTTTGTATCTAAAAGCTGGAGAACTGGAGAGTGCGAAAAGTTCGGACGCGATTGTAGCCGGCGAACGACAATGCAAACGTCCGTCACGCATGCGGACAGGAACGGATGTTGCACAAATGCATCCATGACTTTTTTGCTACTTGAAGAGTTCCAATATCTCAACTTTTCTCCACCGTACAGGAAGAACATGAAGCATGGCGGTGTTGTCATTCATAAACGACATAAGTCTTATCATGAATCATTAATTCTTCAGCAAATAAAAAAAAAACAAAAGATCAAATTTGTCTGTAGTATTTAACTATTCAAAACAGTTAGAACAATATTTGACATTCATTTATCCAACGAAATGAAACAAAAAAAGCAAGAATATCTTCAAACATTAATTTAAGTTTTAAGAGCAGCGAATGGCGACAAATCATCGCATCAAGGTCGACAAAGTCGACAATTTGCCTATTTCACTTGAGATATACGCCTGAAGGTATGCACCGCAAACCGTCGCCATGCAGGCGCACTATGGCGCTGTGCATTGGACAGAGCAGAACGGTTTACATTGTTTAAATGTTCATTATGATTGAAGGAACTATTTTTATTTCATTCTCGGCATGGTTCTTAAAAACAAAAATACAATTTTAGAAAATTAAATAAATAATACTGTTTCAAGGTATTATTTTCTGATTTGTTCAAAAACGTTACGTATTTATAGGAATAAAACTCCAACCATGATATGATAAAACAAAATTTATGTGGATAAAAATACTCTAAATATTTAGAACATTAAAAACATGCAATATCTTGCTTTCAGACCGGGGTTTTGAAATTTTTAAATCCAATACTTAAACCGAAAAAAATATAAAAACGATAATTCAACTTACCTTCCATCACATATACAATACTGCCCACATCGCCTTCCTTTATGATCAGACTGCCCGCCGCGTACTGTACCGGATACATGCAGTCGACAATCTCGCGTATCTGTGTCATTTCCAGGTTCTTCATGAAATCGTTATCCAAGATGGCAGATTTGATTATTTCACGGGATCTAAAAGTAATGCAAGCGGACCGGAAACAAACTCATTAATCACGATCGTTAATTACATCTCGAGTGAGGCGAACAAAAAATCACCTCCCCTTGCAGCACCCGAATTATGCTACCCTAAGTTACCCTTCATCTGCCGATAGCGTCAAGATGATCGATTGATGATCGAATTGAAATCAGACACAGACACGGACGTAATCATGCTCAGCAATCTTATGCACACGTGCGGCACGGCACGAAAAGGTCGCCCACTAAAGACAATTAGCGTCGGTAAGTGCAAATGTCCATTTTAGCGATTGCAATAATCAATCAACGTGTGGTCGCGCGATCGCGCGGCGGTGGAGTTTGCTATGCGCGCAAATAAGAGCACTTTACGGCGGGACGAAAGCTCCCCGGGGAGGGTTCCACCGCTTGTAGCAATTAACTTATCGATCGATGCAAATAAATGAGACGTAAATATGTTTTTATTTTTGTGTTTTCATGTATTTTTGTATTTTGGAATTATGCGAAAATTTAAAATAAAACACAAGTTTTTGGGTGCCTTTTTGTTGGGATGAGTAGCTGAAACAATGTATTTATTAATTAAAAACTGCAAATACCACACTTCATTTCACACTTCGTATATTGTGAAAAAGTGCAATAAAACAGGAATTTAAATTGAAAAATGAATCTGCAGCGGTTCAGCCATTGTATCAACCACCCGCCACGATAGAACCCCATTGCATCCTACACATGCCAAAAGGGTAATGAAAACTGTCACCCGCCCAACTGCCCTAACCGGACAATAAATCCATCCAGTGTCTCACCATTACTAAAGCTACCGTTGGGGCCAGGTACAATGTATCCTCTGCGCCCGCGCACACGCCATGTCGAAGTTATTAATTTTTACGATTATTGTCGAAAGTAGCGAACGCATAAAACATTTAGCGAAATGGATCGTTGTTACATTCTGTAGGGTGGGCGAGGATAGGCTGTACACCGACCGACCGACCAGTGGCTGGTTCTCCCTTTAGTGGGATGATCGTAAGCTCGTCAGGGTAGTCAAATTGTACCGACCCGTACGTCAGCTTTATGCGATGGTGGTTAATGAAATTGTCATGGTTGTTTAATGGTGACAAGCGATGACTGTTGCTGGTCTGCTGAGGGCATAAAATTTAAGACCAACCAGAACCAGAGCAAACACACACACACACACACGATAGCTGGCCGAGCTGGTCGGGCGTTTGTGTTTGTCAGTGTTTTTGGTTCGATGACGGACCCAGGTGGGTTGATGGGTGAACATGGTTCACTTTTTTTCTCTGTACACAATATCCGTGGGTTTGAGGTTATATGAGACCTGCCTGAGAGTATTGACAGTGGTATCTCGCCCAAAGGATTGGTGCCGCTAGAGGGTGAGGATACTAGAGCAACCTCGCGTTACATCTACCGCCCGCCTGCACCACTACGCTGCTGTGCTGTCGATATCGTGCTCCCTGCATGGGCGTGCAAAGGTTCCCATGGAGTGCAAATGTCAGGCCATAGATTTCTGGGCGTACTAACATATTCCTCCCATGAACGCCGTGGGGAGAGTTGTGTGTGGGCCGCAGACATGCCACAGACTGGGTACGGCACGTGCTGAAAGGAACCGTTCTACAACACCTATGACACCCCGAAACATGGAACACCTTCCTTTTTTTTTGCTGTGCCCTGCAGGGCCTTGGGCACGGGCCCAGCTGTCTGGGAATTTTCTTCTTCTTCGTGTCGTGGCGAAGCTAACACACTAGACGCTTTTTGGGGAGTGTGGCCTCCGCGCCTGCGGGTTGAGTTTTGCGCTGGTTGGTGCATGAATTATGACGACCTTTGCGGCACTCCGTGCCAAGTGACGTGAGTACAATTATTAATGAGGTAATTAGTAGCTGATTACTCACACCATTCAAGGCGATCGGCGGTTCAATGCTTACCTTTTTTTTTGTTTTGTTTTGGGGTCGACGTTTGGATTTATACCTTTATTTAACGCTCCATTTTTGGAAACGACATTGTTTATGGGCAGATGAATGAGGAACGATGCGCGCGGTGTTTATGTTGGTGGACGTAATGGCCTTGTCGCGTTGAATTTAGTCAAAAGATGGCTATAGAATGACAATCCAACATTTCATTCAACATATTAATGGTAAATTAAGACATATTGAGACAAAATGATAAAGGATTGCACGTGAATTGTGAGCAAAATGCACGCGATTGAGCTTGAGGACGAGAGACTTTGATTGGTCAACATTCAGAGGTATTTTTTAATACTTTTTCCAAAGGGATTATCCATAAATTACGTAACATTCTCATAAGAGGTGAAAGTTTCTTCTAGCGTTATGTTTTGTTACAAATGAGAAAACAAGTGGTTGAAAACCATTTTAGGTAACATAACACAAGATGATCCAAAATCCCTACTTAGGTATATGGAGACTAAATTTGATTGGTCATGCGTTAGAAAAAACGACGATGATTTTATTATCTTCAATAGTATAAAATGATTGGCTCAACAGTACCGGCACATCATTTTTGAGTTTTAATGCTTTTTGGTATATAATTATGAGATTAAAGAATGTAGTTAATACTTTGAGTGCCATGTCTACCATATATGATGGCCCGTAATGTTTCCTGGGGTCCCATGGCTACTATATATGACAGCTAGGAATAATTGACTTTAAATCTTAATATATTGTAACATACGAGCGCATTATCATGACATTTTGCAAAAAGATCAACAAAATGTTTAATAACTTTGTAATGTATGCGGTTATGGCAAATTTTAGTTTTTTCTCCTTTTTATAGAATAATTTATTGATACCCATGAATGGTCAACAAATCGAGAATATAAATGCAAAATAACAATTCCTTCGATCACTATATTACAACCACATATACTTTAGTTAGAATGTGAGCTTTCAAACCACATTTAATATACAGCAGATATTGATGAAAATAGTATCTATATTTCCATATACGTTGTTTACATGATCGCTTTTCAATGAAGCATTCTGCTGGAATAAAATCTATACATAACATCAAACTGTTCTTTTCGCGATGAAATGATTTGAATAAAGCAAAACAATGAATATACAACAATAAAACAAGCATAATTGTATTAAAAATCATTAATACTTGCAACTAACCAAACATGTAAGGATTTCATAAACCGAAGCTTATTAAATGTAATGGTTTGCTTCCAACTGAACATTTTGAAGAAGTATTCAATATTAGTTTTAAAAAATCATTAAGCGTTGCGTAATTTATGGATGATGCCTCGATAACAATCTGTTTCGTTTATTTTACATTTCTTGTGTAGCCATTACTCCTTGAAACAGTTAAGTTCGCTCCTTTCGATTAAAAGTTGCATCGCTGTTATTAAATGATTAATTATTCAATTATTTAATAGACCAAACATAATGATCACAAAGCAACCATCGTTAAACACACAATGTAACACCGGGTACCGCTAGTTTCTCAACCTCCGTGCCAGCCACTAAATCCTGCAGCGCCGGGCACCGTTGCCGTGTCGGATTGAATTATTTCTAATCAATGGTGCGACAGTAATTTAGATTGAATTAAATCGTTCATCTAGCATTAGCACCGCCGTTTCGATGCGGGCCCATCGTTAGAAAACGGTTCGCCAAGTCATACACACACACACACACACACGGTTGACATTAGCTGCGTACATCGACCCAATGGACGTGTAGTTGTTGTTGTTAGGTACCCTTTCGCCTTTAGCGTTGCGTTGGGGTGGATGTACAAAAAACGCACCTAACGCAGATGCATGTGCAAAAACCATGCCTCAACAGCCCATAACACGCCTCGTCGCTCACGCGTGCCCACCACCACGCAGCAGGATGGCGAGGGCAAAGGTGGTCTAATCAGTGACAGAATTAATGCCGCTTAATTTGCGCGACGGATACGCCGGACGACGGACTTCGCATCGACCGGGGGTGGAATGTAAACATTTTAATTAACTGCCCGCGGGCACGCAAACGTGGCAAACGCGAACGGTACAGCCTGTTGTATCGCCGGCCGGATCGACTGCTACTGCCGATCATTAGTTGCCCGAGGTGTCGGGCGGGGAAGATTTCACATCCCTTTGGGCATCCTTTTTTAAATGCACGTACAGCTCGTTACATTGATTGATCTCACGTGGAAAAGTGGAAAACGAGTCTTTTTGCTGGAAGGATCTTGCGAGCTGGTTTTAATGCCTCTCCCGGACTCCGTTTGCGTTCACAACAGTTCTCCCCAACCTGGAATCCAGTTTAACTTCAACAAATGCACACACGATACCACCGGCAACAGCAAGAGCTGTGGTTTCACACGCAATAAAACGGTGTACACATGTCACCGGCCAACACAGCCCACGCCGATGTGTAGCGCGGTGTTACACACCCGACGACCCGGGGTTACATTTTTTCGTGCTATCCTTCGATCTGTCACAAATCCACGCGGAACTCCGCTACGATATCGGGCTACGGGGGCCCCCGTAGGGAGGCTAACCACCAGACCACCTTTGCGCTGCTGTGAAGCGTGTGAATATCGCCTACGTAGAAGTGCGTATATGTGGTAGGCAGATTTCCAGTTTCCTGGGATACAAACCACATGCACCACCGCATAAGCCCCCCCACATAACACTTACAGTGACGATTTGGGAATCTTGATGAGATCGCCTTGCATTCCGGCCAGCGAGGACAACGGTTCCGCACTGATGGCCTGCCGCTTGATGCGCGTCTCGGTGACGGGCAGGACGCGCGTATTCTCCACACCCGGTGACCAGCTGTCGAACGTGTCCTCGGAGCAGCGCTTCTCGATCATCGCCTTCGTGATTGGCCGAACCTGAGATGTCACAGCAAAAGATGTCACTGATTGCTGCCCTATACCGGCGCAAGCACATCCTACCACCAACTACTACTTACCACCTGCCGGAACTTGTCAATCTCATTCTGCAGCTCGTCCAACCGATCGTCCTTGCTGAGCGACTCCTTCTGCACGAAGATCAGATTGTTCGACAGTCGGATCACCTTCTGATTTAACTCGCGCACCATCTGATCTTTCTCCTTCAGCTCCTGCTGCAGCTTCTGCAGCAGTTCGTCCACGTTCGCCGTACCACCACCGCCGCCGCCGTTCTCCTTGTTGTTGCCGTTCAGGTTAAAGTTGGGCGGCACGGATAGGTCGCTCTTGTTGCTCCGATAGTACTCCTGCAGCTTGCGATACTCGTTCTTCAGGTAGCGAATGCTGATGTCCCGATCACGCACATCCTTCTCCAGATCTACCAGCTTCTCGTTCTGTTCGCGCAGCGTTTCGTACACGGTGCGCAGCTCGCGGCGCAGCGCCACCACCGTATCCTCGATGGTTCGGTCGTACTTGCAGCCGGCGGCACTGAGTCCGAGCGTGCCACCGGCGGGCACTGGTCGACCCTCGGCACCGCTGCCATTGCCGGCGTTGCCATTTTTGCCATTGCTCTTGCCGCCCAAAATGCCTCCGTGTAGGGCCGACTTCATCGTCGGCGGCTTGGACGATGACATTTTTGATTGTCACCGGAATTCCAAGCGATATCTTCCGATTCCAGAGTTTCTGGAATGATGTCCAAAACAGGTGTACAAGAATGCGTTCACTTTGTCCTTGCGAACTCCAACCTCGCTACTCTGGGACCACTGGTATTATTCCCGACGAGTTCAAAGATGTTATACACCACACGCACACAAGCACTCACGTTTGGAGCGTAACCTTTGAATTCTTCTTTCAACACTCCTTAATAAACTGGACAAGAATTCCACGGCTGTCACAGAAATTCCCGATGAAGATGTTCCGTCGTCGAACCACACAAACACACGCGCACTTAGCTACTCAACCACGATCAGCACAGCGGTAACGATCGAGTGAGGTAAGGACATTTTGAACCTGGCTCACTCACATGCACCGACGACCTGGTCGCTGGTTTTGGAACCGTAATTGGTTTGCGGGCACTGAACACACGCGAGTCCCAGGGTTTCACTGAAGTGGTTGCTGTTGCAACATTATGCCCGGTGGCATTAAAAGATCGGGTTTAAGCAGCTTGTAAACACCTGGTTAAGTCACACACAGGCACACACTTGATGTTCGTCGTTTGATGACACTTTAATGGGCGAGCTCGATGTTTGTCTTTGTACGTTTCACACTTTACATCACACCGCGTAGTTGAGACTTGATGGAGAAATAGCTAAAGACATAACTGAGGTTAGATGTTGTCTTAAAGGTGACACGTTTTTTACATTCTCTATAGCTCCCTCTATCGTTGCCGACTTTGCTGTGGCGTTGTGGATCATTGAAGACTAATTTGTTGGTTAACTTTTCGCATTTTACGATCGAACCCTGGACTGTTGGTTTCTTTCATTCTCCGCTTTTCTGCCTTGTTATACGATGATAATTGACTAACAAATTGACTTCCGAAGGCTACTGTTTCGATAGTAACACGCCATTAAATGGCATGGAGAATTGTTTCCAATTCGAAGCTGGTTTTATTTCCCTCTTCAGCTTCACCACTCGATCAAACCCCTGTTCCTGTTTTACACGCTACTTATTCGTGTTAATCGTTTGAAGTAGTACACACACGCAACACGCACCGTTTGAATCACTCTAGTGTGAATTTTCACCGCCGGAAAATGCTAATAAAATGGCCGCTTTGCCAGCCGCTCGAAAAAATCACTTTCCGTTTCGATGAAAACCGTGCCATGGCAAGGCACGTTTATGGTCCGGTTTTCTAGTAGGTGCCTATCTGTTCCCTTCCCAGAGTAAGGTAAGGTGGGTTCGATCGGTAGAGTTCGTTAAATTTTAATGATCACACACAAAACTCTAGGAACGATCGCTGAACGCTTCCACGTTTGTGTGGAGTTGCTCGACAAGGTCCTCTGGTTGGACGGAGTTTTTATGAAGTAGTTTGAATTGAGTGACTTTTGTAGTACATTAAGCAGAAATAAAAACTAGGCATTTTAATGGACCTTGAGGTCATTTAAAAATGGAAATTGGGTAAACAAGTAGTATAATCGAAGGAATTATACCAGAGATCAATACAGATATCAGTATCAAGCACAAAGATCCAATCAAACTGTCTTATCTTACGGGATTAAGGATTTTATTCCATAAAACTTTATCATAAAAAAGAAAACCGCAATAATTATCCAAGAAAATCAGTGTACTACAATAGCAAGATAACGATCCAGTACCGCACCTTGCTGCAAGTACGCGAAAATATCCGAAAGTAATTTAATGAATTACATGGTTCGTTTTGTTTTTCGCTTTCCAAAAAATAACAGGTTACCTTGCTCCTTTTTCTGCTACAACATACTTCACATTTTGCCCCCGAAAAACCGGGCAACACCGTTCTTCGGGCAACACATTGCTCACTCGGTAGGTGGTAAACGATGGCTCGTTAAGGATCTTAATTGAATTCAAACAATGGGCATCGGTATCTCCAGCCGTGTCCATGATGTATAGCTACAAACGTATGATCACGATCATTACAGCATACTATAATCACCATCTGCCCTTCCCCGTCCGAATAGCGGCGACACGGTGAGGCACTGCTCTACTAAAGCCTTTTTTTGTTGTTGTAGAAGCGGTTCGTCAGGAGAACACATCTTAATGAGGCAAACAAACAGTCAATTCGCACGTTTACGAACCGGCTACGGCAGAGACACCCAGTGGCGAATGTTTTGTGCTGCTCGAGAGTCCAATCCAGTTCAATTATAACCCTTAGGCCGAAATATCGTTCCCAGCAGCTTTAAGGCAGCACTGCGCAAAATAAACCCACGCCCGACGCGAAAGGCGGGTCTACTGGCTGCCGCACACACGATTTACTTTCGCTTCTCTCCTTTTCGGCTGTCAGGGCTTTGACACAAAGAAGGCATAAAAAATGATACTCCACAAATCAATCGCTCCACGGCGGCACGGTGTGGACCTCGTGCAAGAAAAGTAATATTAATAACGCCAAAGTAGTGGGAATGATTTTTTGCTTTTCTTCTTGTTGTTTGCTCAGGTTTTTGTACGTTTTAAGCGCGCAACCTACCCCAAAAAGGACCTTCAGGTGCTCTTCAACTTTGCTGGTTTTGCTGGTTCAAACATCACACCACCGTTTTGGGCACGAGTGCACGAAGTACTAAATTGGCAACCGATCTCGCCAAGTCCCGCGGGTGGGTTGTAATAAATTTGCATCTTATTTGGTACGATTTCGAGCTAGAAACCAATCCCGGACAACGAGACAATGCTTCGAGCGGATCAATTTTTCGTCCAACTTTACGATAATTAACCTCAGGCGGTGGTCGTTCAATAATCCTATTAAATTTCAGAGCCCCGAGAGAAAGGATCGATTGAGGTTTTGCTGTACCTTGCAGCTGCATACGGAGCGTCCAATTTCGAGTATGTTTGGATATGGATTGCCCGTTTTGGTGAGATGCTGCTCGAAACACAGGAGAGTAAAGTATGATTTTTAATGGAAAATGTGCTCTCATTTCTTCGAACGTGACGAGTTTTGTGATGGTATCAGACCAACTTGATTTGTTATTTCATTAGTCGTTTGCTAATTGAAACTTATCATTCGATTAGCAACCACACAGCCCCAGACGTCTAGACGTCCATGTCAACGTTCAATCTCTGCCTCGGAAACGCATGATTGACGGTTGGATCGCTCTCTCATGTTGTTTCAATTTTCTGCAGAGATTCGTGTGATTCAATCTACCTAATAAAAGTGCCCCATCGATGACGCGAGCAAATTATCGATCGTTCAACTGTCCACCCGGTGCTAGCGGGATGCGGAGTGCGCGTCAGGCCGAGATCGTGAGCCACAGACAGTTTTCCACGCCGCCGTACGTCAATCACCAATCGGTTGCTTGCAGTCAACAGCGGCGGAAGGCTCGAGGAGTGACAGGCATGCGTCAAAACTGCGAATAATAAATGCGTTCAGTCGATTCAGTCCTACAGTCGTTTCGATCGGAATCGAGTGCTGTGTAGAGGCTCTGCTGCTGCTGTTGGCGTCTACATGCCGTCGTTCGGCGATCTGCATATCAGACGGCAGCAGACAAGAGTGGCAAAGGGTTGTGTTGTGCCAATCAGGCGCAATGTCTTCATTGGCACACACAGTGCAAGCTCATTGTTTTGGACTGAACGATGAGGGGCTGGCTTTCATTTTGAAGTATTTTAATTTCCAATGACTGTCAATTAGGAGCATTTATGTTTTTACATCACTTTCACTTGGGTCTTTCTGTTTCTGAAAATAATTACCCCTGGTAATGGTCTCAAAAACAAAACAAAATTTAGTCACAGTTAAACATCGTCGTGGCTTTTGCATTTGTTTACATTATTTGTCGATATTTCAAACATCAACTATATTCTATTCTCCATTCTATATTCTATTTTATTCTATTCACAATTCCAAGAATATAAAATGTTCAATAGCAATTAATTACTTCTCAAACCCATCTTAAAACGTCACGAGCTAATTAAACTGTGCACACATTAAACTTCCAAACTATCGCGCAATGATACAAGCAATGTGCATTACAAATTCGCAGTTCCATCCCATCAGTACCGCGGTACGTTAAAGCGCATGCAAATTTTCGGCTGCTGATGGATAGCTCTAATTATAGGCGCGGACAGGGAACATTTTTCATTTCACCGTATGTCGGCTCCCGCTCACCTCTTTGACGTAATAAAGACTCCGAGAGAAAAAAAAAACAAACCCAAAAAACAAATTGCTACAATTTACTGCTTATCGCAATGCCGACCGCCGTACCGCGCGCCGCTGCGCTTTACTTCAGAGAGTTGCTCCAGAAAACGAGTCTTTCAATGAGTCCGCTCAATTACTAAGCCACACACCGAAAACGAGCGCGGGCAGCGAAATTAAATAAAACACGTTCTCCAGCGATGGTCGGAAACATAAATCATACCGGCTTGTCATCGGCTGTACCCGAATTAAGGTTGGCCCAAGTCAACAGGGTTGAGCGACCAGTGAAGGAATGCAAGGAAGCAGCAAAAAAACAGGAGGAAAATCTGCATCGCACCATTGGTGCACCGTTGAGTTAGTAAAATTTGTCGCATGTCAACGAACGCTGCCGTATTTTATGGGCTTCACATGGTGCACACATATACTGTGCAGATCTGCAAACCAAGATTGCATTTTCGATGCATCATCTTGCTGTACGGAGCCGGGGCCACACGTTTCCCGAATAAATTACACGACAAACAGCCGTCAGTAGAACGGTCGCTAGACGCACAGCCAAATTAAATTTAATCATCATCATCTGTTCAGCCTAATTTCTGTCCCTTTGCGCAGGCACACTTGCATCACGAAGAGAGATGTTCTTCTACATTTTATGTTATTAAAATACGCAAAACCACGACGAGGATTTTCTAACCAAGAATTCTACTCTAACCACAGCGTAGCAGCTCACCAACCGGTCGCATGTAAACAAATTGTTGTTTTAGCGTTTAAACCCCCGAAAGAACCAATTCTATCGGAAAAGGCGAAAAAAAAAACTGCGCTCAGTAAACAGCACAGCCGGCCACCAAACAGCGAAATTTCACTTTCGATCGCAAAACGAAAATAAACATCACATCTTGCCCGCTCGCCGGCATACGCACGCAAGCCAGCGGGGTTCGGGGTGCGCCAAAACACGCCGGCCGGTCTGTGCTTTTACCGCGAGTCGTGGGGCGAGTGGTTGGGTGATGAGATGTGCGGCATTAGATGCGTGTAAGATCTGCTCCCATCGCTACTAAAGGGCGGTAGCACTAGCGAATACTAAAGGTAGTCGCAAATTCAGGGCGGAAGGGCAGCTTCGTGCGGATTTATTTATATTCTCTTGTACGCGTCATGAAACGGGTTGAAAAATGCGTTCGCGTTGCGTGTGTGTTTTTTGGCTGCGGCACACACAGCTGGTTGGAAAGAGTGATGCCCATTTGGTGTCGTGATAGGTTTAGGTGGTTGATCTATCGGCGGGCAACACGGCAGCAGGTCGGTGGGTCGTGGATTTGGTGTTATGAAAACAGAGCTAGGCTAGACATTTGTTAGAGTGCGCCACGATCGTGGTGCCAGGAACGAGTAATGTTAAGTAGCCATAATTCATGTGAGATGATGATAAATGCTGATGATGATGGAAAAGGAACGGATACGGCAGAGCAAAAACGAGAGCAGTGATTAATTTAAACTATTTAAAATAGATTTATCAAGTTTTAAGCATTGAGCATAAGATCAATCGTAACTAATATAATAAGTATTAAATAGAACAAAATCAATTAGTAGCTCATAATGGTCGATTTTCACAAGGAAGAAAATTAGAAAGAAGTGAAAACATAATAAAATATATCGATAAAGCCTTTTTGAAGAAATAAAGAAGCCAAAGAGATTAAGAAAAAGTAATTGATGCATAGGTGCATAGGGTAAAATTAAAAAGAAAACGAGAATAAGCAACAAGATGGATAAAAAAGATCAAAACACCACATAAACGAGGATAATAAAAATTACGAGGAAAAATACCGAAGAAGAGAACAATAAATCAAACCTTACTGATCATTTTCCTTTTTCTTGACACGACAGGTTGCACTGTGTTTCCGTTGTAATTGATCACACCAAAAAAGCAACGGGTGGCAAGCCACCCGCAACCTTCAACTGACCAAATCCCGCGACCAGGAAAATCCCACAAAGAATGGCCCAAAAAAAAAACACCTCGCTCACCAGCTATCGCGTGTGTGTCCAAGCCGGCAATCATGCCACCGATCGGTAGCAAAATATGTCCATTTTTGCATCGATCGCTGTCCATCACCAATGTGTGCACAAAGTGAAGGGCGGCCACCACAGCACTTGAAACGGCCATTTTTGGCAACACTGACCGTTCACTGTCATGAACAGCAACACCACCACGGGGGTAACGGATGCGATGTCTGTGAGTACACTACACGGCATGCATTCCATTCCTTCTTTCGGCTGTCAAAAGACGGAAAATCTTTCCGTCCACGAAAGCTGGACCAAGCACGCACGCACCCCAACAGCACAACGCCGTCAATCAGTGCCGAGGGTGTGCGCATGCAAATTTATCCGACAGGTTGTTGGCTTCTGCAGCAGGACCGTCGCCGGATTATGGCTCGCCGGGGGCGGACATTCCTTCCCCCACGTCGGAAACGGCCGTAGTAACTTGTCGTAATGGAGGTGCAGGCACGCACCGCGGGTCACAAAGTGACTGATTATTTGTTTACGTTCAAGTTCCGTCAACTGCTATCATCATCACCATCATCCGAGGGCCAGAATAGAAGGGAACTCCAATAAAGACATGAACGAGAATGGCCACACAGCACGCTTTACAATGGAGACAAAAATTGAATCAACTGCACTGATGCTGGTGGCCTACCTTAACGTGCAGGAAGAAGTGGCACACACACGCAAGACGCGACAAGATAATTTGCAACGGTGCCGAGCAAACTGGAAAACCACGCATCCAAGCGACCGCGGGTGGCCTGCAAGACATAGCTGACAGACAGGACGAAGGAATTGGCGGTTACACCAGGCGCAGTTGATTGGAATTAAAATGTAGCTCTTAACTAAGTCAAAACCCTCCGCCAATTCGCACGTGAAAGGACCTCGGGCAGGGAGCAGCAGCTTCGTCGATAGCTTGTGCTTGTGTTGTTTTTTTCTTCTCTTCACTCTTTTCTCGCTGTTTTTTTTTTCTTCTATTTGCACTAAAGCTCGATTCGTTTTATGTCGTTTGATGTTTGTTCGCTATGTCTTTGAAAGAGTATGTGTGTGTTATACATTGCAAAGTGGTTTGTAGGTTTTTTTTCTAATCTCACAATAGTGTGTTGAAGGCTTCGTACAAGCCCCTCCTTCTCTCTTATTACCTCTCTTATTTGTTTTAGGTATAACGTGGGACCAACATGGTCGCAAGCTGAAGGTGCATAAATTAACTCGATCCGTTTTGCGAACTAATTTTTCTATGTCATTCATCCAGTTGTCGCGACGATGATTGAAGGGTTGGGTAAAGTTGCGCAATCATAAATGATTGAAAATGTGGCAGGGGAACTCAAAAGGAAATATTAATGTAAAGCTACACGCTTCGTTTAAAACTAAGCTCATTAATCATGTTTTAATTAACTGTAGCTTACATTTGTAGGGTTTATGATTATACAGCTTACAGGAATAGAATGCATTATGTACAGAGCTGTGACATTTGTACCTACAATCTTGGTGCAATAAAGAAGTGAACCAAAATCCCATCTTTGCAAACACGATGCTCCATAAACATATCATCCAACTCACCCTGCCCCCTCGCTTCCGCTTAAAACAGGTGCATCCGTTTGGCGATGAAATGTGTCGGTTGCCATAATTCTTCCCCAATAACGGGCACCTCATTATTTAAACGATTCTCCGGCGTTGGTGTGCGAATCGGTTGTGCCCGGGCAGAAATTGTAAATACAATACATTCTCGAGGTTTTGGCGGTGGATGTTTTTTTTCTTCTTCTTCTTGTGAGTCTTGCCAAAGTCTTGCGCACGCTATTTATGGATCAATTGGGAAAGTGAAACCTTTCCCTCCTCCTATCGGTGGTTTTCTATTTTTAAAGCATGCCGCATGGGCACAGCACGGCCCATCACGTGCATGGCATCCATTTGCGATGCACATTGTAAGTGATCGAGGGAGAGACGGGCAGTATCAAACATTGATTTATCGTTCGATTAAAACGTAAGGTAAGTGGTTTGCTTTTTTCGTCGACTTTTGCCTTCTTTACTTATTTTTTGAGTACAGAAATTTGTGTTCTCTTTTTAAGTAAGAGGAGGTCCATAATAAATGAGCAATGGAAAGAGTATTAATTCATGCCTCAAATTAAGTTCAAAATGCATCAACATTGTAACAGTGATTAAGATCGTTCAGATGTTAAGCAAGATGATGTTGCTTTATTTACATTTTCACTGAATAAACATGAATCACCGTTACTGTCCGGTAGAGGTGCACCAGAGCACCTTTATATACATCAACATATCACTCACTGCAAGAAATGTAAAAGCGTAAACAATTTGAGCGACAACTGCAGTAAAATTATACCGCCTATGCTTTGTTTGACAGCTTCTATGGGAGCTGTGGTTATTAAATACCGAAACGAAACTGTCATATCCACCCCGCGCTTCATTCATCACTGCTTCATCAAAGGACGAAAGCGCCAACAAAGTGAAATAGTGAAAGGTAGGTCCACCACCACCCATCATCACACGCAGGATGTGACGAAAACGGACCTGTTCTGCTAATGTCAATGTTTTATTACGGACCTGCTGCTCCCCCTTTGGGCCGGATACGGTTTTTTATACGGCATGCCATAAAAATGAGGTAATACTGTCGGAGGAGTTTTTTTTTATGCTGGTGCGTTTGCAACGCTTCCAAACGCTGCGTGACCCCACACGTGAGCCTAAATTATACCCCTTCGGCCGCGGTCGGAGTGAATCCGCTCGGTAAGCCGGTTATGGGTTTTCAATAATTTATTTAATTATTAAAGTTTTAGGGCTGTGGTGCTAAAACTGCCACTGGCTATGCCCGCACACTCGCAAAGCTCGCAAAGCAAAAGCTTTTCGTGCTGCTCGAGAAGTCGATCCGTTTGAAGGCTTATTTCTGCCATTATTATTACTCAATCGTGCAGAGTTGGAGGCTTGGATTCCTGGTCGTGAGTTCATCATCACGAAGCACGACGACTGTTGCAAATTGCTGTGTCGACAAATGAATTCGCTCCACGACACCTTTCCTTGAAGGGACGCGGTTTGAGTTGCTCTCGAGACATGGTTGCGTGCCGCCACGGACACCGGATCGGTGCAAATCCAATAATTTCTGTCACTGGCCCGAGTGCCGCAAGCAACACACAACAGTTACCGGTTTACACTGTCGGCAGCGAAGCCGGTAGACAGTGACACTTATCCCTTAAGTAATTGGGCTTCATTGAGTTATGAGTTGAAAATGGACTCTGCGGATGAACTCGTCAATATGGATTGATTTCTGCGGATTCTCTTCATGCAGCAAGACACACGATCGCGCCTAATGAGTTTTGATGAGGTATCTTATTGAGGAAGAAATGGGATTTTGAAGGGTTTAACGGCACTGTTTCCCATTTTCTTTTTATGCCTCATACATCCTCAAACAACAGTATTTTATACCTAACTTTGAAGAATCGGGAACAACAATCGCCTTCAAGATGATCTCCATCTATTCCACCGAAATCACGAAATTCCAAGTCTATCTTGATTGACCCATGACATGGACCTATTTGTTCGGAGTTATAAGCATTTCGTATGAGGCAACACAATAGCATAACTGCGATTGATCATCTCACAGCCATCAATCGATCTAACTGCCAAGACATTGATCACTGGTAGTAGCAATAGACATACCAACGGTTTTTGTTGTTGTTGTCTCCACTACCGCAGATGTCAATCTGTTCAGCGAAGCCAAAGCAGCCAATTGTGAAATCTAGCCGTCTACACAACCTTCTAGATCTCGTATCGCTCCAGCAACACCAACCTGACGGCTGAGTGTCATTAAATTGGCATCTACACAACACCGTACACCGCGCAACGAAAGGTGGATTAATATGTGCTGGGATCTCGTGTCTAAAACCTACCCCAACCGAGATGCTGACAATAACGATCATCATGTAGGGGCTGTTATTTCATAATTCAATCAAAAGCCGCATCTTGTCATACACTACACACCAGGGGCCGCCGTTCTCTCACGAAATGCATGAAGTCAACGCGGTGGTACCAATAAATCTTCCATAATGTTCACTTTGGTGACGCTTCATGCCGGGGAGAATGGGGCCATTAGATGCGTTTGCTGGCCCCCAAGGGCTTGGTGGAGTAAATTGTCGGTTGGGTCGGCAGGATTTATGTACGGACGGTTTAGCCTACAAAAAGAACCCCCGACCCGAGTTACCTTGCATTAATCTAATCTGTGCCGAGATTGTCCCGCCGATGTGTGTCTCCCAAGAGATCTACAATGCGCAGATCAAAAAACGATCACAGGTGTGTGTGTGTTAGGGGCTCTGCTAGTTCGCAAACCCTATTCTTTCTGTCTCTGGCTCCCAGAGCCTTGAGGCCGCTTAAGGTCAATCATGTCATGGGGCTTACCCCGCGAGACAACGAACTGTAACGCCGAAGAGCATCGAGCGACCCAGATTTTGCCATCCGGAGAGTGCGTGTCTCTCTCTTCTTTTCTGCGTAACATATCAAAGTCTGGATTGGAATCGGATTTCAAGCGGAAACAATTTAACGCAAAGAAATATCATTCCGAAATCGATACCCTTTCCGATCGCGATGGCTTTACCACGTTCGCTTTGCGGTCGAACGTTCAATATCACCGGATACGGTGGAATTTCGCGAAGGGTATCACATTTGCATTAATAAGACCGTTTGTGCAAAATAATAGCTTAGTTCGGGACATTTACTTTAGCTACAGTTCCTTTCATTTCCATGCTTAATATTCGATTTCACAATCGATATTCGCCGGACAAAAGGCAAACAATTTAACCTTAAAAGTCTATGACAATAAGTCATGGAGGGGAGTTTGCCGAAATCAATCGTTTAGCACGCAATAGTAGAGCCGAAAATGTGACTTCAAAGTGAGACGAATTGAAAGCTATCAATCTTGTAGCCGTTTAGTGCGAAACTTAATAACCTCCATTAATCAACTTTAAATAATGTTTACCTTAACATTGAGGTTTGTTTTCATTTTCTAAGCACCCGAACAAACCAGGCAAACCAGGTGTTAATTGATTTTGCTGTCCGATTTTTCAGTGCCATTAGATAGGGAGGCAAAAACAGAACCGAATCACAGCTGTTGGTGTGACGTACATCCGTTTCAATAGCTGCCTATTTTAATTGAATCATTACAACCATCAGAACATACGGATCTCACGATCTCACTATTGGAGACGAGCTGTCTGCCGTGGTTCGTGTGAGCATTTTTCGCACTTTGCTATTTTTTCTATCCACCGCGACAGTGAAGAGCGCAATGCGAAATACTAACATACACACCATCTGGGAGAAGGACATGTACGTAATGCAAAAGCTTTCGACTACCGCTGCCAAGTGTTGACAAGGGCGGCTGAGTTCAATCAAAAAACAACATTTGCACCGAAACACGCGTCGAGTTCTTCTTCGTCTCCAAACGCTAACACGTGAGTGCAGTGTAACGAAACACACTGTGCTCGTTTAATTATACAAGGCTTAACTTAAGCCTTTCAAGCGTCAAACACGTCTCACGTTTCAAAAGCATTGAAACAAGCAAAAAATGATATCCAATATTATATACCTGAGAGGTGAAAAAACTGAATTATAGATTTGATGTGATAACCGTTAGACATCTTACACCGTTCGTCAACTAGCCACACCTTTTCGGGGAGCGTAAGGTTTTGCGTTCGTTTTTCAATCTTAATCACCCAAACACATATAAATGTGATTCTGATTTTAGGTCAATCCATATCAAAACCAAACCTCTAACAGGCAGTCATCGGAAGAGAAACTCCAACTCGAAAACTCAACCTCCATTTACCTAGAACCGAAAGGTAGCTACAGCTCTCAAAACCTGATTATTTGAACATGTGGACCTATGGAGGCTTACGTTATCGGTGTTCGTAGATAAACGAGCGAGAATTTCATTTAGGAAAAAAAAATACAAACACTCATGTTGCACACTGCAGCTAGTTTTCGTCCAACTATGGTACGTTTGCTCACAAACTAGTCCACAACACGCCGGCATCGTTGCAGTCGCAACAGAAATGGCAAACCGAAATTGCGCGCATGCGCCCCTAGGAGTTCGCGGTGTTGGTTGGTTGATTGCGTTTTTGAACTTGTCCCAGGACAGATTTGCCTGCCGCCGCTACGCTCTCAGCGGCAATGTGTGTAAGAAAAATCTGTCCCAAAGCGAGTTCATTCAACTCGCGCCGCGCAGGTTGCGTGTTTTTTTTTTGCGTGACATGATCGGATCGGCCACGGTGACAACGACACGCCACGACGTACCACCGCCGTCGGTCAGTACCGCGGGACGGTGGTCTTGGTTTCAAAGCTGGTGCGGATTCGCGCGATCTCGAGTACGTGATGACAGAGGCGAACGAAGAAGCCATGTGTCAATGTACACTTTGTTGCATATCGTAATGCTGTCCACCGGTGGTTCCAAGGACAAAAATCATTAATTCTGGCTGTCATCAAAGCGTTGGAAGCCGTTCGGCGCAGGCACTTGAGCGACCAGCGTCGTCGTCAAGTGGCATGAAAGTCTTTACGATATTGCCTACTACTAATACACAGTCAACCAAAACCCACGGTTTTTCTAGTGTTTGTGTGCCTATTACTAGCTACCCCGTACCAGAAAACTGGCACAATGATGTCCATAAATTAAAACTGATCCACAACGTCATGCAAAACGGGTCCGATTTTCGGTCGTCGGACGTCAGCTTGAAAGGGAAACTACTGTTCGATGAAGGGAAGTTGACCGGTCCTGTCACACACTTGTCGTTCGCCGCACGTTCACGCGAGTGCATCAACTTGCAGTGCAGTTGCCAGCGTTGCACTTCCAAACTCACGCGCACACGCACGAACGCAGGACAAATACAAACACACACACACGCGCTTCAAACCAGGTGTCGATCGTCCATCGCGGGTTGTGTCGACCGATCGACGACAGCAACCTTGGCCTCAGCAGCAGCAGCAGCAGCAACAAGCACCCTTTGCGTACGCGCACTGGAGACTGGAGCAAACCCAGACGCAGGTGACTTTCAAGAGAAGCTCGCGTTGTTTACGCTATCTAGCACTACGAACTCGCAGGCAATTCTGTTTTGTTTTGGGAGTTTGAGCGGTACCACACTGGACACGTTCGCGCAACTAACACTCACTCTTCAGAGCCACACAACTACACCAGCCAGATGTCTTAATAAGGTGAACTTCCGCGTGTGAGCAACACACAGGTTTCCGTGGGTACGGGTCGACCGAAAGCACAGTCACCTTGATCTTGGAACGGTTTAGGTAGGCCGATGATGGTCAAAATTCAAGACAAAAAATAAGTACACAAACACAAACACACTCCAACGTCGCACGCGGTAGAAACAAGCTTCCTTAACCATCAACCCTGGTGTTGTGGCACAGGGTCGTAGACGCACGCACTGGACGCGCACAGCTCAGCTGTAAACGCACTTTACGAGATCTTACACAGTTTCTCACAAGCCGTCCACAAAAAGCAACACAGCAGCGTCAACTACGCTTGCACGCGCAAAACGGACGGGCAACTCCCGAAACCAAACACAAAAGACTGATCTCGAGACTCCGAATGACTGATGATCTCGGGAAAGCGCAACCGAAAAAACGTTCCGCGCTGTACGGTGTCTTGTTTTGCACTGATCACTCTCTTCCGCGCGCCACGACAGAGAACAGCTCGCGCGACTGCGGTGCGCGTCCGACGCGAGATAGGGTCGACAGGCACAGGCAGCGTGTCTGGGGTTTGAAAATTAAGAAGCGAAACAATCCTCTCACTTCACTCTGGCCACCGCGCAGCAGGCCCCTCTCCGTACCCTTTGCCTCCCGCCCGACCATACGCAGCGGTTCTTGATTTGGGGCGGACGAACGTGCAAAAAGACGCACGACGAAGTTCGTCAAGGACCTTTGCTGTGCGCACGGTGTACGTGGGGGCTCTGCTGTTTGTGTGTGCGTGCGGGTTTCAGAGACTCGCCAATAGGCTTCGTGGGAGCTTAGAGGCACAGCTCGTAGAGTGTCCGGTTCGGGGAAGGACGAAGGAAGCGAAAAACTTGAATTATGTCATACGGCAACAGGCAAAACCGGAGAGAGAAATACCCCCTTGGTGCACCCCTGCGCTTCGAGAGATGCCGAGAGATTGACCGAGAGACCCACCCTGAGGGGTGCTCGAATGGTCAAAGCAGCTGCTCGAATTTCACACTGACAGCGGCGTAGCGAAAGAGAGCTATCAAAACGAAAACATTGAGAGTGACAGCTCCAATGAAGAGATGATTACCACCGCGCACCGGGCGTGATCGGCATCGGGTCGGGGTGGGTGGGAGATGCGGTGCGAATTGATCGACACCGGTTTTAGTAGGGCTTGCCTGGTGGACAGGTCCATCAGAAGGCGAACAAGGGACAGTGGAAGAAACGTGATTGGCGTGGGGATGATAAGCCGGTCGCCAGCAGCAGCAGCAGCAGCAGCCATCGTTCAACTCTGCAAGTCACACATCAACTCATTGCTTCCCGATAACCATTATGGGGTGTGTAAATGGGATTGAAATTTAAGGGTTTTCACTGGCTGTTCTTCACGATTGAACCAACAGAGAAATGGGAATAAATGGAAAGAATTGAGTTGTGGAGTACATCAATAACTCAGACAAATCTAGCTATATCCGAACTCCACAGCATTTAACTGACTACCATCAATTAAAGAGCAGGCATCAGATCCCCCCTGGTGAATCCCGCGTGGCCCAGTTTCTGGCCAGCTTGCGGCAAAAGAAATGCGTCACTAGTTTACGCGCCTGAGACGCCTCTCACCGCCGTGTCAATTGATCCCGCCAATATAAATCTATTACCAATTTTATTGAAGATCGACACTACCAGCCAATGTCCCTGGGAAGTTCCAGCTACATTGGCGTTATTAACTGTGCGCAGTGTCTGCTGGAGTCATTTTCAATCATATTTTGCAACCTGCATGTGCCTTTCAATGCTAATAAAAACATCATTTTGAACGATCTTATTTCCCAGTGTAAATGATATGGGAGATACAAATTAAGCTGCGTCTAGCAGGAGTTAACGCATGACGGTACACACTACTACCGTTAGCTACGCATCGTAGTCACCGTAACCGGTAGCAAAACCGCCAAACAGGCTCAGGCCGTAAGCGATTAAACTTCACTTAAGTACGGCGAGCCTAACTAGCTACACGATCACGCAGCTAATTGAGTTTCCGGCTGAGGGTTGTTTTGATTTTGCTCACAAGCCGCATACTAGCCGCGTAGATCGGATGCGAATCTGAAGGTGATGTTCGATACAACTTGCGATGTAATAGTAGTGGTGAGAGCAACTCTACCCCGTTAAGAGTGTATTGGTGATGCCCGCTCAAAGGTAGACGTAGACTTAGTTCAGGCTCTATTAGGACGACGTCTGTAACCATCAGTCGCGAATGGGGGTTAGTGAATGTCACGCGAATTGATTGATGGCTACATGGGGCCGGCCAACATCCAAGCGGAATATGCCACCGTACTTCTCCAACCGCACGTGATGATCGTGATGATGACTAACCGACGAAAGCCGGACGTGAATATCTTTGGTTTTGTTTCTTTTCCCCCAATCGAGCGCGGAACACCTCTAAGAGCTCAGACGTGCCAATATGGCCAATTCTTTAGGATCTTCAGGTGTTCCAGCAGGCAGCTTGGAAAGACAACATTACTCACTACAATTGGAGCTTTCTGTTTTGGGTCAGCGGGTTTGGGGTTTCGGTGTGATCTTGCCCGACATCTTCAAACGCCTACTACGCGCTCTACAATGCATTGAATGAAGGTTTGCATTGTTGGAGCTGATGGTATTAGCGATCGTTCGTCTCTTGTCGGCGGCTGTTCGTCGTCCTATACCTCCCCCCTCTCTATTGTACGCTAATTATTATTTGCGCTTAGCTTCATTTGGTGTGGGCCGTAGAGCGACGCGTCGGGTCCTGCTTACTTTCAAATATTTACACGCCCGAATTGTATTCGCGCAAACGAACAGTCTTGTTTTCTAGCCATCTTGTTCATCCAGGGTCGGGAGTTGTGTACATTGGGCAGCCTCATCTTCGACAACGCGTACATGTCCGTGAGACCAGTGCGGGATCTTCAAATGTAACGAGGAACCAGGAGCAAAGGAGGAGCATGCGTTGTCAGCCTGTCAGTTTCTGTATTCTTTTGCTTTCGTTCACATGTTTTGCAGTTCGCATTGTGATCGTTTGTATCAAAAAGGTGACATGTTACCTCTTTTACCCCTTAAGAGTACACTTCCTCTTGGCAAAGGGAGGGACACACCTTTCATCCTGGTTTTTTGAACACCTTTGTTGGAATTGGAATAACCGTAGAATGAATCATCTCTACAGCATTCAACTCAGGAGAAAGTAAATTGTTGAAATTTAATCAAGTTTTTCATGTGAGTAATTTTTTAATGTTACAGTCTTAAAACCTTTTCCAACAACTTCCAAACCTAACCGTATGCAATTCAAACTCTCGTCCGACGGTTAACCTCTACGCATTTTATAACTCTATTACCTCAAGGGTTTGGGACGTGGATGCAAGGGTGATGCAAAAATAAAGACCATCGGTCTCCCTTTCGGGTGTACGACACACGGCGGCGTTCGATCTCGATCGCACGACGTTGAAAACTTGAGTGACAGGTGATTTACATTGGCTTTAGGAGTGTGTGGTCCAATTCCGCAGGCTCCATTTCATCATCCCATAATCCGCACGCTCAGTGGCCAAAAGATCGAGAGAGGGCGAGGAAGGGAGAGACCGAGAGATCAACCACGATCGAGGGCGGGGTACGTGTCTGTGTGTGTGTGTGTGTGTGTGTGTATGATTGTGCGCTCGTGTGCACACAGTAACATGCAGTTTTGAGGACCACAACACGATCGGAACCTTTCACAATCGTACATGTTGGCGGCTATTTGCACGGTACCCATGGCGTGTGTAGTTTTATCTTTCTTTAAGCCGATCAGCGTCGATCGGTTGGTAAGTCGGGAAATTACCGTTCGAGATTTTTGGGGACCTTTCAATCGGAAGTCTCAGGGGAGATAACCTCACTACCGCTTGATTCGCAATCATCCGGGGGTTATCGGACGAAACCGGTGATCCAGCTCTCGCTCGTTTTATTCATCGTTTTTTGTATCTTGCTTTCTTGTTACACTTCATGCAAACCGTAGAGAATATATAAACCATCACAAGAAGCGCACCAACTTCAAAGTAGATGCTACATTTTGTTTTATTTATTTTGAGATTCAGTCTGTTGACACACGGGGGGAAAATGGATTTTCTTTCGCGGAGCTGAATTTTTATTTCGGCTTTTCGCCTTTTCGTTGTAGTTTGCTCCAATTTTTGCGATTGTTTATATAGCGCTCTTGCGCACCACCACACGTCAGCGGGAGTGCAACATAATCTCACGACTGGCGCGTTGTTTGCAATCGGTGGACGATGGATGCGATTTAATTGACGCAAGCGCTTGTGTCATTAAATCTTCGTATCCAGCTCCGCCAGGATCGCTTTTAACGGCCGCAGTGTTTAAATGTGTCACGTGCGGGGTAATTTCGAGATTAATCGTGACATTCGTTACGAAACCATCGACAGAGATGATATTAATTGAAGCAGAAGTAAAATGATGCTTCAAATCAACTTAAAGTCTAAAAGATATTTAATCAACACTTGACGCTATCGTTTTGAAGGAATTGCATGAATCTCTTACCAGATATAATAAAGGCCAGTGTTTGGTCCCGTTCACATACCTGTGAAATAAATAAATGAAGACAAATAAAATTAGAACTAACTATAACAGTCATTAAGGTGGTTTTGGCTGAACATGAAAACATTGGCATTTTTTCTGGAGTCTGTAGCACTTGCGTGGATTTTGTTAGTACATTTTGTTGCTTCATGCTTCTAGGGTGGAAGCCTTTTTGCGCTTGAGTCTTGATATAAAATGAGAAAAACACTGCAAAGCAGCAGGGGTTTGCCATGCTGCGTATGACCCGATAAAGCCATATCCCCATTAACACACTATTAACTTTTAATTACTGTTGACAGTGGCATTACACGTTCCGAATTTATGATTGCCCACGATCGATATCAAAATTGGGCAATGTGTTTTTAAGGCGTAGTATTGGAAACACGATACAACGATCGATAACGATTGATTAATGTCAAACCCTGCGCAATAACCTAATGAACATTCATCAACTCAATGTACCAACGGTACCAATTGGAAAAAAAACACACAATTTAAAGAAAATGTATCCTGCTGGTGGGAAAGAGAAAAGTGTCTGGTGTCGTGGGTACAATGTTTTAATTAACCAACAACGATCACACCAGGAGGCTGCAGCTGCAGCAAGGCGATATCTCGCGTCATTCACACATTTAGGTGACATTGGGTGATTTAATAAGCGTGCGTTGCGGGTTTGCGCCGGCTTTTTTTCGCACTCACACACTGTTTGGTTATCAAATATCAACCGGTTTCTCGCTTTGCAGGACACTGCTGTTTTGGATTGGAAGAAAGAAAAGCTACAAGAAAACCCAAAAAAAACCGACAACAAGCGATCATGTTCACGCTTGTGATGGAGGAGCTTGTATACAGCACTTGATTAAGGTCTCATTAAGGAAAGATGACGAATTACGAACTGTCATACGAACGTTGTTGCATCAATAAATTCACGATGCCGATGCCATGAAGCGGCTGTGAGTGGACAACGGAAAGGTGTGAACATCATACCAAAACCAGAGGAAATTACGACCTACGGACAATAGCTGCGTGAACAAAACATGTTTTTGTGGCTGCGTGGAAGGAAACAGCGACGGAAAAACAAAAATTTAATATGTACCACCACACCACACCAACTACATGTTGCTGGCAATGCGGCGGAACGGAATGGGCAGCTTGATTATTGGATCACATTTTTGCAACGATTTTTAATTGCTTTGCGGTGTGGTGTGTTTTTCAGCCTTTCGTTCTGCGCCTGTTTAAACAAACAATTAAAATGACTTGTAAATTAACAAAAATACAGTTCTTTCGACGCATTGCTGAAAGTGTTTTGTTCATTTCGCTTGATTGGATTCAACCAGTTTTGTATGATGATTTGCGCTACAAACTTGCGCCAACATTAAACCAATAATTTTATGGCACACATCGCAACAGCAACTGAGAGTAGCAAAAAAAAAGAGTATGGCTCCACAAGAGTATGCAATTAAGTTCCCGTGGTGCAATTGGCAATTTAATACTCTCGATAAATGGCATCAATGTAAAAAGTCGAGCAGCAATACTCGAACCGTTCCTGTTTGGAACAGTTGCCAAGTGGTACAATTTAACGAACGCAATTCTGCGGAAATTTCACTTTAGCGTTCACTTTTTTGGCATACTTTCTATGCCGAGAGAGGCCTTTAACGACGACTTCTTCGAACGAAATGAGCGCGTATTTCATCTGGATAATTTTTATTTCCTTTGCCGCCAAAAACGATAACAATTTGTGCTGTCACATAGGCTGCGCAGAAGCAGGGAAAAGGCTATTTTGGAAGCACCGAAGCAAGTTGTGCAGGGTACCGTTTTGTAACAATAAAATGGTCAAACTGAGCTTCGCTATACACCAGCGTGCCTTTCGCTTGTTTATATTTTTGAATAAAAAACGACCCCCAAAAACTGACCGAAGATCGATAAAACTTTAAATTTTAAATCGATATTTAAATTGAAAATCTTTATATTCCATCAAACATTTGCATTACACCAGAATCCTTAATCGATTTCTTTGATTTTTGGATACAACGCTCACGCACGGCTCGACTAAAACTGGCAAGACTGGCTACATCGCCAGTTCCCTCCTTCACCCCATCTAATACCATTTCGGGTGCATTAATAGCGCTTTTTATCGGGCAAACAGCGATCGTTGCGCCGCAAAGACAATCGCTTTCAATTTTTCCAATCTATACACCCCCGGGAATGGGAGGGAATTGTTTCTGTTTCCGTTGGTGGCATCGGACACAGCCAAACCAGCCAAAGAATGTCTCAATAAAGGCGCGCTCGCTTGCAGGCATACCTTTTGGCGGGTAACAAATTTCGGCCCCGAGCCCGTAGCTGTCATGACATCAGCGGGAGCGGAACGTCAACGGTCAACGGGGGCATCAAAAACGCTGGCCCGATTTGCGCCCGGCTTGGATCGATCGCTTGTTTTCGGTTAATATTTTACAGCTTCCATAAATTGATTCTGAATTGGTTGCAGGCAGGCGGGCTGCACTTAGGCGGCGATTCATCGCTGTCAGACATGCAACTGCCAAAACGAGTCCGCAAAACCATCAAAAGATTATTGTGTTTCTTCACGCTCGAGGGAGGTGTATAAAAAAGGATGCTTTTTGTTCGCTGCCAGTGTCACATTTGATCGCACATTTATTTCGATATTTTAGCGAGCGGTCGTTTTGATTTCCGTTGATTTATGGGACAAAGGTTTCGTGTTTGTTGTTCATAAATAGTTTTTTTTATTTAATTTACTATGTGGGAAAGGAGCATTAAATATAGTAAATGGTATATAGGTAGGTATAGATTTTTTATACCTTCAAAATGAAGTAAAACTGCGAATTTTAAAATTATTAAGCAAGAATGAGAATTAAAAGCAGCAAAATACACATAAACAACGTGAGAGGTGTAAAAATTTAACTTAAAAATTGCCGTTTTTTCATAAAGACTAAAAACGAAATCTACAATAAGAGCAGGAAACTGTCGTTAATAAACGAAACGGAAAACATTAACATCGAGGGCGAAAGGTGATCATAAAAGTCGCCGAATGGCACCGCTTCCTGCAGCAGGCTTTATCAACCATTGCCTTACTTTCCCCCCAAGTTACCGGAAGGCGCTTTTCTTTTATCTTGCAGTAAAATTTATGTACTGCAAACGCTCACAATCATTCGTACCGCCCATGGCTCCGACCGAAAAAGAAAGAAACTAAATCCCAACGCCTCCTCTCTCAGGTTAAGATATCATTCAGCGCGCTGAAATCGCCGCTTCGACTTCAGTTTCTTGCTGCGCGTTTGCTATTTTATCCTTCCGGAGTTGCCCTTTCATGTAACCTGTTGCACCCGCCGCTGGAGCAGGGAAAAAAGGGCAAATAAGGGGATTACGGGGATTTGTTTTTTTTTTTTGTTTTTGTTCACCTTCATTTACGATGCGCCACAACGGGTTTACGACACCGACCGACACACGGGAGAAGCAAGTGTGTGCCACCGTCGTCCACCCCCCGAGTGTAATGCAATTCGCGAGGAGATCGCGGTATGATCGCTTTGAAATTGCTCAGCTTTATTCCGGTACTTTATTTCGCTTTTCCGCAAACATTTCGATCGATCGCATTTTCGTGGTGTGCACTCACTAAACCCGTCCCCCTCCCGTCTGTTGTAGCTCCAAAGCCGATAATTTATGGTGGCCTTTTTGGTGGGTCGATCCGATTGCGATCAGGTGCGCATAAACATCGTAATACAAGTTGTGTGTGTGTGCTGTTGGAGTATTTGGCGAACCTGCCACAGGAGTGATTCTAAAAAGGTGCGTAAGTTTAATGCATTTCTCCAACCCATTTGATCTCAACCAGCAACCTTTTGGGGGATCACTTGTTGGTGATTCCATTTTGCACCAACGGCAAAAGTCACTCCCGCTATGCTCGGTGCACCCAGTGTGCTGCATGTTGTATCGTTAATTTACAGACACATTTTATGTTGCCTCCGGTTAGCCGCTAAAATATGGCTTCATTTGGAAACGATTGCAGGGGTTATTAAAATGCTATTTGCTTCGTAAGGAAAACTTACGAGGAGAGAGTAAAGCATTGAAAGATCCTTGGGTTTGTTGGCTTGCTACTGATTCCTTTAGCTTCGAAAATATATGTTACAGAATGATGGGGCAAATGAGCACATTTAATGCTTGATATCGATTTTTAGACAGACAATTGCACGTAATAACCAGCTAAAGTTATAAGATTTTAACAAAATTACAATACAGTACAAAACATTACATTACAGTACCGTACATAACAGTAAATTATAAAGATACTTCTACGTGTTTTAAAACAATACAAATTTATCACGTTCTTGAATACACCAGTTTATTGATTTCTAGAATGTTTAATTAAATACAAGATGCAGCTAAATACGTGGCTCTTTTTTATAACATTGCAACCAATAGCCTCTTTTTAGATAATGTATTAATGTATTGTATGATAATGATATTAATCTTCAAAAAGCACATAATAATAAAAAAAATAATAAATTAAAAAAATGTCGTCGGTTTTCTCTGTCGTCTATCGTCAATTTGATCAATTTTCTTTGGAGTTTCGCGTTAAATTGTTGTGATCAATTCATTCTAGCAATTTTTGGATAATTTGTTGTAATTAGTTATCGGGTTAAAAGGACACTGTCGATGCATCCTCACTGTATTAGCAATGGACTAGTTCTGGCTAGGTTAGGTCCTGAGGAACATTATAAAACCTTTCATAGAGGCATTCAGTTTGGGCCGGTCTGGTCGTCAACTCGTACGACGTAACAACATGCCCGTCATGGGTTCAAGTTCCGAATAGACCGTGCCCCCATACGTAGGACTGACTATCCTGCTATGGTAACAATGAGTCACTGAAAGCCAAGCTTACTTCACTAGTGGGTACAGGCAGGTTGGAAGGTTGGAGGTTGGAAAACGCTCATTTGAAAAAAATATGGTATAACATCTAAATTTTACAAGAGTAAAGGCTAAATAAATCCCTTTTTAAAATGAAGAACTCTTATTTTTATTTTGAATTTGAGGAAGTGTATAAAAATAACTCTGCTACTCTAAATCGTCATTCATACGTTAAATATCAAACATACGCTAAATATTAGGTGGTGTATATTAATTATTTGCGTCCTCTATTGATTCCCGTACCCTTTCGCTCCCTCTTACTCTAATTTTAACACACCCAGCACAACACCTTGAAAGTACAGAAAGCAGCTCTCGTGTCGCATTTTCTTAAAGCTCCTTTTTCTCTGGCTTTTTTTTTTGTTCGAGGGTCTTGATCGTAATCTGTCGATTAAGATTGAGCACGGTACAATATCATTGCCTAAATCGCTTACAAACAGGTTACTAACAATGAAAAAAGTGCCCCCAACAAACCAATACCGCTCGATACCTGCTAGGGCAGCGCGGTCGGGCAGGCAAGTGATTAATGCTTGCTGCCGGGCACTTCAAACGCGATCGAATTGACCGAAATTGTTACCGGTCGTCCGACGCTGCTGTCGTTCCGATAGCCCCAAAGTGCGCCGAAAACCGTGCGCAATAGAGTTGTAGCAAATAGGTGCAGAGAGGGGGTTGCAAGCACCACTGCACGATATTATCGGCGATTCGGCGGAGTAGCAATTTTTGTTTTTGGGTGTGACAGTTCGCACAGTGCTATTTATTTGCACGACCCTGGAAATTGATAGATTTAAAGCGCGGTAAGGTTGGCAGAAGCCGAAAGCAAAACAACAGCAAAATCCCTCGCGAGCGCCAGTCATAACAACAAAGCGCGTTACGGATATCCTTCGGTTGGTATGGCAGGTGAAATGGAGCAGAGTTAAATTGCTTCTCCTGTTCGCATGTTTGTACGGTGCTTTGTCTTGTGTTTGGGGACGCGTAGCCGGGGGTGTTTGATTGATAACCGTTTAGAAATGATTCAAGTTGTCCATTAAATTGCGTAAAATTAAACACTTGGCGCAGTGGCGCAGAATCACCGAAAGCGAAGCACGCGTGTTTGAGGATTAACCCAGTTCGCCCGCTTGCTTTGCGGGACGGTCACGATGGTCGTGCATATAAACTACCAGGTGAGGATAATCGGGTAATGTGTTCACGGTACGTTTGAAGAGTTTTGTTTGCTTTAGTAAGATTTGGCAGAATTAATAAGTCGCATCATGTTGTTGTAGGGCAGCAACATCAAAGAAGTGAAGCGTTTGTCTTTTAACTGCATCACGCAATAATACGATTGTTTGCTTTAGTGCTCTAGAATGCACGACAAGGATTACGCCGAAAACCGTCTATTTATTGGAAAATTAAAGTAATCATAAAGAATTTAAACAAAACGAAATAAAACGTGTTCACCACTTAATTTGATTTGATCCCAACAGGCACAATATTTTGAAAACAATTTTAACCATCCGAAGCGTCCAGACCTTCTCAAACCATAAAATCGGGACTGTTTCCCTATTACACGATCTGTTTACCCGTCAACAACTGACCAGAATCGTTTTGTTTACATCGTTTGCCGCTTCTGCTCGTTGGCTCGAAATGCACATCAGACTTGCACGATAAGAGAGCACATTTCACTGTTTTCCAGCGCACACATGCGCCAATTAAACAACATCGCGCATTAGCAGTGTGATTAACGCGCCGCTTCATCGTTATTGGTCGGCGATTGCCACTTGGAACGATTTGCCAAAGTGTCGAGCACTTAAATCCATTGCTCCGAGGGTCGGTGTGATCGACGTTCGGCGGCAAGCGCGTGTGGCCGAGCGTGTAGTTAGAGCGAATTGAATTGCAGACACTGCCAAATGGAACAGTTGTTCGTGTTTGCCACATTGCACATTTGCAGGACCGAAGGAGTGCAATCGGCGATTGAAACTTGACCGCAGGGGCTAATTTTCTAACCGTTTTGCTGCAGCGAAAAGCGGCCGCATACACTTCGGGCGTGCTCGTGATTGAGGGCCCTATCAAATAAAAGTTTATGGGAGTTTAATAAACATCAATTGCATTGTGCAGGCGCTCTGTGTGGTACAGCTAGTAATTTGTAGCAACAGCAACGCACGGAGCAATCATTTCGTTATGCTAGAGCTTTTGAAATGATGAAAAATCAGCCAAAAAGCTTAGAAATTTTTATCGTTTCTCCAGAATATCTGTTGAATGCAAAAGCATGAAGCAATCATAGCCAAAAACTACTATTAATTCAAAAATCTCACACACAAAAGCTTGAAGAACAACCGCTCGAAAAACGTCCCATCAAGTGTACTCGAATAACGGTTTGCACTAGTCGCCGCTAGATGGCGCTGCTACCGTGCGCTAGCGATCGATGTACACTGTATGTCAAACGATTCGCATTTGTTGGCCAGAAGTATAACCGTTTTATTAGAAATTAGAACCTTGTTTACAACAAAAGTAGAAAAAAGAGAAAATATATTTAAAAAAGTAACTAAAAAATATCTCCACAAAAAAAAATCCCCAATTTCAAAAGAATATACAGAACTGTGCAAACAAACTTTGATGTGAATGTGAAAAAATAAAAAAAAGGTCTCAATACATTACATACGGCAAAGTACTATGAGCCTTTCTCCAATTCTGTGATAAGGATTTTGACTGGGATGAGCTCTCTGGCGCACCTACGACTACGATCCACCTCCGACTATTGTTAGTACGATTACGACTCCGGAAACATGAGAACCACTAGTTCCGCCCGGAGTCGCAGTCGTCTAGAGTCGTCTAGATTGTCTATGATTTATGTCATTTCACTTCGCTTTCTATGGCCTTGAAATTGCGCAAAACTTGTTTACCCTTGTTTACAACCATTCGCTATTTACTCCATCCTTAAGAAGAAAAAAAAGCATTTTCAGCTCGATTTGGTTTTAATTACATTTCACGTCTCGCATAACCGTATCTAATTACTTCTCCAACCAACCGGTTCACTGCTGTCATTGCCCGGCTGCTGCCGCTGCACGGGTGTTGCTGCTAATGTTTACCCATTTCTCTACTCATTGGTTGCAAATCCATGTCAACATTTGCACTCATATCGCCGCAGCATTCGATCGAACTGACTTACGAGGTCCGTACGCGTTCGTCCGATTGCAATTCCTCTCGCGCTCAGTCAGTCCCGCCCGTGTGCTACGTTTGCTACCAATTAGTCTCCGGCGCGAGTGCGGCGGCCTAGCCGCAATGGCGCGAAACCCAACCGGTTCGCTCTAAAACGTCGTCGTTCCTCTCTTGCTAATCGTGCTGCAGTATCATAAAATCAAATATAAGGTGTTAATGATTACGGTGACGGGCACGTGAATATGTTTTATCCCCAGCGCCCGAGCTGTGAGCGCACAGTTCGAGAGGAAATGCCTCTCATCCGTGGCCAGGCTAGGCTCTGTGGTGCAGGAAAAAAAAGGAGTTTAAGAGATAATTTTTCCGAAAGATTGACCCTGCTGATAGAATGAATTATTGCCGGCACTAATTTACGACATGCGGTGGTTGTTTTCGATACGAAACGAATAGCTTTGCATACATTGCTAATGCGATTTTAGAGCCACGGTTGGCGGGGGGAGTTAGAGACAGTTTTCAATTAATTTTACGCATATTTTCAATCTTTCATTTATTATTCCGTCAACATTTGCCGACCGGTTGGTTGGGGCGTTTTGCATTGGCTGAGCATTTTCCTTCCAGCATCTCTTAACGCATTCATCATGCAAAGCGTGTCAGAACCGTATGTTTATGACGTTTATCGGATCGCCGTTATCTGGTTAACAGTTTCGGCAACACGAATCAACAGTACGTGTTATAGAGAGATAGAGAGAGAGAGAGAGAGAGAGAGAGAGAGAGAGGGAGAGAGAGAGAGAGAGAAGAGAAAAAGGTGCAGCAAAAGAGCAAACTACATGTCGCGGTCATTTCGAATGTAGATTACATGAACAGTAAACGTTTAACCATTCATCAGCCGGCTGCCAACGGCCGGAGGGCATCGGGCTTCGTCGGAACGAACAGGTTTGGGACCAGAAGATCTCTTTGCTTTATTTAAATATTATAAATTCAGATATATTGCAACGATTTATTTTTAGTTATGAATTTAAACATTCAAATTAAAAGAAATAAATCCGTTCAAATGAGTTTAATTACTCAATCAGAATAAATCAACAAACAACTAACAAACACAAATCCACGTTCGGCTGAACTAAACGCCTAAAGGTATGCAATTTCATCACTTTTAACTATTTTTAATAGCGAAAAGATAAAATGTAGGAATTATGCATGGAAAAGGTTTTAATAATGTGCAATTACGTAAAATAACCCAAAAAAGCAATAAATAACACATCGCATGTCCAAAATTCAGTTTTGACCAAAGCAAAGTGAATGTTTCGACCTGTTTCGTCAAACAGTCTTGGCAACATTGTTTACTCAAAGCTGCGCCTCTTATCAAATTCAATGCATATAACTCAACAAATTTTGCAAATCGTAACATTTCATGATGTAATCCATTAAGTACAATTAAACTGTCAAAAGCTCGAAGATTAATTGCAATGCCGCACACCAAACACATGCCCACACACACACATACACATATTTACATCAATAGATTGTGTGCAGTGGTGCCGTGCTGGTGCATTTCACATTACATAATTATATCCCTTTTGCATTCCACTCATCGCATCACTCGCAGCAGCAGCAAGAGGGATGGTGTTTCGTGCAGATTGTTTATAAATTAAGTAATCGCCGCAAACCGAACCAAACGGTAGCACGGTGATTGGCAACGGAGTTTGAAGGAACGGCTCGTACCAGACGCACGCGAACATAAATCGCATAAGCGCAGCGCGTCCCCCCTCGGTCACCCGCAACCATCGTCACGTTCATTAGCACACGTATCGGCCGAGAGTGTCCTGTCGCACTTACGACGGCCCCCAACGCCAAATCGAGCCCACGGTGCGCGGTGTGTTCGTACCCATTCAGTTACCGTTTCTTAAATTGCACAAACACACACACACATTACCGAGTTAGTGCGGCCATCGATTTCCCAGATGCCTCCGGGGGGCTTCGAAGACTCTAAGGTAAACCGAGGGAGGGTTGCACCTAATCCAACTATCTCTTGGGGGGTGAGCTAAAACGGTTGCACCAGTGAAACGGCACGAAAAACGGTAGCTAGAAGGTTGTCTGTTTTGTTTGCACGGGGATATTTTGCTCTAGACTTATTTGCAGAAGCGGGTTCGCTGCCAGCGGGATCGTTGATGTCCTTTTTCGGTGGCTGTCAGCCAGTCTAGTGGACGTTCACGACGTGTTGTAGAATTTGTTAGAGCACTACAAGAAAACTACTCGCAAAGTGATTACGCGACACACCTGGATACACGGTCGATTGAAAGTGAATTAGTTTGCTGACTTAATTCTCTAGCGCTGGGGTAATGGTAGAAGGTAAAAACAAAAGTAAACCAAGAATGTATGTGCATTGGGCTATGCTCTATAGTAGCGAAGGTCGATTATTTAATTGAGTAATTCTCATGAATACAATAAAAATATGAATATTGTAAAAGAAAAAACAAACAATAAGGGCCTCTTTCCATTTTTTCCCATTTTGTCAGCCTTTCAGCTGTTTGCATTATATAGCAGTTTTTGGGCAGCTATCTAAGTGGATATAATATACGGGTGGGATTATCTCAAGGTGTATGAATTTAGAAGGCTGATTTTTATCGCTTCTACTCCTTAATGAAGAAAGAATGTTTTGTGTATTTGTTAAGATACCAGAAAGCCTGTTTGAACCAAAGTTTTTAAACGTCCTGTCAAAAAATGTCCTTCAAATTTGGTTATAAAAACAGGCTATTAGACTACCTGGACCTACATACACTTTGATTCTAGATTCCACCACCTGATATCTTTAATGCACCTTGGGATAAATGAAAACAAGACCTTGTTTTGCCATTTTTTGAGCAGGTACTCGAGTCTAATTCTAGCTTTGAGGCTGAAATAATCTAGGATTAAAATCGCAGTCAAGTTTTTTGTGTGTTTTTGTATGGAGTGTTGATATGATTTAATATCATAGTATCATAGCTAGTAGTATCGTGAAATGCCCCTAAATTAGATTTTTTTGTTAACTACTTTTTGCTTTTTCAATTGAATTGCCCGAAGGCTTCGTTTGCTTTTGTTTTATTTACTAGATATTAAAATATTGTTTGCAATTCTTGAAAGGCTTCTGGAGAGTGCCTTTTTTGGAACAAAAAATTATAAAAAAGCAGTTCTTTCAGAAACACCTTCAGAAAACCATTCAAATAATTAAACTAAACGCAATAGATTGGCTTTTCGATGATTTTTAACTCTCATGTAGAATTGATGATTTGTTTGATAACTATGAGTAACATTTGTTTTAAAAATAAAAAAACTCAAATATGAAAAGAAGTCGGTCCGCGGTACCACGGTACAGTCGTCAACTCGTACGACTTAACAACATGCCCGTCATGGGTTCAAGCAAGTGGGCCGTGCGGCCATAAAGTAAGACTGCTTATCCTGCTATGGGGGAAATCAATAAGTCACTAAGAGCCAAGGCCACAAGTGGTACAGGCAGTCCTTGACCGAAAACGGTTGTTGAGCCAAAAGAAGAAGAAAATATGAAAAACAATTAAAATTTGACTGTTTGAAAACAAAGAAAGAAACAGAGAAAAACCCCAAATAATGCAAAATAGTTATGCACAACAAAGTATCTAAAACGTAGTAATGAGTGCATCAAGCTTTAAGCGGTTTCTTCCAATCAACTAGACCTTATTTAAAAAGCCACCAACGATTGGCTCTCTCTTCTACTGCACCAAACAAACGAAACATTGTTTGCAATTATTAACCTCGCCTAAGGTCTAATTGCACCTGACCCTCGCACCACGCGACAAGGACCCACTGCTTTCCACCATCACCTGTTACAGCGTAACCCTGAACAAGTGCACTCTCACATTTTGAAAAACTTTATTTAACCACAACCTGTGCACGGCAAGCCTGTCCTGCTCTCTGCCACCCCTAAATCCCACCCAGCGTGGAAAGCATTTTAATAAATGAACAAATCTCCAACCGATCTCCACAACAATCTCCGCTGGGGCGGATCAGCAACCCGAAAGCCCTCGGGCTGCAGGTTCATACAGCAGAGCGGTTTACAGCGCCCTACCCTCCAAAAGGGTCTTAAAGCCATCCGAACAGGGCATGGACGGTGCATTTGTCACGGATGACATTTGCAAATGAGATGCACTTCGCATCCCGGTGGTGGGTCACCACCAATCGAGCGGAATTTGTTTTCACTGGGCCTCTGTGTGTGTGTGTGTTTTTGTTTCTCATTCCTTGAACCCTGCAGTACGATTTATGGGATAACGCGCGCTCTGTAAGTGCCAATCAGCCGCTTACAGGTTCAGTGAGCAGCAATGGGCAAAATAAATAAACCACACCACCGCTAAATATGATTTATCGACGCGCAAAGCCAAACACGTGCACGGACACTTTAATTGGTGTCTGCCTGCGACCAGGAAGGTAGTAGGGCAGTATTATCAGCGCACAGGTTGGTGAAAAAGAGCATAATTTTACTGTGTGAAGGAAATCTGTCTTGTGAAGGTGAAGCACTCGGACAGGCATCTCGTAAACTTGCTTGATAAAAAGGATGGGATTTAATGGGATTCAATCTCAATTTACACTTCATATGATATAAATCAATTCCAATCATTTCCTTTATCCTCAATTTCTACAACATAATTTATTTGCATATGACCAAATAATACTTTTCCAAGGATATCAACGCACAGACACAACCTTTGTGATGCAATAAACGTACATAAGGCCTTTCAAGTACTTCAAGTGCTCTGGTTCACCTGCAGCTGCATAAAACGCAACCAATCAGTGGAAAAATCAATCATGGGCTAAGGCAACATGACCGCCACTTCCAAAGCACCCCCTGCCCACAATGCTAGATCGGTGTGATTTACGGGTCGGTGCTGCATTGGTGACTCTGTCCAACATTAATCATTCCGCGGGGATGCATCGCGGGAAAACCTCGGCCCCCGGCGTACTGTCCGATTTCCCGCAGAGACGCTTTTCTGTGTTATGCTTTCTCTTCTCGTAAAAGCCATAACATAACCGTTGTTTGGCGTGGAGTTCAGCGTCTCTCTCTCTAGCTCTTGCAACCGAACGCAATTCCGTCTCTGTGTCGTGTCAAGTGAGGGAAAATTTATCGTTACATTCATCTCACGTTTTGCCGCGCACTGGACGAGTGAGATCCTTTTGGTAAGCACCGGTTCACGATGACCAAGCCCAAAAGTGGTGCCGTTTGCTGGAATTGCGCATGCATGTTTTTGCCTTTTTCTTGTCTTGTGTTACCCTCCTCCCCCTCCTTAACTAAACCCCATCCGCTGTGGGCCCACTGGGTATCTACGGGAGAGAAAACTTAGACTTGTAGAAATGCATCCGAGGCTTACAGCAAAAAATCGACGACATCGCCGCTCTCACCAAATGGGACATGGACATGTACGACCTGCTTTTTGCTAATGGATGATGAGACGTGACGTGAACGGTGCCACAGCTGACACAGTGCCGTATGTGTCACCCGCCAACGATCGGTTCAAGCGGATTGGAATTTACAACCAGCAGAAGAAGAAAAAAAAGATCACACAGTCGATCGAGCCTTTTCCGGTGGCACCAAGCTATGTTGTTCCGGAAATGCCATTACACATACACACAAACACGCGCGATGTCCATTCGTTACCTATTCATCAAAACGAAGCGCTGGGGAGCCACGTCCTTGTAGGATCGTGACGTAAAGCTTCCAGCAGCGGGAAATACCCGTCACGAATGGCGTTTGCTGATTGGTTTTTATTATTAAAAAAAAAGAAATAAAGGAAACACGGAGCAATAAGGTGCGATTATGATTATTATGATAATCTATAATGATTTTCTAATGTTTTAAAGTTGTTCAATAATGTGCTTCAAATTGTTAAGTTAGACGGCATATTGTTATTGATTTCTATAAAAGCAATTCAATAATAGTATGATTGTTATATTTTTGTGCCAAAAATGATAATAATATTTTTGACTAAGCATATACTGCCGTCAGTCGAGCGTTTCCCTAATAACAAAACATTCTTTGTGACATTTTGCAACTTACGCTTGGTTAGTCATTTTGTCATTACTTTTTTTTACTGTGACCAGTTCTGAAAATGTCTCTGACAAAGTCATGACAAATTCCAACTGAAACAAAACCATATCAGCGTCACGAGCTCTACTGTGATGATCAGAGGTGAGACTCAAACAGTTGTTGCGACCATCACAAGCTGGGTGACATTTTGTGCAAGCAACTTTTGGTCAGTCACTTGGTCGCGACATTTTCTCTCAGAGAGGATCACTATAGTCATGGGAGATATGCGGTGCGTGGGAGTGGTCCCAAGCAACAAAATGAGCATATTTTCTCGCTCTGTTTGGCACGACAGACCACCGAACTAGACAGTGCGAGAAAGCATGCTCGTTTTGTTACTTATGAACACACGCCAAGTATATTCCAAGAATGTCATGATTATCACCGACAGAAAATTGTCATCGTTTTTCATTGGGTAGCCAAGAGTTGGGTGCTAAACAAAATAACACCAAGCATGTGATTTATCCACCAACTGTTTGAGTCTCAACTCTGATCATCTCAGTTGTTTACGTGAGCTGATTTGAGCTTCGTTTCAGTCATGAGAATTGGTGACAGAAACAGTGACATTTGGCAGCACTGTACACAGGCAGAAAAAATCAAGGAAATCACCGGCAGTAAGCTCAGTTTGTCAGTTTGAGTATCGCATTAGACTTCAACATTCGCATGTCGAGTTCGGCATGTCATGACGCACTTTCATTGAGTATCAGCAATGAACATCAAGCTAGCACGGTCATGTTCATTGTTTTTGTGGCCGATTATCACGTGATTCTCATGAAATTTTATAGCACTGGCTACAGCTATGACCTGTGGACCTCGATGCTCATAGCAGATCGCATACATGCAATTAATTTATTTACTTCGATTTAAATATTGTCTCTTCAACAGTTTCATTGATTTTTATTGAAAATGACACTTAAAATTAATCAATTTTGTTTATCTTTTTAAACACATGACGAAAACACTATGTTTAAGGTTCTTCGTTGTTAAAGGGTGTTATTCGTAGCATAATCTTACTTGAGATTAAACATCCATACAAATTGACTTTAGCTCATGTTCAAATAAAATCTCAAATGTAGATATCACACCTCAAGGCCTCAAGTTTTTTTTAAATAAATAAGTTAAATGGAAGGCTTTGCATGACCATATCGCTCCATTTTCCCATACACAAAGTGAATGCTGCAGAGGGGACCCTTGCAAGATTCTAAAGACAAAATTTAATTCAGTTAATGATATCCTCAACGCATTAAAGGAAACGAAGAATTGCAACCAATTGTTCAACACTCCATTTGCCCCCCGTTAAACATTCTAGTCCATCGTTAAATTTCACCCGTGCATTACATTTTTAGTCGTGCAACAAATAAACCCATCAAATCCGGCTCTGCTGACTAACCATCATCCAAGCTGCACCAACCGCACACGACAACTCAATGCGAAGCATTTTAATAGCTCTGCCACCGCATCTCGGCACACCGTAGGCGTTTGAGTTCAGGCAAAGGTTCAGGAAACTCGATCCCATGCCAACAGCTTGCCGTCCGGCGTCCTGTGCCGCTGACACGGTTGCCGGATGAGTCAAGCACTAATTAACGCGGACAGCAGCCCGACCCGGCAGTAGAGCACAAAGACACACGGGGGCACTCGCGCTGTTGCTTTGCATGCTCACAGAAAAACACAGCTGTTGGCATCGGGACAGAAATAGACGCCTCATCTGAGGAAAGAACCTTCGACGTCGTCGTCCTCACCTCGCCCGACGCTGCACCGCCGTCTAGTAATGCGCTGGGCTGGGACGATTCTGGCCAAAACAAACGACCCCCTACTGCCTCTTTTGGGACGATTCGAAGCAAGACACCTTATCGCTCGTGCCTTGTTCATGGTACGCCCAATGGACATTAAATCGAGTTAAAATACATTGAAATGTCACAATCGTTCAAAGGAAAGTGATGGTAGAGAATTTGAGATGATTTTTTTAAAAAAAGCGTCTTTTACGATCGCTTGTGTCGCTATTTTTACTACTGGTCGGTGTACTAATTTGAGACGTAAGTTTAATTTAGGTGAAAGGGGAACCCAAACACAAAGCAACTAGCTGAGAGGCGGGCTAAATGGCAATTTTACAATGCCTCTGTCCCTTTTGGGTTTTGGGACTCTCCCACTGCGGATTACCTTGATCGATCCGGGGGATGACCTTATGGCAGTGCGTACCAGTCAACCTTCGCCGGGACGCACCAAGGACTTTGGGGAGCTTGCGTATGAAATCACCCCCACCGGGTGCGCAGGGTGGGGATTATTCAATGGCGTAACGAGACAGCTGATAAGAAGAAGACCCACACTGAGCCGCCCGCAGTACATGCCAACTTCACGTTCACACGCGTGCGGGTGTTTTCGTAGGGAAATTTAGTGCCAGACAGAAATGCAAATGTGATGTTAGTCATAGCATGTCGCAACTATTCGTAGCATGTGATCAGTCAGTATCAACATGTCAACCCGCAGACGACGTTTTGTTGAACAAGGTATGGAAATGTTATGCCTGTCGGTGGCGAATGAAAGTGGTTAATACAAACGATACATGGTAGTAACATGCAGGTTTGAATTTCTATCAATTTTCTAAACAAAGCACATGACACTTTCATCTTATAAAATATAAATAAATTTATTTTTTTATCAGTACTTCTACGGTCAAATCCTGACTGTATGTATTGATTCTGATTCACATATAATGTCACAGCACGGCTATGAAATCTCCCAAACTGATCGTTTGAAAGAAATTGAGAATTAAAAGTCCCATCAGTTCCGATTGAGTTTCTTGAGTGCTCAATTATAATTTTAACTATATTTAGGCTAGTTTTGCAGTAAGTTTTGCCTATACAATGTACAATCTAATTTGTTTAGGTCTGTACACAATGCTGTCAACTTTGTCATTTTTGAATTTGCCACAGCTATTTCTGAGCAAAGCAGATTAATTATGATTTAAAAATTGCGAAATGTAGAGAGTAGTAACTATGTATATTAACCATATAAAGATCAAGTTGAATCTTTTTAGTCAAATCAAGCCCATGACTCCTTCAAATACTG
Organism: Anopheles merus; assembly: GCF_017562075.2. NCBI lineage: Eukaryota > Metazoa > Arthropoda > Insecta > Diptera > Culicidae > Anopheles > Anopheles merus. The sequence continues at coordinate 19,452,590 of NC_054084.1, forward strand.
TTCAACTATCAATAAGATCCATTTACAATAATTTAAATTATGAAATTTACAATGCTGTGATCTTTTCATCCATAATAATAGTCAAAATGCATTGTTTAAAATCGCATTCACGCCAATCCACTTCGTTTGCATGCACTTGCTGCCTCAATTCCTATGCGTTGACAACATAATAGTTAATAAATTAAAAGCACAAAACAGACCGCCAGATCAAGCGTCCCCGGCAGAATGGTTTCACGCTCGCCGCTGCTGCCAGCCACAGCCACACAGGCAGAGAGATGGCACGCGCGCGATCGTATGCAAAACGTTAATGTCTACACGAAGTATTGCGTTTGCATAGAGCAACCGCTGGTACGATCGTTCGCGCCGCAAGAGAAAGAGATGGCAGATCGAGCATTTTAACATAGGTACCATCATCATGCAGTATGCAAAGGAACATAACCGGTGTTCACCGCCGTATACACGATATCGGCGGGCCCCCGTCTGTCCCATTCACCATTCATCAGCCTTATCATCCGGCCCACTAGCCCTGATGACTGCGCACCGCTGAGAACCGTTGCGCTGAGCGTACGCACTGAAACCTAATCTTGCGCACCTTTGGCAGGAAGAGGGGTAAGTAAGACGGTAAGATAAGGTGGTTGCCGGGAAGGGAGAGGGTTATTAAAATGAAATTAAAATATAAAGTGCATGACCGGTGGTGGAAATGTGCGGCGTCGAGTGCAACGGAAAGGCCGTTTGCGCTCTACGGTAAATTGTATGTATAGTGGTGTACGCATTTTATTCATATGTGTGATTTTGGTGGTTTGGGAATAAGGAAAATTATCTGATTTTTTAGATGGTTTCAAGATAAAAGGAAGGAATAAAGAAATTCAAAATTATAAATATGATGATGTCATGACTTCGCTAGTTAAAAATACCTAATTTTCATTAAAACTGTTTAACGTCATAAGCATTATTTTTGCATAACTCCCAACATCAGAGTGTAGACAAAATCGACAGTTCACTGTAACGCATTACCATCAGTCGTTAATATAGTGGAATTGGATTTTGTTGACACGAACCGTGGCGGTTCCTTGGCGGCCCACGATCAAATAATTGCCAATGCACACACATACCCGCCATTCAACCACCATTGCCTTCCCCCGTGCATGGGAATACACCCTTGCAAATGACACACACGCACATTCAAATGTCTACCTGTGGTGGCAAGCGGGCGCACAATTAATCTTTCCTCCTGGTTGTCAATCGGGCACGGGTGTACACGGGTGAGTCGTGAAGGCCCTACACCCCTCACTGCCGCGCAGCATAATTATTGATGACAAATTTGATTGAACTTTGACAGCATTCGGTGGCTGGCGAGTGGCCAAGAGTGCCACCATCGAGCGAGCGAATGTGCAAATACGGTGGGGCGCACGGGTGCACCTTTAACGGGTCCATCGGGGCATATGAAGCGAATGGTGCGCATCATCATCGTACGAGGGTGCATGCAGTTTTATTTGTAATGAATTGAATATTGATTGATGGTTTATTTACACTGGCGTAAATATTTGGCGCAACCAATCGGATCGAAGTGAGAACAACATTTCGAATATTTACAATATAGGTGATAACGAAATCAGGAGAGAAATAAATTTGATGAAGTTTAAAATGTACTCTCTCAGTAATAGCTGTAGGCCTGCATGATACACCTTAAAAGTAACAATTTTAGCTGATTACAAAGGCAGTTATTTTTAATTATTTTAGAGATCTTCATTCAATTTCTCCATACCTGTTTTATTTTTCGTATAGAAAATGAGTTCGTTAAATAACCATAAGAGGTTAGCAATAAATTACGCAACGCAAAAATTTAATTTTTGACGCAAGTGTTTCAAAGTAAGTTTTTTAAAATTCTTCTACAATTTTGAATTTTGAAGAGCACTAAAACTCTTTTTCTGTTGAAGCGATTAAAAGTCATAACTCAGTAGCATTACATGCGTGATGTTAAAAAAAGCTTTCATCATAGTTTTTTTTTAAAGAATTTTATTGAATTAGAACAAAATATGAGTTTTTGAAACGTATTGATTTGTGTTAAGGCCGGGGGACACTGTCCATACTCGCTAGTGTAATTTAGATTTTCACTAGCGCATCTGACGTCGGTTGGTGGAAGCGTTTCTTGATCATCAAGGGAATGGTCGTGCTGAATCTCAAATAAAGTATTATTTTCACCGTTTTTCATTGCGAAAATGGATGCAATGCGTGCAAAACATGTGTACTTTTAACATAACTTTTCTTGTCCGATTTAAGTAAAAAACATGGAAAAATAACATATTTTATGAAGCGAAAATTGAAGCTACACTATCGAGAACGGACAGTGTCCCCCGGCCTTTATAATATTTAAATATATCACTCCTCTTCTTCAATTGCTACAAATAGTAACGCTGGAGGTACTGCCACTCTTGCTTGTGACCGTAACGTAATTTATGGATGATCCCTTATGCAGTACAGTCTTTTCCCCCGAGTTACGCAAATTACAGCTACGAATTTGTAATTTTTACAGTTCATGTGTCACATCAGTACAATTTTCTCAAATCAGTACAAGTGCCAAATGCAAAATAAATTGAAATATTGTTGAATGTTTTAAATCGCTAAAAAGACAGAAATAATGTAATCTTATATACGATTTGTATTAAATGAAATTAAGGACATAAAAGCACTGAATTTAATCAAACATATCCATTTATCAACAATATTTTGGCTCAAAAACGTGATATTCGACTCACACGAAAATCAGAGATATGTGAATGTCGACGGAAGGCATTATTCGCGTAACTCGGGGAAATACTAGACTTTGTCCATATGTAATTAATTTTAACTTGAATTTAGAACTATGTGAAAGCCTTTATAACGTTGGTTTATACCAACGAAAAACACTTGCAAAACTATATTGCGGCGTTAGAGCTTCACTAGCTACCAAGAAGCTACAGAATGTAACAATGTTACAATCTTTGCTCAAACCATCATCATCCGCGATAATTAAGCACTTCAGGAAAGAAATGCAAGTGCCCTCTATTATAATTCTCACCTTACAAGTTCCTAGCAACGGGCCAATCTATCGACAGCGGCATCAATGAAAGAAACAACCACCAACCTTCAAAGCCGCGACCGATGCATCACCTTTGGCACCTCTACCTAAGATTAGTGATTTTTCCCCTTCGGGCGGGGCATTGTTTACATAAACAAACTCACTTCTCGCAAAAGAATCAAAGTGACGCTAGAGGCAGCCAGCGTGCAGTGCAGCGCAGGGTTCGGCGCAATATTCGTTCTTCGCCGTCGTCACACTCAAACTTAAAACAAAATAAACACAGCAGCTTCACATAACCGGTTGCACTCCTTTGGGGTGCTGCTGAGATCAATCTCGTAGCCAAGGGAGTCGGCAGAGGGTTGCTGCTTAGAAAGGGTGCCCCGCCCCATCATCTTGTGCAAAATGCAATGCAACGCACACGCTCGAAAAGATCGATGAGTAAGATGCACTGGAATTTGCTCCAGTTTCAGTTGCAGCGCGCAGTGCAGCAGGGCGTATACATCAAGCTGACCGATTTTCCGAGCACCCTTCTCGCTGCCGTTTTTGGGAAGCTGCGCGCACACACACATTCACCACCATCGGCAGCTGCACTAATGTGGTGGTGTGGCCGGAGCTTGTGAAACAGCATACCAGCGATGGCAGGATAAATAATCATAAAAAAGATACGCCCCAAACGCAGCGAATTAGAAGCAACTGCAGCACCGGCAGCTTAGGACCCGCTTAGGACCCGCTTGATGAAGTGTGATTAAAATCTCTGCTCGTAATGAAGCAATCTGTCCGTTTGAGGAGCTGGTACACTCCATCACATCACCGGCACCGGCTGCCTTTGCGCCTCGTCAGCACATAGCTTGGGGGAAGGGCTGGGTGGCAGTGTAATTTGCGATGCAATTCGCAAACCGACAGGCGAGATAAGAGTAACGTCTCCGTGATTCACAAAGTTGCAACAGCGTACGAACGTCAAGCATCACTGGGGGAGACACACCGTGAGCTGGATACACGAACTTAAACGGTTTCGATTGTACCCATTAAGGGTAACATGCGATCCCTTGTAGCAGATAGTGCGAGGTGGGGTGACAACGGATTTACGATGTTCGGTACAGCAGGGGCAGGGGTTGGTTGTTCTGGCGAGCTACCGATCGAACCCCGTGTGCGCGATCCCCTTCGAGCGAGAATTTCCAAGTGCGAAAACATGCCTTCCCTGCCCCATGCGGAGGTTTGCGTGCGGATCATTAGCAAAGACCGATAAAATATGGACCCAATCGGAACGATAAACTTATCGAACGCACACAGTTTACGGTTGACATTGTGCCATTTAGGTTGTGTGTATGAGTTGTTTTTCGTGTGTTGCTTACCGAAAAAAACAATAAATTTGCCAACCCACAACCGTGGTTAATGGAATATGGGCAATATTGTAGCAAAGGAGTTCAAAGCACACTCTTACTTGGCTTGGAATGTATGATTTGTTATTTATGCTGAACGCAAACATTGTAGCACAGCGATATAAACCAGTGACCTTTCTGGCTTAATGGTAAACCTTTTGAAAAAGTGTAACAACATGATGGTGGTCCACTTGGTTCACTTTATTTACATAAGCTCTAACTGCTAGAAGCAAAAGCAGCGATTTGAGGTAGCAAGTAAGGATGAAATATTGAGTTTTTGCTTTATTCATTAAAAACCTGTATATACAAAGATTTGTATATGGTTTTGCGAGTCAATTTAGGATGTCAGCAGCATTTTTCATTGTTTACTAGATGTTTTTCAACAGCTATCAAATATTGCATTAGAATCACAATAATTTATCAATTCTTCCATATGATTTTCAACATGTCTCAAGCTGTATTGAGTTTGGTAGTTCTTTGTTATGTGTTGAAAATCAAGAGTAAGAATTGAAATTTTGTAGTGATGAAAATACGACATTTGGCAGCTGTTGAAAAACATCTTGAAGGAAGTGAATAATGATGTGCACATTAGAAATTGACTTGGAAAACCCTGTATACTCTGTATACTCTGTATACCCTGTATACCCTGTATACCCTGTATACCCTGTATACTATGTATTGTATTACTCTGCCGAGGAAAACAGTAATTGAACATGATTTCTTGCCGAGTTTATAACTTTTACTGAATTTCTTTGTCTAAATTTATTCGTTTCAAAAATTATTTTAAGTTTTAATTATTTTAAATTATTAGATTTATTTATTGTATTTAGATTGACATTCAAAAATATCTCTGTAAAAAAGATATGCAGTAACGAGTTAATTTGCCTTTTATGAGCTCAACATGTTTTCAAAAGTTCATTTTTCATTTAGATATGCCATGAGAAAAGTTCCAACTTGGTTAAAACATTAAATTGAGATTCAAAACCTAAAATAAAACCAAGATTAAGTTAAAAATTTGATACATCCATTCCTTAGAAAAACCTTTACAAATTAAGCACTACATTTCAAGAGTCATCTATTTGATAAATCTCTAAAGACACTCAAAACCTACATCCAATTACAAGCACAAATAACGCATGCTTCAAATTAAAGTGACAACTTGTTCAAGTTTTGCCAGCGATATTGGGCTCAGGGTCCCGTTCGTCTACACCCAACGCACTTCTGCCGTTCGACACAATCGTTTAAACACACACCGTGTGTTTGTCCTGTCGTTTCATAAGCGCTCGATGCTAGACTCATTATCCGTGCTTAAGAGGTCCGCATGCGCCCACCATCAACACCACCCACCCGGGGGCCAGTTTTAGCGACTTATTTCACTGACCGCGGGCATCCTCAACCTTACGAGCCTAGTGTAAAACAAGCCCAAAACGCTTCCAGCGATGCAAAATCACCACCACGCCCAGAAGAGATGGCATAAAAAAGGGCAGGTTGGTTTACTTTGTGCATCTTTGCGTAAGGCCAGTTCGGTTTTCACAAACAATAAAAAAAAATTCAACCCTGCTCCGTGGGCTATGCCCGCGAAAAAAACCCATTTTCCGCCATCCACGACCGTTTAAGTAAAGTTGTTTGAAAAGCCCGCCGGGGCTGTGCAGCAGCATCGTGTAGGTATTAATAATGCCGAGGAAAACAGCGTCCACTCACCCGGCGATTATCGTCGAGTCGAGAGAGCCGTGTTTCCTTGAGGAAGCTAGATAGCTTTAATTGTGTAGTGTCATGACGAGGGAGAGAGAGGGGGAGAGTAAATGGAGTGAGGGAGGTAGATAGAGAGAAGCTAATTGATATTAGCTTACAGCGGTACAGGTGTAGCCCGGCTACGGCGATGGGGCGGGACAGGCTTGTGAGGTCGTCTCTGTATTAGCACGATGAATTGTTATTTAATTTCATAACTTTGTTTTTCAGGTCCATATCAATCACCAGATGTTTTTAATGTAATGTTTTGAATAATATTTAACTCTAAAAAAAAGTTAAGTGATATTAAAAATGTATCAAGTACTGATCGATAGTAATGTTACATTTCTATATTGATTCTTATGGGAACAATAATTTCAAATTAGAAAAAGAAAGCATACAACTTTCCTCAATTTTATATTCTACCTACATTTCTCAAACATTGTATCATCCATAACTTTAAAGAAACCCTGACTATCAATAGCAAAAAATGTTGAATTATTCACAACAAATTATCCCTGGCTTGTACTCCACATCGTCGTCCAGTGCAAACCTGCTCGGATAAACATTGGCCAATCTAAGGCTAAGCTTAATCCACGATTTGAAAAAGAAAACTATTACCTACGACATAACAGAACATTACACGTCCAGCTAATCATAACACGGCCGCGTTGCGCGCATATGATCGATCGAACGTACGTGCCCCTGTGCGCAGCGAAGCGACGACCGTTGTCACGCCGTAAAGGCGCGATGGAGGTTTGCACACACACACACACACCGACATATGCACACACCATGTTTATCTTAAATTGCTGCTTTAATTATCGAAATCACATCGTTATTATTCCCCCATCAGCATTACCATAAATCTTTTTTATTGAAACACATTTATGGCAAACGGGTATGGAGCGGGGGCCCGTTTGGTACGACACGAACTTCCCCCGAAGCGTTTCGGGGGCTCACGGATCGTGCCTTTGGAAGCTTTGGCCGGGTCTTCGATTAAAAAAGAGCATGATCATACCGTAGAGGTGAGTAATGAAATAGTGTTTATTTTGCACCCAGTCGATTTATTAAAAAAAACACACACAATTTTAACCACAAAAACCTTCCACAAGCTTGAGGCGACAGCAGACTGCAAACAGTTCATGCCGTTTTGCACATTCACAACAGCGCAAAATTTATTTAATTGCACGCAATCACAATCACTAATCACAGACCACCGGCAGCAAAAGGTTCGGCCTCTCCTTCCCCACGATGCCATAAATAAAAGTGGCCATTCTCATTCACAAGCTATCATACGCTTCTCCTCTCGAAGGTCCTAAACAAGGGAACTGGACAGACACCGTCACCGGTTACATTCGGTATGCTAAGCTACTAAGGCAGCAAAAACAACTATGTTACACAGGGACGTTAGTAATGTCGTGCCGTACACGAACCAACCCCCCATTAAGATCTTGCAGAAAGGGTTGCATTATCTGGGTGCATGTGTTGAGAGGCATTAGTTCCAGTGCTCTGACTCACCGGCGCACGTGCTGCAAATCAGGGCTGGTAGGTGATTTCTTCCATGTAATGTGCATGCTCGGTACGGTGTGTGGATGGATTTACGATTGGTCCCCGATTGTGGCAAACGTTTTAATTACATTTTGATTCATTTTGCCGATAGAGGCAAGATAAAGTGGCGGCTCGAAGTTGAAGCCAAACGATTAAGAGTGCGGTCATAAGTGGAGTCATTGGAGGAACCTCTTTGGGGAGTCTTGATAGACCGTCGGGCACTGGAAAAAGCTTGAAGTTAACTTTGTCTTGAATATCATATCTCTCGGTGCTAATGGATATCGTATCGGATTGGTTCCCTTAAGCTAAAAGCAAGTGTTGAAGATATACGATACGATGTTCGGGCATTCCAGTTCACGAAACATGCCTCGGAACTGTAATTTACAGAAAGAGACTGAAGACAACTTGTTGATAAACGAGCCAACAAGATGATGATGACATCTTTTTTTCTCCTGCCAACAAAATATCTAAAACATGATGTGAACATAACGATTTACACACGAAAAAATCTCCACCCGTCACGGTCACTGCCCGCGTGTGGATCGAAATTCCACACGAGCCACACACTTCACACAACGCACTCGCATGAACTCGATTAATGTGCATTGTGCAACTCAGAACCGGTGGCGACTGCTGCTTCCTGCAACGACCAAAACCCCGCACACCTTTCACAACATTCAACGACCACGTGCGAATGAACGCTTCCGATGAGGATTTATTTACACAACAGCACCACTCTTCTAGTTGGTGTTGGTGGGCTGGGATTCCTTTCCCCTCCCGAGAGGTTGTTACACTTCGTCGTAACTCGAGTATCGTTATTTGTAAGTGCTTTCCGACCCGTTCCAGTTGCAAGAAGTGGAGCAAAAGATATTGAAGAATTCGGCCAGCGTCTGTTTTTGATCATGTGCCACACGGGGAGTGTATGTGGTCTGTTTATCGGGAGTAAATTTTCAGCACAAACATTCGCGTGAAAATTTGCCACCACGCATCTTGAAAGCAATCGTAAGTGGTAGCGTAAACGAAAAAAAACTAAAACATTCCATTTGGATCCCGCACAAGAGTGGAGGTGATGGGTGACACTGAATCAGATACATTATTGTGGGTTAATGAATCATAGTTTGAGTTTCATGAATCTCCAAAGATTCTTGATTCTTTAAAGAATCGAGACTCTCCAAAGATTCATGAATTATCTGAGGATTCATGTATATCTGATCTCTCAAGACTCTTTGAATCTTTAAAGATCAACGTGAAATGCATGAGTCTTTAGATATTTATGATCTATAGACACTAGATATTCACAATAAAAGCAATCAAGATTCATGAACCTCTTTAGTTTCATAAACCTATAGAGTTTCACGATTCGAATGAGATACATCAATCTTCTGAGAATCGTAAATATTCTGAGTTTATTAAATATCTCTAACATCATAAATCTCTAGCGATTTATGAATCTTCAGAGATCCATGAACCTTCAGAACCTCATGAATCATTAAAAACTCTTGAATAGTCAAAGATTCATGCATCTTTAGGGATCATTATATTTTTCTAAGATTCATTCATCTTTGGAGATTCGATTCGACATTCGAATCACTGATCGCTGTAGTTTCATTTAAATGGATCTTTACGAAAGGTTCATGAAACACAACTCTACACAAGAGTGTAGTTAAGTATTGCTTAACTCCTCGAGAAATTCCCCATTACTAATGTCATAGTTTTGAAGCGAAAACATTTCTTTTTTATCGCCTCCAAACTGCAAACCAGCTTCTCACCATCTAGAGCACATGACTACAGAATGCTCGCCCCGCCGGAGCAGGTGAAATAAACGAAATTTTATCACCTACAGTGCCTTCAAATAACCTAAATTTTATCACCTTTCAATTCCCTCCAGCTTGCGCGCTCGAGACGGCAAAGCGTAACACTCCTCCCTTCTCGGTGCGCGATCCGGCGGGTGCTAATTCGTGTTAATTTGCTGGACGGCGGATAAAATGTAGTTGCCGACATTCACATTCTGCACAGTGGAAGCAGTGGACGGTAGACATTTTTCCGACATCTGCACGACATGGATTTTACACGATCTGACTCGATCCGTGAGTGTGTGTACGAGTCAACGTGTAACAACTCACGGACCGAGTGGCGTACACTTGTGACATGGACACAAACGCCATAGGCGCCGTTGAACGATTTCGTTTCATTTTTCTTCTCTCGATCAAATGTAATCGGTTTTCCATTTGGTTCAACAAATAGCAACAAAAAAAAACCCACCCGCTTTACACACTGTCGGGGTGGATTTATATTTCCTATGATTAAATGCCACCGTTGCCCCGATCGAGCACAGTAGAGTTCGAGGGTGTGTGCTCCATTGCTCATAAGCGCACATTTTAACACATCACTCAGGCTCAGGCCGTTTGATCTGGTTTGAGCGTGTCTGGTACACGGGGCGGCGAGCATAAAATCATCACCATCCACCGACCACCAACCAACAAGCAGAGCAGGAGAGGGGTTTGCATTCAGTGCTGACGGTCAACATGGGACATTACTTATGCCCATATAAATGCATGTGTGTGTGTGTGTGTGTGTGTGTGTGCCTGCGGCTCGCACTCTTTACACAAACGACGCAAAAAAGACCCCATCAAATGCACGGTGCGCGAGAGACACTGGAATTGTGCAATCGATGCAATTGTGCCATTTTGTGTGCCACTCTAGAAATGCACCGCCTTGCCTCCAATACGTGATCGTGGCTGGTTTTGTTTTACTGCAATCGCGTCTCGCAAGAGGGTGGAGCCCCATTGGGGCGTGATTTCAGCGGGTGCCTAACGTTTCGGGGCTCCTATGCCTTGCGGTGGGCATTAAGAATCCAAAAGGGTACCAGAGCACACCATCAAGCTTCGCAGGGGTGAATGTGAACCGTTTAGAATGGAGTAGCGAGCAAACGAGTTCCAGCACACACTTGGAGCTTACGGCTTGGGATAGCCAAAGCTATCTTTAAAAAAGCTCACCCATCGGCGACCCAGACGGTTGCAAAATTAAATACGTACAAAGGAATGATAGTGATAAAAACGGCCCATTACGAGCACACTTGAGATAAGTCACAATTAACTAGAGGGAGAGCCGATGTAAGAGACCACCCTTAAGGTAAGGTTTAAAAAAAATGCCACTTAATGAAAGGTAGACGTTGCAAGGTCTATTGTGGTAGACGTTGCTGGGTCTATGGAAATGGCTTGGGATTGGTAATTAGACAGACTTAAGAAATACAGAGAATATTCAATATTTAAATCGTACATTTCAATGATTTCTTGAGGACGAGGGCATAGATTTAAAATAATGGTAAAGATTTCTTGAAGAAAGAAGGCACCAAAGTACGAACAAAAATGAAAGAAAATAGTTATGGGAAATACCACACAGCAGCGTGAATTGAATCAAAATGAACAAGCTTATTCTTTTCAGATATCGAATTGTTTCGAGTTATGAAAATGAACTACACAGTCTACTATTCAACAAAAAATGTAGCCACGCATTGACTGAATATCAAGAATTGAAAGAGAAGAATTCATTTGAATGAGTTAGAATGGCCATTGAAATCATAAAATAACCCATTGAGTGTCATTAAAAACTAATATGAAGGAGTTACTAGTTAGTGTGGAGAACTCAATGAGAGTTAAAGATTAAACTCGTATGAGAATTATTGAATGAATTAAGCAAAATTTTATTCACTGTGCACAAGTTATTAGTATGAATGGAGAATTTTCGCATTACTCATGAAGAGTCTGTTCTATAAAGAGTAAATCAACTGAAGATTGATTCATAGTATAAATATTTAGCGTGAAGAATTAATGACCCATCAAGATTCTACTCTCTGAAGTGTTATTCAATTCATGAATTATTGAAGTCACTGTTAATGAATTACTCATCGCCACAAATACTCATTTAAACTGCAAAATTTAACCTCTTTTATTCCTGACTCAGTGTGCACATCACTAGTTAAAGATATCATAGACATCAATATAAATCACATAGAATAGAAAACTGGCACAACTGAAGACGACTCTATTCGTCGATTCAAATGAACTCCAAAGTGAAATTTTAATATAACACAAAAACATGATCCTAACCTCGAAATCGACAACTCGAAGGCAAACATTTAGTACACTTGATAGACCTTGAAAAGGGTCTATTCTTCTCTCCTATTTTTATTTTTGAACCTAGATTTTTCACAAAAGTGTAAAATCAACCACGACTTCAAATGGTACAAAAAAAAACTAGTACATCCCCATTTCCATCGTCACACAAAAATCCATGCTTCGCACCACCACTGAATTCAGCACGTTTCGTTTCCCATCTGTCGAACATCGGAAGCGATCGCATCATCAGCAACTGCATTACGCAGCACCCCATGGCCACTTGCACATCACCAAAAGCAGCGCGCGATGCATCTTGCGATCGACCGCGTGTGCTCTAATTGATCGAAAAGCAAGATAGCTCACGGTAGTACACACAGGCGATCCTTGTACCGCGATACGGACGCGGGCTGAATCAGTTACACTTGAATGCGTGACGACATCACCCCCCGTCTACTAAGACAGTGGGGTCTAACAATTGAGTCGTTTGTACGCGACTGACGTGTGTCTATCGAGGTTGTGCCGGCGACAGAGTGGGACACTGAGACTGAGGGTAGGACGCAAAAATCGAGAACGAGGTCAGAACAAGTTGCGCTACCTTTGCAGCTAAGGTGGCTACTGGATACTGAGAAGTTACTGATTTGGATCGGTACGGATTGTAATTGATTTTTCAACGCAAGCAGCTTGGACAAAGGCAAATATGAGAACTACTACAGGTTTGTTGACGTCCGATCAAGCTTGATCTGATGCACTTGTGTAAGTATTCTGGACCAAGAGTTTATACACAGCAACATTTCCTTCCACAAGGTTTTCCACTAAAAAGCCCCAAAGAATATGTCTGACTTACCTTTCTTCTTTATCATACTTCGGGAACGTGACGTGCATCAGCTCCAGCACCGAACTTTCGCTCTGCGGCTCCGCCGATATACCCTGGGCACGCTGTCGCTGGACACCGCCGTGCGTGCCGAGCTTGCGGCCACCGGGCGAAACTCCCGTCGCCCCACCGCTCGTCCGGAACACGCTCTGGAACTTGTCCAGGTGGCTGCGCAACTCAGCCACCTCGTCGTGCTTCTGGCGCAGCATATCCTCCAGCTCCCGGATGCGGATGTCCTTCGCCTGCACGACCTTGAGCAGCTCCTGGACCTGCGGGGACAGCCCGAGCGCCTCCCCATCGCCGATGAACAGGTTCTGCAGGATGCCCTCGACCTGCTGGTCGCCCTGCAGCTGGGCCAGCTGCTTGTAGCTGTTGACCGTGCCCGCGTCCAGATTGTTGTTCACCGTGTCGGACGCGTCCGACGGCACCGGGGCCGTCGCCGACGCGCTCTGGTCGCTCATCTTGCCGTCGCGATCGTTACGGTCGCGCGGTACACTCGCGGACTGTTCGCACCTACTGCTGCTGCTGCTGCTACGCGCCACCGAACGATCTGAACTCGCGAAACCGTGCGCGCTGACTGATGCGTCGGTCGCTGCAGCTGTCGCGGACGCGGCAGTCTTCTTCGCGGCCGGAACCGAGGAGGGCAGCAGCACGTCGCCGAACCGGGGCGCGGCCGAGACGGGCACGGCGGCGGGGGACGCGAAGTTCGTGTACTTCAGCAGCCGGCCGAGCTGCTGGGCGTCGAGTGCGGTTGCGCCGCACAGGACCGTCTGCGTCTCCTGCTCGACGGCCGGGCGCCGTGACGCGAAGCACAGCCCGTCAAAACACACGCGCATCCACACGATTTTTGCTGCTTGCGGCCGGTGGTGTCATAAAAATAAAATCTATCCACCAGAGAGGGGTGCGAGAAGGAAAAGGGAGAGAAAACAAAAACAAAGATAGGTTAGTGAGTGAAAGCAGAGTTTTTTTCGGAGGATATGGGTGAGTGTGTGCATCTGGGTGACTTTGCAAGGTTGGTGGATCGGTAGGAGTACAACACTGGTGGTGCTAGAAAAGAGTCGAGAATGCTCAGTATGTTATGCTCATGATAGCTGCTACTGCAGGCTATCAAACAAATGGAAGTTTTGTTTGAAGTGTGAACGTCTATTTATAAGCGTGTTTGAGGATTTTTTGTTTCAGTTACTTCTATTTGGTTCGGGTGCCTAGTTTGATGTTCTTGATGTGGCAGTCAGATTAACCCAGCAAAACTGTATTGCCAATTAAGAGCAAATTCCTGTCTGATGCTGTACTTCTGACAGCCCTGCTTAGTTATTTAAGTCGAACAAATCTAATGAATTCGTTGTTAGAATATGAACAATTAAAGTTTTTTTCCAACATCGGGGCCCTTCACGATTCTAGTCAGTCTTTTATATGGAGTTTGACAGTTGGAGGCTGAAATCATGTAAACACTCCATACAAAACCACACAAAAAACCTGCCTACAATTTTCAGTCTAGATTATTCTAGCTTCATGGCTAGAATTAGATTCGAGTACCTGCTCGAAAATTCGGTGTTGTTTACATTTACCCCTAGGTGCATCAAAAAGATCAGAGATCAGGAGAAAGCTGCTCGAAAACTGCTATACAATTCAAACAGCTGACAGGCTGAAATTTCAGCCTAAGAACTTACAACGGAAAGGGCTCCATCTTCAGACTAATAATTCAGTATAGCTATTATTGTAATATTTCCCGTTCATTAGTATCCAGATTGTCTTGAAATAAAAAAAAAGTTAGTTTCAACCTTTGAGGACATTAATATGCGTTGATGAATTGCTACTGCTAGTTTCACCATTCATAAAGAGCGATATTATATAATACGAACCGCATTTAGGTCCTCAATGTGGCGATTTCGCTATACGCTATTTTCTAAATTTGACAGTTCTTCTAGCAAATGGTACTGATTTGACACATCAAATGTCAAAAACAAAATAAAATCCTTTTTTGTCAAATTTTAAAAACCATTTTCAAAGGTACAAAATTGTAATCCTCAGTTGAAATCAGATTAAATATCTAATTAAGTGCCTTAATAGCTACAATTTCAAGCAAAATTTTACAAAAATTAGCTATAACTTGACTGAAAACCTCGGAATTAGACTTACGCTATTTATAAGAACCTATTTTCTCCCAAAAAAAGTAAATAAAAATCCAATTTATGCATCTATCTCATACTTTCAACTTTCATGAATTGTGCAACTTAATTTACACTATTATTGGCTTTAGTGCAAAAAAAAAAAACATTCTGCAGCTTCAGCCATTCAGTATCTGCAATCGTAAAATAGCTCAGAAATGAACTTAAAGGTATTTCTGGCATTGTAAAATAGTAGTTAAAGTAAACGACTACTATTGCTCAAATCTCAAGATGAAACTGACCAATCAAATCGGCTTGAAAACACACCATAACTGGCCGAAAATTAACAGAAAGAGATGAATTAAGCTCAAATGCAACGAGTCTTTACAAGCAAGGCAAATAACAACAAACAAAATGAGGATTTAAATACATATCCTGCTACATTAGCTAGGTCTTTTAATATCGTCCTCAAGTCCTACGAACTAACAACATGCCCGTCAAGGGTTCAATCCCGAGCCTCCATTATACAGGATTATTCTGCTGTTGTTGTTGAAGTCTTCTTCTGAATTTCATTGATTCTTTCTCTACAAATTTCCCTACGATTCCCTACGAAGCTTCTTAGGTACATCAGATATGTAACGTCGAGAGACGTCTGATGTTAACCAGATAACTTCAAAACAAGAATTTATAACATCGTCCTACTCCTGAAGAAAAGCCAATACATCTAACCATCCTTGTAACGGAACAGAGAACATAAGATTAGCCCCTCAAGTTTGATCCATCGCAGCATCATTGGCATGTACTTTACACCTCCCAGAATCTGAATCATACCCAGAGACATGTCATAATATTCATACGCTGATAAAATTTAATCTCCCAGTGCCGATAAATTGAACATATCCTTTTACGATAAGATACGAAGAAACAGCATGTCCGACGTGCTCCGCT
This sequence comes from Anopheles merus, assembly GCF_017562075.2. Classification (NCBI taxonomy): domain Eukaryota; kingdom Metazoa; phylum Arthropoda; class Insecta; order Diptera; family Culicidae; genus Anopheles; species Anopheles merus. The sequence goes on from NC_054084.1 coordinate 19,468,348, forward strand.
AAGTGATAAACTGCTGTCGATTTCAATCACCCGTTTTTTTCAAATTTCGTTACCCTTTGCGGCAACAACCCGCGAGCAACAACACCGGTAGCCGATACCCACGCGGCACACGATCACGAAACCGATCACTTCCGGCGCCACCGGTTTTAGCACCATCAGCAGCAGCAGCTCGCCTCGCCTGCTCCAAAGCGGAAATGTATTTCACCACCTAATTAAACTTCAGACTCCCCTCCTCTTCGATTATGCTCTCGGGGCTGACGCGGTGACTACTGCGGTGGACGCGCGAGTCTATAATGCCTAACGACGTTACGCGAACGCTTGATCGAGAGTGTCGGGTGCTCGCAGGTTTTTTTTATCCTTCTTTGCCCGTTTCAACGAAACACAGGGAAGGAAATCGACACAAAATGATACTGCTGCCCGAGAGGGATGATTTAAGGGTCCCGCATTGGATACCGCGACATTCCGACAGCATCCGACGACGACATCGATCGCTGTCGATCCCCGGAGAGGTGTACCTGTGTAATAAAAGTACACATCGCAGTAGAAGCGGGTTTTCTATGCTACAGGTTGCCGTTTGGAAGCAAAAAAATGTGGCAGATTAATTTCTATACCAATGCGTTCTTTCTCTCCGACGCCAACAATCCACGCGGCCACGTTTGCAAACACGTTTCGCGCATAAATTTTCAATTGATTACAATTATTAAATAATTGAAAAAGAGAAACCGAGTGCAACCACCCCCTTGTTGCTCTTCCTCGCCTCTTTCGACCGGGTCGGTTCGAGCGTTGCCGGCAAAGGAAACTGGCACACAGCTGGCACACTGTAATGGTGGCGCGGTAACAGTGTGGCAACCATGCGACAAACAGTGCGAGGACATGCCGAAAGGGAAACCGTGGGGGGAGGGAAGGCAACATGAAAATGGGCAACCGGCATTGACGCATAGCGCATAGATATTAATTCTTTTGGAGCACCACCACTACCACCACCAAGCTTCAGGTACCTTCTTCTCCAACACCCTAACCTCTCGCACCTTCTTATCTATTTATTCGTTTCCGAGCATGCGCTTGCACATGCGAACCGAGCAGCCTCGCCTGGTTCCGTTTTGTTTCTTTGTGTTGTTGCACTGCGTTTACACATCACGCAATGCATCCCTCCGCTACCACCGTCACGAACAGTACCGCCGGGGGCAATGTTGTTGTTAGGGTCGCCCCAAATGCGTTGCATTGAAAAGCTGCATTAAATTAATTACAATCATTAGAAGGCTGTCGATAAAGCACAACCACCACACGACCGATACACACACACTTGAGCGCAGCAGTGTGCACCATACGGAGCGGTTTTTTTTCTCTTCATTGTTTAATTCCCCCTGTCGCGATGTTTTACATTTTAAAATGTATTTTCCAATGAGTTGGCCGCTGCATGATGCACACACATGCAGCGGCCACGCTCGTGGTGAGAGCGCTCAGCTGGAGCCGGGGACCGATCGTGCATGCGGTGGTACACATGATTTATAGCGTTCCGCCACCATCGTCGTGCGAACCGGTCTCGATCACCAACACACGCTTCTTCTTCTTCTTCTTGCGGGCTACTATCACACCAAACCGGCAGGCTCTGTTTGAGTGATGTTTTCCGTTTGGATGGCGGACGAAAAGCCAAACCACGATAGGACCCGGTGTGTCCCAGGCTACCCACCACCACCACCTCGCTGCTTGTTTGGTTGTTTAATGAAGCCATAAGGCGAGCCCCGGCGTGTGCTAAAGTGAGCGATCGGGGTAAGTGCATCGAACAGTTTTATAAGCTCATTAGATCAAGTAAAATGGATGAAGAAATTATTCAATGCAACATAGCATAGCGCAACGTGCTGCGGAGCTTTTACCTGCGTTAAATGAATTTAAATGGATTCAAATAAATGTGTGGAAAATAAATATTATCGTCAGAAGTGGTGGTATCTGAATTTGAATCATTTGGATTAAAACCATGCGACTACATCTAATATGTCACGAATCAAAACTGAAATAAATGTAAGTCATTTGAATAAAAGGCAAAGCCGTGCATTGCCCAATAACCTGTGCCTATCCAATCCTGCCGACACTTGTAAGATAAGATAGAAAATATGTTCTTCGAAGTAGTGCTTAAATACCAACTTGTAACTCTAAAAGGTTTTGTTTGTGGATAAGGTTGAAACGTCTGATTCGGAAAAGAACTTTCATTAGAATGAATTATTATGCAAAAACAACTCAACATTTTACTAATTTTTTGTCAATGATCGTGTGGCAATCTTATTACTGCTGATCATGAACCATTATCATAAACACTCCGTACAAAACCACACAAAAAACTAGCCTGCAATTTTCAGTCTAGATTATTCTAGCCTCAAAGCTAGAATTGGATTCGAGTACCTGCTCGAAAAATGGCAAAACAAGGTGGTATTTACATTAATCCCAGGGTACATTAAAGAGATCTGGTGATGGAATCCACAATCAAAGTGTATGTAGTCCACGTGGTCTCATAGCATGTTTTTTATAACCAAATTTGAACATCACTTTTTGGCAGGATAGGAGAAAACTTTTGTTCAAACAAGAGTTCTGGAGGCTTGAAGAATACATAAAACACTCTTAAAATTTCAGCCTACGAACTTAAAACGGAAAGGACTCCAATGACTTATATAATAACAAACATAATGCTTAAAATGTCATTAAAAGGTCTTAATGTAGCATCAAATGACATGAATCGGGAAATACTGATCGTTTGATACCTAAAACATGATTTGCGTGAGTGTTTTTATAAGTACTTGTAAGCAAAAATCAATACTATTCTGACCCAACCCATAGATTTATCCCCATAGATTTTCTTCCTTTGCATAACAACTATTGTCGGTTATGGCATGCTTTTAACAATATTAGTTTGCTTGGTTTTCAGTGACTTATAGATTACATATAGCATTATAGTGAATCCTACGTATGAGAGCACAGTCAATTAGGGACTTTAACCCATGATTAAGTCGTACGAGTGGTTAAGATCACTACAGATAAAGTTCTTAGAATCTTAAACCCTACCAAAAACCACGCATCTCATACGCATTTTTCACAATTCTCAAATAATTCAGAAATATCGGTTGCTATATCAATTGCTACAAATCATTGAACAAACCACAAGCTCTAAAATGAGAACGGATACCAGGCTGAAATGCATTTCCATTCTGTTCATCTGTCATACCTAAAACACTTATGATGGTAAAAAAAATCAAATGAAATGCAACGTTCATTAGTGCCCTGACATGACGAGTGGAAGATCACGACCAACTCGGCCCCCAAACCGCACACACGCACAAGCGCTTCGTTTTTATTCTCACCCAGAGCTCAGTACTTGAAGCGAGCAGTGTGAGCTTATCGCTACCGGAACCTGCCCACCGCAAACACCGACCACCACCATCACACCTTCGAGCCGATGTTTCTTGCCGTACTGGCTTGGCCCAGTGGTAATGAAACGCAAACCGACACTAATGGTATACACATGCTTCGCCTCGCCGCTGCCAATCAGGGTTGCTTCCCTACGGTACCCCTGTTGCCCTCCCCCTTTCAATGATTCTACACCACACGCGATGCTACCATGTTAACCGATTCCATGATTTATGTTCTAGCGATGTCGAACAGACAGGGGCCGTGGTGGAAGGGCCGTGTGCAACAAACACACGTCGAAGCGATAGGATACCCGATATGGTTGATTCGTGGATGCGCCCCGACACATGTTAATGCGTGCGGCTACATTGTCCACGCATCAACCAAACAGGTGCGCAGTGGAAACCTAATCTACGGGCAAATGCAAGTAAAGGGAGAGCTGTTTTTTTGTGCGAAAACACCGTTTTATACCAGCCAAACCGGTGTTGACACGTTGTGCGTGTCTCGGCAGTTTGTCAGACACATCATTACATCACACGGGCTGAGATTTGTGTTTGTTTAAACTTTTCCGATCTGTTGATGTATGCAGATATTATGCATGAATTCTATTGAAAAAGGAATTCAAAAAGCTACTCTTTTGCAGCAGAACTTCTTGTCTGTTATTCCTATTCCTAACAACCAGGCACTAAGATCACCTCTGAAATGCCATTATGATATGAGAGGCAACGCATTCCACTCTAGAAATTATTGCGCACTAAAGGCATGAGTGCAGTGCGCTACCTAAACAAACTTCTGACACGGTTGACGCATCCCAGTCGTGATCACGCTGTGCGAGCGGGCACACGTATAGCAATTAGCGTCCGTTTAATGCAAATGCGCTCTGTTCAGAGGTACTGTTTACAATCAAAACCAGGATTTCCAATGTCCATAAATCGGTGAGATTTATGCCGAAACGTCAAGCAGCAGCAAGCAGTGGCACCAGCTAGGATTCAGGAAGGTGCTGAAGTATACTATTACCACCATAGTGGAATGGTTTACTCTGTTAGCGATACATTATTCAACAAGTGATCTGGAGGACACGCAAAATTGAACAATATTCAAACAAGTCGAAAACAAGCAAAAGACACATTCTAACTTGATTCGTCACTTTGAGTAAACCTGTCCGCTCTAACACCAAACAGCACCTTAACCTCCCTCCTTCGCATCGGAAAGCAAACAACTCCAAAACAAAACTAGGTCACCGATACGGTAAGACCTCTCCGGAGTTCGTTTACTTTGTTCGTCGTGTTATCAGGCGCTCGTACGAACAGAAAAAACCTTGCGAATTTCACCCATCACAAACAACCGTCACGCACCCTCGTACTGTATACTTTTTTGGGTGCCAGAACAGAGCAAACAGGCACACCCGAAGCGGACGACAATCCAATAAATGGTAACACTTCCCCGACATAGGTCCATGCCGGACTCATAAACAAGACCTCGCCCCGACCCGGAGAATCTTACTAATATATATCGTCGCAGTGTGTCCTTGTGCGTAAAGTCCCGTGAACCAAACCCTTCGAGGTCCAATTCCCGCCATCGGTGCCGTACTTCAGCGCCGGGGACCTAACATTTTAATAGCAGGCAATTCCGCAAATTGGTTCAATGAAGTGTACCCAATGACGTGGCCAGCCCTCGAGTGCCGTTGAGTGAGAGGTTATTACTCATAAATTAGGACATTGACGCCGCCCAGTATGTGGCGCACTATTGAGTGTTTTGTTTTGTTGGGAACACAATTTGGCTGGTGGACGGTTTTGATGATGTTAAGGGTTGCTGGGAAGATTATTTTGTTTCTCCCATGATGCGCGCCTATCGGTTAACAACACAAAGCGAGGGAAAATCGAGCATATCGAGATCACTTTTGGTTGAGTCAGTCAGGGTTTCCTGAGGTGGAGATTTCCAATTCGTTTCTTTGTGTTTGGTTAACGTTCTGAAATTCTGAAGTTTGCTTCAACACACTGCTGATACACTTAATCATCTGCTAATGTTTCAGAATTTCGGAACAAGGAAAGCCTGTAGATAACTCAAGTGTTACGTACATCTGTTTGCATCATCTTTCTGGCCAAATCTTCAAAAAAAACCTCAACCAACAGATCATCCAGAAGAAGAGCATTAAGCACCATGTTTGCATACCATAAATCATACGCCCTGCTTATCTATCTCATACCATACAAACACAGCGTGAGCTGTGTCGACCTCGGACTGGGAATTCTCATCATGTAGTAACCACCCAACCAGCAGTACACCAGACATCCACCATCCACAGGCGGAAAACACTATTTTCAAGGCTTCTCGCCTAGAACTAACCGCGCCTATATTGAAGGGTTTGATCGGTAGCGAAAAATGTGCTATTTTTAGCCCGCACTGTGCTTGTGCTTGTTGATGATACGGTTGCTCAATTGATAACCTGCTAATAGGCGGCAGCCTGCTCTCGTAACTGCGGAACAGTTTTCCAACATCGCCCACAGGGGCGGCACAGCACACCATTTGATCAGTGGGACAACTAGAAGCACGTGATAGCACGTGTTGCAGCCGCTAGAAATGCTAGAAAAGCGATGCTTTCGGTCATCCATTTTGCCATCTCTAAGCCTTTATTCCTACTGATTTGAGATCTCTTTTTGTTGCCTTTTCGCGATACCTTGCTATACACCCCCAGGACAGGCAAACACACTTTGATCGAGGGTCTTTTTTTGTCATGGCAAAAAGGTGGCAACTTCGTTTATTTGCCACCTTGCCACGACCTTGCTTTATAAGGGAACGCGCGCTCCTGTTTGTCCAAACGTTTGGCACCGTTCCAATCCGGTTCCCCGGGGCAGCGTGCGGTAGGAACACTGCACTGGCGAACGTTTGCACCCTTTGAAGTCGTCGTATCACAAACTTTCCCCACCCAACCATCCCTATTCGATTGCCAATTTGGGCCTACGATGGGGGATGATCATCATCATCATTTCATTTCATTTCACGTATATTAGTCAACCATATAGATGTAACCATCAACACTTGCTATCCCCACAAACCAATAAAACTGGACAGCGATCTTCAATAGAATCAATGCACCAAACGACACTGTTGGAGGCGCCCACTGTAAGCAAATGTGGGCCACTGTACACACATTCAATTGATTTCATAACATCCACCATCGATCAGGGGTTCTGATTGATCCGGGTCTCACAAGCCGTCCCATCGTGCCGATGGGAGTAGCAACCTTCACACCCAGTACGCCACCTTACTTTCGAGAGCTTTGGATTTAAGATTAGGACTTGCACTGGGTGTACTTCATCGCAGCTGACCTCACATCCTACTCCAAAGCCCACCGCTCAAAAACCTCAAGAACAGAGCACAAACGTCACCAGCACCAGCACCACAAGAACACCCAGGGGGGATCAACACCTCTCCACCCTATTGCAGTAACACCCGGTACGTACCACTTCCGAAAGAGAGAACTGGTCCTGCGCTGGAGGAGCGTTCGGAACGCACTGAAATTGCTGAAATATCGCGGACTTGTTTTTAACAATGCCCGCGCGAACACACAATACCAAACCAACCAAGCGGGGCCCGGGTCCAACAGTTTCGTCGACGACGACGAATCGATGTACACGGAACCCCACGACGAAGGAAGGGGATCGCGTCGCGTGTTGTTGTTGGTGGTCTCGCGCGCGCTGCTGTCGTTGAGCCGCCGGCGCACTTGATTCGATCGTCGATTGGGAGCTCTTCCCTTTATTTTGTGCCTGCGAAACCACGCGCCGTTTCTTGCCCTGCGGCACCACCAACGCGCGAAAGGAACAACCACCACCACCACTTCGATTCCGAATCGACTTAATTGAGAACTTGGTACAGGCGCGCACACACACACGTACGCCCTATTATCACTCTCTAACACACACACACACACGCGAGCGATCCTACACACCAGCACCAACGCAGTTACGGACGCGCGCTTCGCACACTTCACTAATCATAAGCTCAAACACTTGACTTTTTTGTGAAAAAATAAACCAACCCGCACACAAAATCACACTCTCGGCGGGGCGCAGCGCGGGGCACACACTCTACACTGCTGTGTACGCGGGGCGACGACAACCACAACACACGCTACTTCACTACGCCTCTCTAACACGGTTGTTGTTAGCTGCTGATAGCGGCACACACCACCAACAGGCAAGACTCGCGACTCGCCCAAGAGACGGCGTTTAAGATGAACGAAAAAAATGCACAAACAAACGACGCGATCGCGAGCTGGGCTAAAGAAGAACGCACCTTTCTTTCCGTAGATGTGTGTTGATGTAAATATTTTTTGCTTTTCATTCACTCACGCAGTTGTACCACTTGAATTACTGCTGCGGTGCGGCGGCGGTGGAGGTTAATTTAACTGATAGGAAGCAGCGCACAGCTCCTGTGTCTGGAGAAGATAGAGGAACAAGATGGGAATGTGTCTGTCAGTTAACGCGACGTGCATTGGTGTCCGGAAGGCTGGAAATGGAATTGTTTTAATTTGTTTTAAGTTGTTTAATTTAATTGTCATTAAGAGAAGGTTATAACCGGGCTTAATTGTTGTGACAAGTGCGATGACACTTGAGTCGAAGTGTCTACCTAAGATACTATTTGGCTATGCGCACAACAACATCTAATGAAGATCCACTTAGCTAGTGACGAAGAGATGCAAAGTATTAGTAACCCTTAAAGGCGTAATACAGAAGATACATAACATTTTAATTGAAGTTAGTGATTGTTCATGATGCCATTTAGGCTTGGACATTACGGTTCATTTTCATGAACGCGAACATGCTAGTTCATTCATCTAGACGAAATGATCGTGAATCGCGATTCTTTCGTTCTTTTCAGTTGATTCTTTGGTAGACCCGGTCCTTCTTCATTACCCCATAAATTAGCGCCCAAGATTTTTACGACCAATAATTTTGCAAGCAAGAATTTGGCAAACAAGCTTTTCGGGACCAGGAATTTTAAGAAACAAGATTGTTATGAAGAATTTGGCAAACAAGAATTTTGCGATCAAAAATGCTTATGCCGAATGAGTATTTACGATTGGCTAGGTAAACCCTGTAAAGGATGGCCTGGAGCAGCGATCGGCAAACTTTATGACCGAAAGAGCTAAATTCTACAACAATGCTCGTAAAATTTCACTTGAAGAGCCAAATTGTTAAACCAATAGCGAAAATGTGTGGAAGTTCTATGAAATATATGAATTGTTTGGAGCCACCTAGAGCAAAATATAGTTTTTTTTTATAACAAAACAAGAATTGTAGGACTCTAATCACAATTAATTAAATATCTTAAAGGCCACTCCACTTTATTCAGAGAAAATAAGTAACAATGATGTTTCAATGTCTAAGTCATGCATATTTTTGTAATTAAGTTGCAAATCAGAATGAACAGTTAAACCAGTTACCGAGATTTAACACGCGAAAGAATCACTTATCTCCTGAATCATTCGATTCACTCTGAGTGAATTACTACTAGTGAACGTGAAGAGTTGAATCATTGATCAAAATGTATGCTTAAAACCTTTATTGAACTCACGACTCTCAGCTGATTCATCAAACTGTCAATGAGTTAATATTCGGCATGAATCACTATATTGCAAATGAATAAAATCAACTCCTCGTAATGTTAGTTCAACCGATTTACTGTGAACTCTTCACTCACTCACTCATTCTGATTCAGTATGCCCATCACTAAAATGAACAGTTGTTCACTCAATCGTTGACACAAATGCATATAATTTATTATGAATAATTTACATATTAAATTATTATGCTAGTTACAGTTCAATTAATGTTCATTGCAATTTGTCAATTTTCGAAGATTATTTTAACTTTAGCATTGCAATTAGAGTAAAATATAAGTTATCATCATCATGAATCTGTACCGCTTATTCTATATGAAATCATGAAAAAAATATGACGACTAAAATAAATAATTAAATAAAAGCACAAAATCGTATTTTAACATTGCCGTGGGTTCAATAAGATCCACAAAATTACATAAAAAAGCTTTGCTATACAATCGTCAACAGTTTGAAAACGGTAAAACACTTCATAGACAGTTATTGGCGTGTTTTTGTTTTATGCAAACCAATCCGTTTTTTTTTTACTATTTGTTTCCCTGCGCCCTGCGCATTGAAAACGTCGACCATGGTCCCGCTCGTATTACACGCGACAAAATTTACCTACTCTTGCAGAACCAAACAACCCAAACGCACACCATCTTTACGGTGCTTGCAACTGTTGTTGTGCTGGCAAACGGTGGGGTGCGAATTAACCGTCTCTTCAAACAAACAAAACAGCAGCGGCAAGCAAAATTGGCAAAAGGCCCGCTAAGATCGTAAGGCAACATGTTCTTACGATCACATTGCAAATGAAAAAGAAACCCTCGCCTTATTGTGTGTATTTATTCAACCCGGCAGCAAGCGCGCCTTGGCATTGACCGCCGCGTGGTGTTTATTTTCACCATTGGAGGGGCCAAGTGAACCCCCGTTCCGATGCGTGTTGCATAAATCTGGAAGGAAAAAGAAAACAAGAAAAAACACAAATTAAATTATTGACTAAATTAAAGCTCGAATGAATTAAAAATAGGTTAAAATTCATCAATTAAAATAATACAGTCCGAAAAAGCCTTGCGGGATTTATTTAAGAATAACCCATCGTCCCAACGTTTATAAATAAAAGGCACTCGTCTACGAATCTAAATTTGTCTCATGTGTCCCCTGGTGATGCTACGCGGTAAGATAAGACGCTTTTTAAAAATTTATTTCACAACCGTCCCGTTTGCCCCTTTCTTTCGTCTGTTTTTATTTGCAAATGCAAATTAACCACATTCCTTAATTCGTTTCATAGATTCAAAGATGCACACCACCGCGAACCTGTTTTGAGCTCGGCGTTTGAATGAACAAAAACCCAAAACCTTTGCTCTGTCTGAGGCACATTTATTGTTAACAAAATTGTAAACTCACTCTCGAGATGCTCAATAACTCACCCCCACAAGGGTCGCAATGGTGATCTTAGACTACAAAAATAATATACAACGAGCCTGTGACGATCCGGGGAAGCACACAAACATATTCCCCGTCTTTTCGACAGTGCGGCGTTAGAATAGTGTTTACTGTCCAGACATACACAATTCAAGACATCGGCCACCACAGAGCGATGAATCCGCGTAAAGAAAACGCAAAAAAACGCAGTCCCATCTTCTCATTGTGATACATATTATTCATGCAAGTGTGTTTGTGTATTGGATCTTTTTTTTATATTTTATTTCGTTCCAATGTCATTTCATCTCCCACCCCGGGGTTGCAGGCCGTTCGTTTGTTTATCTACATAAATTAGCATAGCCGGCTTGCCCGGTCAGTGTGGAGCCAGTTCTTCTTCTTCTTTTTTCCGGTGCGATCTGTTGCCCCGTGGAGGAAGGAAACATTTCACTGTGATGCCTTTTACGTCAGTGGAATTTGAAAATGTGGCACCCGAAACTGGGATGGCTGCAGCCGACCGACCGATCGACCGGGACAGTCCTGCTGCCTGGCGTCTTGTGAATGCAAATTGGTGATTCGATGTTCCAGCGAAGGCTAAAAATAGAAAGCAAAGATGACTGTGTACCCCGTGTCGACGACTGCCACCGTGATGGAGTGGAGTGGTATTTCAGGGGGGGGGGGTGCATCATTGTCGGGTGCATCAGCAACGTGCTAAAGGCAAGGGGTGAGACACTAGCGATGCTCTAATGGTGTGATCATTATTTTGTACGTCTTTTGCAACTTGGCATTGTGAGTGTGACGGGCGCAGTTTGAATAACGTCATTTTAATTACTAAATTAAGGGGCTAACATTTGCATTTGCATAAATTTTGTAGCGAACTGCTCTGGTGACACGGTTGAGACGGTGAGCTTTTTGATTTGGTAAAATTTTCTAAATAGCATGATTTTTTGTAAATTTCATTTCAACTTTGAAAACTTTAAAATATTTTTCATAAATCATTTTTTCATCAATCAAACAATGAACTTATTTTTAATATTATCTGATTATCTGACCAAAAACAAATCAGTATCAAAAACATTGATACTGCATCCATTTTAAATACGAATTTTAACTCATCTAACCGAGAATGATCGGATGGTCTAGTTATAAACGTGTGGCCTTTGTGAAGCCTAGATCCGTAGTTCAATTCCCGTCCGAGACCTACCTCGTGACGCCTGTATTAAATTGCAAGAAAAGATTTCAACAATTAAATTACCAAAACTCAATAAAAAGGGAACATCATAAAAGCTGAAAATTTCCATTTTCTTAAATAAAATAAATATAAGCGAAATTCTAAATAATATTGACATCACATTGATTATTAAAAGAGTTTTTTTCCTCAATAAAACAAAACAGTTATTTCGCTTTGAGCCATTCATTACTTTGAATATACAACATCAATACGTGACTGTTTTAATGACAAATGTCTTTTGGACACGTTTCCACAGGCTGTTGTCCATCTGCATACATCATTTCCTTATCTTGCCTGTTAGTCAAGATATTTCTCAAGTCCATCTTTGAGTATTCTTCTATAAACAAGCGCCAATAGGTTGACGTTGACTGGTTAAACTCTGGTTAAAGAGATGACTGGGAGTCTGTTACAAACATCAACAATTCTTCGGTAAGTAAAGCGAACAGTCTTGTTGAATGCTCTAGCTTCTCCACCAAGAATTTTGAACCTTAATTTCACTCTTCAGTTATTGTTCATCCAGTTCATAGTTGAATGACAACGCCTGTGGTAACATGACTAATTGGTTGCATTAAGTTGTTAACGGTCTAATGCTGTACACGTCTTACATTATTTTTCAAGATAACCTGCGATGTCTTATCTGAATTTGATTGTCTATATAACTTTTTATGGCTACTTTCACGACAATTTGTGCTATTACCAGGTTTATGTCATGTAATGGTGTACTATCATGTGATAAACATATACATGCGAGGAAGATTATTAGCATGTCAAGGCTATTTGTATGTGTTTTAGCCAATGCCAGACGTGTCTGAAGTAATTTGAGAATCAAAATGCGAAGTATTGCTAAAATTTATAGAATTCTTTCATTAATAGTACGTTCAACCATATTATTCATGTTTATCCAAACCACAATGACCACAATCATATGTCGGAAACGTATCCACTAAACATTGAATTCTGTTAAATAGGAAGTTCGTTTATTTAGCCCGCGGAGTAATGAATATTCTTCCCTCGGCTAAACAATCTGCTTTCCAAGCCCGAAGGAAGGAAGAAAACAGTTCACGGTCACAAACACTCAGCGGCACGCCCTATCCCTGTCGAGGGTCATCAGGTAGGTGGACACGATAGTTTACACATGCAAACACCCGATACGCTGCGGTGCAGTGTCTACTTTACATGAATTTTACAAACAAATTTACACTGTTTACCTTTCAGGCGCGGTGCGCAAAATGGACGTTGGAGGTTCGCATCACCACACCGCACACGATCAGTCAGTCAGTCAGTCCCTCCTGTTGCTTGCTGATGATCTTGAACAAGATCCACATTCATTCGATGCCCCAAACTCGGATGATGTCACTCCGAACACGCGTTCTTTGTAGTGACCTTCACCTAAAAGCTTGAACAAGCGAGCGCAATATCGTTCTTATCGCAAACGCGTAATTGTTCTTCAAAACAGCCAAACTTTCCCATTCCTGTTGATACTTTATTACCTGTGCACAAATTTCGCACAAACATTCCAATCAGCAACTTCAAAGTGTCGGCATCCAGCATTGATTTCATCCTATCCGCAGTAACGCCTCTGATTAGTCGCCCAATCCCCGCAGCAGCGATAAGGAAAACGTTCGCCGCTCGCAGCTCGTCTGAATCGCTCCAACCGTTCGTCCGTCCGTCCAGCTGCAGCTTGGGTGTTCATTAACCTAACGTTTACGTTCGCCAGAACCATCGATAACGAACAGGGGCGATGATGATGATGTCTTGCCGGCCGTCTGGTGCTCGATACACGCACGATAAGGATAAAAATAGATACCGACCGGCAATGGGTGCAACACATCGCCAGAGTGGCGAGCCTGCTCGAGGGTAAAATGCAATCAACAGGCAGCCAACCCCCTCCCGCCGCTGGTTGAGGGCTGCTGGCGCGGTTGGAAGGAAATTGGTGGGAAATTGCTATAATCACCCTTCATCCCTCTCCCCGTGATTGCAGCACGAAGCAACGAGCCAGCAAACTGTCCTGATGCTAGAGCATCGGTGTACACGAGACCATTACATCACCGTTTAACGGCACGTTGAGTGAAACATACATAAAAGCTAACAGCGATACAACGCAACGTGTATCAGAGCTTGCCCCTTTTGAATGATTGATCGGAATCGGTGCCGGTGTTTGGTGTGGTTTGTCCCACTAACAGGTAAGATCTTTCAAGCCGTCAAAGTTCTGAAATCTTCTGAGCAATCTTTCTTTAATTAATTCCACTTGAGTTGAGGGTTGCTATTTTGGTAATGAGCTGATAAGCTAATTTTGCTCTCACCCACTGACACCCACCGCTAAACAATCGATCAACATAATTTTCTTTTTTGGGTGGGCAGTGGGGTTGGTTGGCCTATAAAGCTCAATGACGTTCAAGCGGAAGGTAACTTTTTTGCGATGAAATGTCAGCGATAGCAAAATCGGAGTGACGGATTCGATGGCAGTGCGGCAGTGGGTGAATGAAAAAATAAAATAGCCATAATTGATAAGACACGGAGGGAGGTCGAGACGATACAGACCCGTGAGAGTGTGAATGACGCAGTGTTATTTTGGACGATATTTGCAACTCATGCCTACATCCGTAGCATGATGTTGGCAGATCGTTGGTGAGTTTGCTTTGACAGCAACAATTGAATAAGCATCTAAAATTAAGGCTTTCATTACATGTGATAACAAAATAAAGCAAAATCAATTAAACAAGTAATAGTTTGTAATAATTATCATTTCACATCTTGAGCTTCAAAAGAATTAGGAGAAAATATTGAATCTAACTTACATAACATACACATTACACTACAGGATTTTTTTTTAATTGAGTATTTTCACAGTGAATAAAAGAGCACGATCATGAAGTCCTTAATATTGTCTTTTAATGCAGATTTCATCACAGGCCTATTGAACCATCCAGAAGTCGTTTCAAACTGAGATTAAGGGCTTTTTTCTCTGAGCCAGCTGTTTTATATTGAGTTCGACACTTTTAGGCTTAAATCATGTCAACACACAAAAGTACGCAAAGAACTAGCCTCAAATTTTCAGTCTTTATTTATTTACATAACTTTATTGCTGAATGATAAATATTATGCCAAGCAATGGTAACTGTCACATGGATACAACCCGAATGATAAATATTATTTCAGCGACAGGCTGAAATTTCAGCTTGTTGGCAGGAAAAAGAAAAGGCCTGAATAGTAGAAAATTGTATTTTAACAAACTCCCGTTCAATCCAGGATAATATCGTTATTACGCTATAAATTTTGTTGCCTTTGGTATCCGTGTAAGTCTGAATTTTTGATAATGAAGGGTTCTACGATATTTGCTAGAAGACGGCTGTCTTCATGTCAACATTCCATACCAAACCGCACGCCCGGTGTGGTCAGAGGTCGGAGTTATTTGAAAATGTCCGAAGTCATTCGGAGTTGTCCGGAGTTGGAGACGGCTGGAGTTATCCGGAGTCGGCTGGAATCGGTCGGAGTCGAACAGAGTCGGAGTTGACTTGAGTCGGGTCTGCACGCGTTTGAGAACTAGTTTTGAGTGCTTGATAAGCTAGTGATAATGAGATAATGAGTTAGTGCACGAGCAAAGCGAAAGAGGAAAAACACAACACGACATGAAATGCCTGACAACAAACAAAATGTTTCGGCCGTCTTCGGACGACTCTGACTACGTCTAATTCCCGATCCATACGACTCTGGGCGACTCCGGCCTACTCCGGCTGACTCCGGACGATTTCCTACTACTCCGACTCCAGACGACTTCGGTCGACTCCGGATGGCTCCATAAACCTTTTTTGAGGCTTACTCAAAAATGTTAAGGTGCTGCAGATAGATATCAGTTATCTGCAGATAGAACCTACAGTTGAACAATGTTTAAAAGCAGCAAAACATTGTTTTTTGGGTTCGAAAATGGTGTAAGGTAAATCAGCTTCTTTGACAAATTAATAAATTTGCAATTAAGATACTCAAATCTCTACATCTAGAGGAAATCTATACATTGCTATATACTTGTTGAGTGGTTTTTATTATTTCATTTAATAAAAATAACTCTTTTATACGGTTTTATAAACTTTTTTTGTTTCAATAGTTTTTTTACAGGATGTCTCACATGAGACTAGAACAGGGGTCTCCAAACTACGGCCCACGGGCCGCATGTGGCCCTCGGGAGCCTATTATGCGGCCCTTGGCGGCTTTGTTAGGGTTAAAAGAAATAGTTAATTATTGTGACTATTTTTAAAGAAAATGTAATTGTTGCTATTCAGAGACGTAGACCAAGCTTAAATATTAGAAAGCTATAGATAGCTATAGTTTTGTATATCATGTTAGTATTTTCCAATAAAGACGAAATTTAAACGTTCGCATTAGTTACAGACGACGGAAAGATGGCCCTCAACACCATTATATGTGAAGCAATGTGGCCCGCGAACTGAAAAGTTTGGAGACCCCTGGACAAAAACGACATTGAATATAAATACAATTGAATTCCAGTCAATTGCATTACATTCATTAGTTTTAAATTGATATAAACGACGGAATCTGCATCGCTGTAGTGTAAAGCGTTCAAGTAGGGGTCTCAACACATATTTATTAAAACTAACGAGCTTGAAACCTTCTTCCAAAAATTTATTTAATTTTGTACCTCCGCCTAAATATACGATCATAACCACGTTCCCAATTCCACAATCAATAGTCACAATCTTAATCCAACAATCTTCAACACGCTTTTGCAAGAAAGGAACGTGCACCTTTCAAAAAACCGTGCGAAATCCTTCCCTCAGAATCATCTTCCTCCATCCGTTCAGATTTCAGCGATCAGCAACATAAAAAACACACACACACACAACATTGCCCTCTTGGCTCCAGCCAGATAAAAAGCCTTGGCCTGCACAGCCCACCACCACGGCTGTTGTCCATGTATGCAGCCGCGTCTTGTTTGTGGCCATAATCGGCATACAGCGGCATTTACTACACTGGCCACGGGGCCACCTTCCACCCAGCCACCCGAAAGCGTTAGCCTGTCATAAAGCGTTCCCGTGGAAGAGAAGATGACAAAACTGCACACGGACGAAAGGAAGAACTGAATCGCCATTGGAAAAGAGTTGAGTAATTTGACAGAAAATTAAACATATTTCGCCCCCGGTGGAAGGACACGAGGCGATAAGGGACGGCGATGTGCAATAAAAGGAAAAGTGTGTCATTGAGCAGACACTACTACCAAGGTAAGAGAGTGCTGGCAGTTGTGTGTCGACAAATTTAATGCGAATGATTTTATTGTTTATTAATTGAAGAACTTCTTCTTCTTTTTTTTTTTTTTTTTTTTTGGCTCAACAACCGATGACGGTCAAGGCCTGCCAACACACTTGTGGGGTTGGCTTTCAGTGACTTATTGATTTCCCCCCATAGCAGGATAGTCAGTCCTACATATGGCGGCACGGTCTATTTGGGATTTGAACCCATGATGGGCATGTTGTTAAGTCGTACGAGTTGACGACTGTACAATGAGACCGGCTCATTGAAGAACAGTCCCAACAAAACAAGTGATTGTTTAAGGGAAAAAAGAAAACAATAAAGAAAAAATATAATATTAAATAAACAAAACTTAACATTAACTATTTATCTGCGAACTTGCTTACCTTCTGTATGTGTCCCTTATCTTCGCTGCACCATCTCCGGTTGTTCCCTCTGTCGAATGGATAGTGCACGAGCGCACAAATATAGACCCTCATTTGAACGCCATTTTAACGCCACACCACGCTCTTGCAGCAGCTAGCTACTACCCACGTGCTCCGGCAGTACTTGCGAACGTTGCGAACCAATCTAAACAGCCGGCATTAGCGAAGTGTCCGGGTGCAAACACGATGCACAATCGTGTTGCAACGATTTAAGCAGCAAAACGGAAAAAAACGACCCACAAAAACTACACCCCTCTCCCAGTTCCGTGCTGAGACAGAGAGAGAGCAGGGGAGGGCAGCCAAAACACCGAAACCGCACAAACGTAAACAAATCGCTGTCAAATCAACACGCACTCACAGCCCACTACGATCGGGGGGAGAAGAGTCGTGTTATTGTGCTACTAAAACGCACACACGCTCTCATTGCGATCGAAATCCATCTGTCATCACGCAGATCAGCTCGTGTGAGAATGTGTGTGTGCTTGTCTGTCAGTGTGTTTTATCAGTCGTTTCAAGTACAATTTACGCCAATTGTGCAACGGTTTTGGTTAGCCAAAGCGCACCACAGGCACAGGGCGGGAGGGGGCAAGCCAAACCCCACGGAAACGGATCTTCTCGCCCTACAGCAGCGCCACATTAAACCATGTTTGTTGTGCTATAAATAAACAGCTGCCACACTGCCGCCTTTGCCACCACCACCACCGCCGGATTTGGCACTTGTGAGGAGTGATCGGGAGACAAAGAAGCACAGCAAGCGGTCCTCCCACACGGTGGGCATTAGAGATCGCGCATCACACCACAGCCAAGAAGAACAGGACGCATCATCATCCCGTTGTCGTTTCAAGGCACGACGATCGTTTTTGAAATTAAAAATACAGAGAGTACACACACGTCACATCATATATGAGGGAAAAAACACGCAACTCACGCAAACATCTATTTAAGCTATCTTGTAAGTTTGATCGATTTTGATGTGTGTATTTTTTCTATCTTCTTGTTTCTCTAATGCAGCAGAATGCGAGAAAATCGCTCTTCACACACTGACACACCGTACACACACACACAAGGGATGGACACCGCCGTTGTGTCGCCAGCTTGCATCCGGAGAGACCAGCCGCCCGCCGATAATGACTGATAAAAGATCCGGTTTGCAGCATCCCACAGCCTGCTGCAGGTTGTCTTGTTGTCCACACACACACACACACACACACACACACATGCACACACACGCCACCCGGTTGTACCGTTATGCACCAGAATGCAGCAAAACCAACGCGCACACACACACACACAGTCACACGAAATGGAAAGAAGTGGTTTGCACACGCGGTTTTTATTAGCTGCACACCACAAGATCACACACACAATCCGTCCACTCCGGTTGGTTGGTGGCCAGGAGGAAAGCTTCTTCAGTACTGAGAGCAACAACAGCAGCAACAAAACCGCGTCGTCGTCGTCGTCGTCCACACGTCGTAGAAAGCAACGGGCGAGCAGAGAGAGAGAGAGACAGAGAGAACGCAACGTGAACGCGGGTATGGGTCACCGGCATACTTTGTCGCACGTTTGCATGCACACACATGTAAGCGCTAGGGAACGGTTTTTTATTTGTGTGTGCGAATTACACAGTGACAGAGTGCCGAAGAAGAATGCGTGACGCGCGGGTAATAGAACAGCGCGCGCGCTCGCCTGCGAGATCGCAGCAAGCCACCACCACACAATGTAGGCAGCAAACACGCACACACACACTCACGTGCAGATCAATGCTGCCAGTGTGTCGATCCCTAGCCAGCTGTGTGTTGCTGCCCCCCCCCCCCCTTCTACACCACACAGAACAGAACGAAGCGTTTCGCGGCGATCGGCATTGTGGTTGTGTGTCGCAAGATGACAGCTTTTTTTTCGCGTGTGTGTCACTGTGTCTGCGAATGGGTATTGGCGCGGCACTTGTTGTTGCGCGCATTAGTGTTAACACCCAAACAAACAAACAAAAAAAACAATTGCAGCACAAATTATTGAATGTTGATGCTCTGGTTTTAGGTTGATTTGTTGAGCGGTTGCACAGAAAATAATCCTAAAACACGCATACACACATACACAAACACGCAAAACAGACACCACAACGGGGTGCGTACAAGAAGAACGTGTACCACCTAATGCAGCAAATTGAGTTGTGTACTGCGAATGTGTGATGTACCGAGTAGATGGAACGGACGGCGTGTGTGTTATCAGCGCCGAATATTCTCTGTCCTTCTGTCTGGCTGCTCACACACTCGCACACAGCCGCGCTCGCGCACGCTGATCTGATAAACTTTCACTCACTCACCCTTGTGCTTGTGATCGATATACGCGCTCGTCCGAGATTTACACACGCTTTTTTTTTTGTTGCTAAAACAGTACGCACACGCAAATCCGGTATGTAAAAGGTGTACAATAACTTTGGAGCGCTAGAGCGCAGAAGATTCGAACGCAGCACAGGATTTACCGACGGCGGCAGCACCAGCCATGCAGCAGCCACCAGTAACAACACAAAACACGCAACTTAACGCCGAAGTGCCGCGCACGCCGAAGCAGACCCCCTAAGCGTAAATCACGGATCGCACCGGTGCGCATTACAGGGTGTGCCGGCAGGGTATATGCGTTTTCATTAGATTTGAGAACTTTTTTATATTATCGTTTATATTTTATATCTAAATGTTTTAGTTGTTACTTCAATGGTATCGATTCGTTGTGAAATAGGAAATACTTGAAAAATTATTGTTTTTCAATTGATTTATAATATCAAATATGTGTTGGCACGAGCAATTATAGAATTTATAATTAACTCATATTTAAGCATAAATTAATCAATTCATAATTAATTGGAGATAAGCACAATTTTCGATAAAAAAAAATCTACAGCTTAGGACCCCCTTGGAGGGTTGAAAAGTGTGCGAGCTACCCTGTACGCTAAACCAGCTCGGCCAGCTACACCACCACTACGTGCGTGCGTATGTGAAGTGGTTTTTGGGGGGATGGTTTCAGTGAACGGCTCTGTATATTTGTATGTGTGTGTGAGGGTAAGTTGGACCCTTCGCTCGTACATGCAGATGGTGCCCCAAAGTATAACCGTGCCAGTTACAGTGTGCGGAACAAGAGTGGGTACACAGTCATGTTGCGGGTAAAGAATATTTTATCGGTAGATGGGTGTTTTTTCTTGTCATTATTCGGAGGCGTTCCCTTTTCCTTCGTGTTCGGTTCAAATATGTATTGCTTGTGTTGAAATCTTATGAATAATTTATTAATTATTTTATATTTTGAGCAAAAAGTATTCTAATGAAAATTTATATTATAGCTTTTATATTTATAAAAATAACAATCAACAGCAATATTCATTCTGCTTGATTGCTTTATAATAATAAAAAAATCCTAAAAAAGTTATTGCATCTTCTTATTGATCGTTACTCGTTATAGTAAACTTGTCTGTAACTACTTCAACACTCTTTTCGCTCCTTTTTGCATTTAGTCAATGTTTGCATAGTTCTATGATTTGAAAACAAAAATCATGACACATAACAAGAAATTTAGACTTCTTTTGTAATTTAGGATAGAAAACGTTAGTGGGTATGTTAACTCTAATATTTACTCAATATTATTTATCTGATAAATTTGAACCTAAATGTAAGAAATCGGTTGATGAAACAGAAAAAAGCGTGGCAATTTTTAATCTACTTATACATGTGATTCAAATTCCTTAGATAACAATATTATTACATTACAATATTTTCATGTATTCATAACTTTCTACGGATCCTTTAGTGCTAAAATAGGAAACATTTAAATACTACCAATACTGGCGTTATGAAAGAAATACATTAATCCCATACTCATATCTTATCATCATCGAAAAATAAATCATCAGAAAACCAAATAACATGGAGGAATGTTATGCATTCGTTTAAATGAGGCTAATTTTAAAGGGCTAATACGATCATTAACAAACACGTGGAACATAGAAAACAATTGAAAGCAGCTGGTTAACATTTTGATAAACAAATTAGCATCAATTTTAAGTCCGAATTTGCTTATTGAATTTTAGTTGCCGGGCAACTATTGAATGTATGTCTTATAGTTAGCAGGTATTTTTTTCGATACAAGTAAAACAGGAATTTTTCTCAAGTGGTCTAGAGATTTTGGCAACCGAGTTCTCTAGAATAACGTATACATTCGATTGGAAGTGTCAGCTTAATAAGGAAGTACCTAACCAACTAAAAAGAATGCTTAATAACAGGAAGTTCAAAATGTATAATGTACGGCTCATAATCTATAAGATTCGTATTTGTTATTGTATAGTTTGACATTTTGTGCTTCATATTTGACCCATCAAAATTTTGATTAAATTGAACAAAAATTACTTACGATTCAGGTCCCTTCACAAATACAGTTGTGCTAAGTTTCGTCGATACACACGAAACAACATATCAATTTAATTTTTCACTGTACACCATATCCCTTACTAAACGCATTAGACACCATTTGCGCTGCACCTTAACAACGCGGTAGGATGTTCGCAGGATTTAAGCATAACTGAACAGTGCAATAACACGATGGATGTGCGAAAGAGTATGACGCGATCACAAACCGAAGATCGCGTTTTGGCTGCATGCTACGTTCAATCTTGAATGCACACATTTTCATTAAGGCCAGCCCGTGGAGCGTGTTTTGCGTGCAGGTTCGATTGAAACTCACCCCGTCAATGGGTCAATGAATTTAACAGCAGGAAAACATCAAAGGGCTACCAGCAGCGAAGAGGGATCCCATGTACCGTGCAAACGACGATTGAAGGTAAAGGTTGCAATGGGGCTGCAATTGTTGGCCTCAGATCACCGCCGCGCCAGATCGTTTTGCGCAATCGCAGATAAGCACAAATGATACGCTTGGTGCATAAATGCATCTATGATACTTATAATGATGCTAATAACAATGTCGATCCGAACTGGGGATGGTCTCCCGCCTCGTGGCAAGGGACGCTGTATGGGTCAGTGGGTTGCACATGCCACCCCGTGCCGTGCATACTACCTTCGATGCACTTTGCATTTGTAATTGACCCGCAGCAGTACGTCGGTCGGAGGGTTTGGGTTTGCAGGGTGCGGGTGGTATGCAGTTCGATGAGGCGAAGAGGGTGGGGAAGCGATATCTCATGCAAAACACAATGTTTGTGCAGTATCTGTTTGGGTGTTTTTCGTGTGCGGTTTGCATCGTGTGCTTATTGTGCTGCATTGTTTGAGTGACGCCAACTGCATTTGGGATGCACACATCCCGGTTCGAGGGGGAGCAGTGCATCGCGTGCTGCGCTTTGGCTGCGTGTGTGGAGAAACAAACCGGACTGCATCCTGCACGGAATACAAATTTTTAGACGATCTTAAATAATGGCACGACGGGATTGTGGTAGCATTTGGTGGAGGTTACGTTTAGACCCTTGGTATGGATCAATGTTGTTTTGTTTGCCTTCAGTGGGGCCAGTTGAAAGACGGCAAGTTGGAAGATTTCAAATGTGGCAACATTGTAGCATAAGGCAAACAGGCTATTAACTTTCGATATTGATTTTGTTTATCGTGTTATTGCCTTTGTATTTGTTAGCTTTATATTCGATGCTTCTTGGAGTGGTTGTTATAATTACAACTTTATGAGAAAAAAATCCTTAACTGAAGGAACATTTCCTACACGTTGAATTATTGCGTGCTCCACGGAAGAAATAATTAACTATTCCACACTGAAGCTTACATTACTCACGGTCACTCCAGGCATACTTACTTATCCGGCGCTACAACCGCTTTGTCGTCTTGTTCATGCCGCAGGAGTATCTGAAACCGCTCACGGTCTCGTTCCTTCGTTTTCTAGTTCGTTATGACGGACGCCTCCATGCCATCTTGCCACCTCAATGTGGACCTACCACGCCTGCTCTGTCCTTGTGGACGGCGTAAAAAGATTCCAGGTATACATTAGTAAATAAAACTGAGGGTGTCGTTTTGGACTATAAACATCATAACTTATTTTCTTTTCAGTGTATCTTAATTTAAAAATAAATAACATCTTTTATTGTAAAGGTTTTCAAACAAGGTGTTTAAAAAAACGGGATGGTTAGTCGGGATTGTCAATCATAATAAATCGATACGTTCGCAAATTGCATCGATTTCCTGACCTCACGTCGTACAGCTTGCATACAGTCAGGCGTAAAAGTAAAGCGACATCTATTGGCACCTTCAACATACATTGATTTACATATCATCCACTAAGAGCGCTAGCGTCGCCTAATATTGCAGTTCACTTAGCTCCTCCCACTTCATAGGAACAGCGATAGCACTATGTAAAAATTTATTAATACACCAAAATTTTAGCAACTAAGAACAATTTATATTGTAAACCATTACATGTTGTATATAAAAGCATTTCGTTTGTATAAGTTAATCGCGGAACATGTCGTATAATTAATTACTCTTTTACTGTTTTCTTCAGAGTTGCTAACACTGCCCAAAAAATTACTCTTACTCAACTGTAACTAGTAAAATTGCAGTTTGACCTACATTTTATAAATATTTTCTGTTGAACAGGCCTTTTCGTAATAAATATAGCCTTTGATTCCCGCTTGATGCTGTTTTATTCATCCAAGTCATATGCAAATGGGTGGAGCTTGTCGGCCATTTTCCCACTACCATCATTGTTCTGATGTGAGCGGTTCCAGCAACAGGGTAGTAAGATGAGCCTAACAAAAGCTTACTAAGAGATACTCACAGATGGCGCATACTAATTTCGAACATGTCCTCCGTTTCGATAAGTATTAGGGAAATGATATCAAAAAGGACAGAATAAAAAAAAATCAGTTTTTGAGTTTTTTTTTATTTTTTATTATATCATCACCAAAACGAGATAATTTTTGTCATGATGTCATACCAATGTTTTAAGAAGCGTATGACCGAGAGAAATTCTAATAGTAGTTTTTGTTATAATTTAAATTTTTTTAAGTTTTTTTTAGCTAAATTGATACACACGATAGTTAAAAAGAAGAAATAATACAGAGCTATATATTATTACGAATTCATACGACAAAATTTGTTGTTTGATTATTTAAGTATACCATCTATGAATGTGTTATTAATATAGAACTATGTTTCGCTTCATATTTAATAAAATGAAAAAATGTGAAATGTTTAATGTCTTTACCCTTTTTGAAAACTCTTGATAACAATCACCTCATGATAACACGTAAAATTATGCAATTATCTGCTATGTTGCTTTTAATTTTCCAATTGCGTAGTTAAAAAAGCAAACAATTTTTGTTTAAATCTAACAAAACGAAGAAAAAAAAGGAAGCAAAAATTACTTCATTCCAATTCCACCAAACCCCCATCCAATTCTTACTGGACCTGAAGCCCCACTTTGTGCATCTCCCCTTTCAAAAATAGGCAAAAAAAAACCTTCTCTTCTCGCAATCGGATTTACGAATCTACCGTCCAGAATGGTTTTCGGCTCCCATTTTCGTTAAGTGATTGGATTTCGAGGGGAGCAGCAAAGCATCTGCTTTACTGCCTCCTCCTTGTTGCTAAACCCCTCTCGCTTATCAAGCAAAAAACAAGAGGAAAAAAAGACCGGAAACCGCGGCACGTGGGTCTAGGACACTACAAAAGCGAACCAATTGTTTGTTTGTGCCGTTTCGTACTACTACAACGAGCTATCCCGTCTGCATTCCAAACACAGCGTCGTGGAATGCGATATTTGCGCAACGATATAAAAGTGTCCTCCATTTCTCACACCCCCGGAGTGTGTGTGTGTGGGACTAACCGGAACCTTTTACTTCGTTAGTGTAGAAGGGGTGGCGGGACCGAATGTGGGGTAACATCGAGCTGGAGCCACCGAAAGGCTCCACTCTGCTACGAATGAACGAACTAATATCCGAAATAACACATTGCGCACACACACATACACACACACACACACACACACACACACACACACACACACACACACACACACACACACACACACACACACAAACGGCAAACCCGGGTGCAACTCAATTCGAGGATATAAATGACCTCTATTATTGGAATTTATCTTAATGGAAAATGGACCATCGTTTCTAGACGCTCGCTGGATCGTTCTTTTCCTTCCCCCGAAACTTCCCGTTCGCTCGTTGCTTTTGCCCTTCCGTTCCGCACACACACAGACATGGGGTAATAAATTTTATTGGTTTTCTTGTTATTAGATTTTTTCTTCCAGTCGCAACGATGGATGGACACGGGTTTGGGTGTATCCTTTTCTTTTGGGTTGCCTCCATTTTTCTCCACTATTAGTATGGCTGTGTATGTAAGTGAGTGTTTGGTTGATTTTGGCTTTGATTATTGGTTGCTTTCATTTTGAGCACAAATGTGCTAATCTATTTGAGTTTTTTGCCTCTTTTTTTTCTTTTGCTGATTTGATGCTCGAGTGGTTTGGTGGTTAAACTGGAAACGATTATGTGATTAATGGTTGAGTTATATGTTGTCGTTGTGAAACGAAAATACACAGAATGCGTTAAAAACTAACGCTTCTTCTGAAAGAAATAAAATAGAAACATTTATCTTTTAAATACGCTCAGAAAATGTAAAATAAAATACATATGAATCCTTTTTTTTAAATAACAAATTCATCTCATCCATCTTCAGGAGCTGTTGCGTACTCAACATCAAAACCAAGTTCTGAGTCGTTTGTGCGTCTAGAATGATTCTTTTTATCGTTTCTTTTTCCCCCCTTTTTGCCAGTAAAAGCTTCATTCAATTGCTTCGCTTCATCAAATCCTTACACCCGTGTGTGTGTGTGTGAGTGTGTGTTTTATTTCTCCCATTTAGTTGAAGTATTTATCTTTTGCTTGCATCTGATTGCAATCTGTTAGAAAGGGTATTTACGAGCTGCCAGCATGTGCGATTAAGCCGGCCGCCACTCCCATTTGCCGAAACCATTCAACGGTGGCAAGCAACGGTTTTGCTGGGTTGCAATTTTTCTTCAACTATTCAATTTCCTTTCCCACCTCTGGCTTCTTGGTGCAAAGTGCAAAAACGGTTCCTCCTGGCCCTCGCCTGGCCTCAATCTGCATGAAAGACGCACGAAAGGTGCACAAGCTGGAGAAGGAACGAAAAAAAAAAACAACATGTTTGCACCGGTTGCATCGAATCTTATTCCCCGTAATACCATCCCGATGTGCATCTAATATTCCGATTGATCCCGTACCTTGGAGATGACATTTTTATTTGTTATTTATTTGCCGTCCCTTGCGCCCGGGTGTAGTGCAGCACGAGCTTTACAGCGGCTTTCGGGCTCTGCTGTGTATACGTCTACACAGTTAACCGATGAAATGCATTTAAATGCGTCTCAAGTGCAGATGGACATCAAATAGATATGATTCCGACATGCCCGGGTTGTAGTTTTTCGGGGGTTTGGGAAATCTTTTTTTTCCATTTGTAAAGACTTTGAGTGACGGGGGTGGGGGGTAGGGGGGGTTGTGGAGTTGTGTAGGGAACGGGGGAGGTGTAATAAGAAGAAATTATTCATTCCCCGGCGCGGTGTGCCGTACTTTCTTGCTGGTAATGGAAGTCTGATAAGTATGTTGGAAATGTTGTTTGCCGGAATTATGGCTTGATTCATGGTTTTGTGGAATTTGTTTGTTTTTGCATCGCTGTTTGTGTGTGTATCGGTATGGTTTAGCGGCAGCTTGATTAAATATTCGGTTTGTAGATGTGATAAAAGACGGAATTGTGAAAGATTGTGATATCTTGAAGCAAAAATACACATTTTTGAATCAATACCAAGATAAAAATACACTTTCGGCAGGCACGACGATCTGTTGATGACATTTTTGTAGCCCGTAGTAGTAGCAATTTTGATATGGATATAATTACTTTTGAAATTATGTAGGAGCTGTGAGGCAATCCTTGTACAGTTTGTGAATAATTCAAAAATAATTAATGTTTGAAATAAATGAACAAGTGAATAATTCATGAATTTGTTTGATCCAAAGAAAAAAAATGTAAAAAAAAGGTGTATGCTTCATTTGAACGCAAAGAAATAGTTAATAACGATGAATATTTGTTTGGAAAACATTTAACTAACTACTATATTCAACAAGAGATTTAACTACAGACTTATTCTTCTTTGGCACAATAACTGTGACCAGTCAAGGCCTGCCTGTACTGCCAGTGGGCTTGGCTTTCAGTGACTTATTGATTTACCCCAGGATAGTCAGTCCTACGCAAGGAAGCACGGTCCATTTGGGACTTCAACCCATGACGGGCATGTTGTTAACTCGTACGAGTGAACTACTGTACCCTCGAGACCGGCAACTACAAACTACTGCTGGGGAAAATCGCCTGTTTGCTATAGTAAAAATTGTGAAACAGGCAACTAAATTTCTAAATCCTAAACCAAATCTAAGCATTGTATCTAAGCCGGCGCATTGATACCAATCGAACTAGACGTCAGACTCAAATAAACGCAAGACAAACAGCAGCTCGTCTCAACCCTGTCAAATTCCATACATTTTGCATGTTCAATGTCCTGTTCGTTTGGTGCCAGAGCGCCGGGTAAGCATTGAAAAATATAAAGCTGGAAAATGTATCGCCTGTTAAATTTTGTTTATCCTTCTTAATTAGGCTTTAGGTAGTAATATACATTTTTTATGAAATGTATTGAACGTTTCTAATTTAAATATGTTTTCCCTAATACATGTGTATTGAATATCTACTTAAGATAATGCTTAAATCAGATTGAGCTAAACGGTTTCAATGCATAATGTATAGTGTTGAAAACCTTGAAGATCGTTGCCGATTTTCATTTTAGACCAGCATGGAGCTTATTCTATAATTCCTACCCCGAATGAATGAATGAATACTATGGCTTCTGATTTATGTAAGAAATATTATTTTTATTAATTTTGAATCTATCAAAAATGCTGATCAGTCATTTTAATCAAGAATTATATTTATTATTAAAAATATGCAGGAATTTGCAGCAATAAAACATGGCAATTGCTAAATCTATGCCTACAAAAGATGCTTTCGTGCTGGCTTTTTATAATAAATTATTTACTAATATCCACTCACTTTTTAGTATTGTGACATTTTTAGTAATATAATTTTGCCAAATTATTAAAAAATTAAAATGAACTAAATTCACTGTTAAAATACCTCATTAAATTCTATCAATATCAACGCGAGCTAAAAATCTGTTCCGCAATCCGTGCTCGAGTTACAATTCGATTAGTGCACTAAGTTGCGTTAAAAATCCTTTCCAATCAGCTGGCGAAACCCTGCGGTACTACGCCCGGCCATCCGTTCGCTAACCCGAACTCACTGAGTTCCTTCACCAATCCATCCAAGCTTCCATGCTGTTTCTGCTTCCTCTCCATCTGTATGGGGCAGTACGCAGGCGCCCTCTTAGCAAAAACATCCAAGTAGGATACAGTTTTGGAAAGGGATGAACGAAATGAGATCTGCTCGATAAGAAGCGAAGGGGAAATTCTGAACCTTTCCTTTTCACAACACTTAAGCAGCACCTTCTCTTACGAACGTCTCTTATCACTTGAGCTGACACCATCGGTGTATCGTATGTTGATTAAATTCCTGTCCAATTCCACCCTGTCCAACTACACAGTCCATTCCACTCCTTGTTACCCTTCTCCCATGACTTCACACAATTTCCCCTGCAATTGTAGCTGTATGTGTCTGTATGTGTGTGCGCGCTTTGTTAGAAAGAAATGAGATGGAGCGAACAAAAAAAAAAAAATCGCAAATATTATATTTTTATCGTTTTCATTCAATTGAAAGGTACCGAAACCCCTGCCCCATTCCCTTTTCATCATCCGCTCCTGTGTCCTTTGCGTGGCACAGAGTGGCGGAGAAATTCGATTACCCATACATGCGCACCACGTGGGTCGCGTGTGCTGCCGTACCGCCATTGCATTTTTAGCGTTAGCGCAAACGAGAGCTCAAGCGCAGCATCCGTGCGTTAACGTTGGGACGTATAGGAGGGAATCAAACGGGGCTGGGGAAGATCTCAAACATCATCTAACAGGGACCAATCAAGCCCGTTTGCCAGAGCAGGAAAGCTAGCCACGTTGTGCGAGAGTGGGACAAATTGGCTGACGGACGAGATGGTAATAGCGGGAACCAAGGGACACAGACGAGAAGGGGCAACGATGGGTTTTGATATCGCAAACCACCCCAAAAGCGACAACCCTCCGACAGTGTATGCGTTCGGTGTGTGTGTGTGCGCGTGCATGTGTCCACAAGGGAGGAGGGCATCAGGCCAGACATCGCATCGGGGATCGTACGAAGGGTTCAGCGTTTGTCAGTCGTCGTTTCGATATCACTCGCGTAAGTCTCGAGTCTGTGCGTGTGCTGTTGGGGACGGTTTGTAGTGTCAGTTTTGCAGCTTCCTTGTGCGGACGCGACAGTCACAGTGCCGATTGGACAGCCCTATCGAGTGGCAGTGGGTGGTACGAATTGTGAACGGCATTGTCAGTAGCTTTGTCTCTGTGTTCCGTGTGCTGTGCGAAGCAGCTGAAGCTTCAGTGTGGAGTAATTTAAACCGTGCTGTAAGAAAGAAATTCCCAGTGCTGCAGTGGAACATACAAAAAAGAAAGAATTATTCAAATTAAATCTGTAAAAACCGGTTGCACAATCTTCGTGATTTAGCGACACCATCTGAGAAAATTCGGAAAAACTCAAACCGTAAAACACCGTCGGTGAAAGTGAACAAGTGCGAGTTTCGTGTTTTGGCTAATTGGGAGCAACAGTTTGTTTGGCTTTGAAACCATTTGCAAAACGTTCAATCGGTGGCAGTGCTCGGGCGTTTGTATAATATCGAAAAGAAGTACAAAAATAGAACGAAATAGTGTGCAAGTGTCATACAAAATATTAAATCGTTCGCGTGTTTTGTAAATTGTTCAAAGTGATAAAAAAATAACTTGTCAGCCGATCAAACCATTTCACTGTGAATTAAAGCAAACACCTTTTAAGCGGTGCTTTTGCTACTGTTTGCTTTCGAATTGGTTACTCATTTTCCAGGCGGACCAGTCAGCGGGGTCACGAGACCTCGCTCAACGGCAGACAAGATTTTTACGGACGGGAACAAGGTACGGTTTGTTCATGGTTTTTAAAAATTAGTTTATTATGGGGAAAAATGTGTCGTAAATATAATTTATGACATGGAAATTTTTGAAAAAAAAATACAGCGTTGTACAAGAAAATTTTAAAGTGAAGCGAGCAACGGAAGAATATGCTAAAATCTGTATTAAACAGAATTGTTTTCTGGACTATTTCAACCGAAAACTCAATTCCGATGTTTCAAAAAATTCCGGGTGATATGTTAAAAATGATACAATTCTCGGCATTAGAAATATAACTTTAAGCGAAAATTCATTTTATTAGTTATATTCCACTGTAAAGTTACGTGCAATATTGCTTCGTGATGTTACATTTCAGATTAAAAATTATGAAAATGTTCATTCTCAAGAAAAATTATACAGCAACAAAGAGTGAAAAATTTAATTTCTTTTTTGATCAAAATTAATTTGGCAATAATTTGTTTTAGTTGTGTTAAACTTTTAAAGAATACAACAAGTTAATTTGAGGTGATTAATGTAAGGGAATTTTTAAATTTTAATAAGATAGAATACGGTTATACTAGAAACATGTATATTTTGAATTTTTATGTGTGCTCACATTAATGTACAAACTATCAAATCTCTTTCAACAGTTTTCATTTCAATTGTTTTATTATTTATACATTGAATAGCTTATATAGCCAACATCATGGAAAGTAATTTGCTTTCATTGCTTGACAATTTATATGAAAACCCATAACCATTTCAAATATTTTCTTATTATTTGGATTGGAGTGATTTTTTAGTACCGTATGATGATAAATGTAAGGCAAATCTAGCGAAGATAATGGTTTAAAGATTTAAAGGATGTTTTGAGTAACCATTAAAAGGTCTTTTTAAATCATCAAAAGCTAGTCCAAGATCTTCATGCAGATCTTCAGCGACATTCAAATACCTTCAATCAAATCAGTTTTGAACGAAATAAAAACGTTATCACATCAGATTGCTGAGAGAATGGCAAACTGTTTGTTCTCTAAATCTTTGATTTCTTAGGTAGTATTTACACAAAGAGTAGCTTTTTATTAGCTTTGAAAATACATCTCTTCTCATTGATAACAGTGAAATGTTTGAATCAATAAAATAAACACATATAATAAACATCATATAACATAATAAATATCCATTACTTAGCATTCACATTTGGCTGCTAACTTTCTGTATGCATTAACTCTTATTAACTCTTATTAACTCTCTGCACCACACACATTTGTGCCTGAAGCATTGTGCACGGGTTTAATGATTTTTTTATCAAATACATATATCAATTATAAATGTGTGAGTATTTTTTTAAAGTATCCTATGCTACATTTTAGAAAGATGCCGCTAATTTTCATTATCAGTAGGATAGCTAAGGTCCTAGGGTTAAACAAAGCAGATTTAACGGCGTTAAATCGAACTTAAATTTATTAATAATTAAAATACTTTATAGCAACAAAACATAACATGTTTTTGTTCGATAATGAATTGCATTAATATTCCCTGAAAAGAATAAAAAAACAACATTCCCTGAATGTCTCTCCATAAACCTCACTGACTGCAAAATCAGGTAATTAAATTTATACTTCAAATGAGCATCGATTGCCATTGCCGCAATGCCACCAACAGACCCAACCGTCCAAACAGCCTCGCTGGTCAATTTCAAATTCAATTGATAGCAAATAAATATCGATGTGAAATTATTTGTAAAATCTCTGTCCACACACACACACTCTCTCTCTCCCTCGCCCTACCACTTTCCAATGTCCCGATCGGAACCAATCAAATGTATCGAATCAGATTGCTTTTCTCCCCCTACGGCCACTCACCATTCTGGCGTGTGTGTGACTTGATAGCATTGCATCAAAGTACAAATAATGTGTTCTGCCTCACCACATGCACGCACACACATCACCGAGACACACACACATGAAACTATGAAAATTGCCTTTGGGGTTGGTTCATTTTGCAAACTTTACACCCAAAGAGCACCCCGCTTTCACCGCACCCTTTTGGCCCATACAAACACACACACAGACACGCGCGGGCACGAAAACAGCAACGGACCAAGCAGCTCCACACGGCCAATTGGAGCCTTCGGTAAAACCTCAGCAATGCGATTACGGTTTGCCCGTGTGGGTGGCTGCGGGTGGTCGGGGGAGAGTTGAAATCGGTTTGGCTTTTTCGGTGGAAAAATGGCACAACCACCATTTTGGGGCCAAAAACCCTGAGAGTGACCGGATGCCATCACAATCTATGTTGCGATGCGTCAAACGAGCGGGCATGGGGAATGGGGGATGGGAAGGCATCAACACCGGCATCAAGGTGATAGAGGGAGGGAGATTAAGCAGCAAAAGAGCACATTTTGTGTCGTTTTATAAAGGGACGCGGTGAAAAGTGCCGCAGCTTCGCTTTTGCGGACGGGTTTGGGGCGGTTCAGGTACCTTTCGTCCTCTTGTGGCACCTTTTTTCACCCCCCATCCGTTTCCGGGGGGATTTCGTTGTCGGTGGGACTTTTCCAGGCGCGTTTTACCTGTGTGCCCCATTCCCCCCTTCGCGCTGGTCTGATCAACTTAAATTGCAACCCCGGCTGAATAATTAATTTTTGTTAATTTAATTCGATTTAATCCACCAGAGGTTCAGGCCCAGCAGTTGGTCAACTGTGCTTGCTCCTGCTCGCTGTGGGGGGAGTGGTGGCTTTTATATTGTTTGCGTGTGCTTGTGTGACTGTGTGTGTGTGGGATTGTCGTTTTTTGTTATTATTTGCCATGTGCCTTTTTATGATTGGAAATGGTTTTTTTGTGGTTCTGATGAATGTCTATTTGCAAATCACAAAATAAATCAAGCAGGGTAATTTTTTTTTTCATGACATGACAATTCATCACCCCGTCCTCCTTCCCGTGTAGGAGTTTGTTTCATTCGGCTTTCATCAATCTCAATCACCCCTTTTTGTGCACGTTCATTGTGCCAGCCAGTGTTGCAGCTACAAAACTGCAGCTAAGCTTGGCGTCATCCAACCGGGAGTATGTGTGATGAAAAAAAAAGGAATAAAAGGATAAAACAAAACTCGATCTGATTCAGCCTGGGGACCACCAATGACAGCACCAATGATTGTAATAAATGTATATTTTTCATGTCCTTTTTTGGGGTTTTGTGGTTCACCGTTCACCGTTCACCGTGTCCAGTATAAATCACGGTTTGTGGTGGAAAGCATGGCTCCACCAACAAAAATAGATTGATGGTTTGGTGGAATTTTAATATGCTGTTCTTAAATGTGTTTCACAATTCATAATCATAATGTACATAAAAATACACCACTCTTATACCTCTTTGCTAAGTCCAAGCAAGAACGCTTTCATTCGCCACACTGCGCATGATTTAATTGG
Source organism: Anopheles merus (assembly GCF_017562075.2). Lineage (NCBI taxonomy): Eukaryota > Metazoa > Arthropoda > Insecta > Diptera > Culicidae > Anopheles > Anopheles merus. The sequence goes on from NC_054084.1 coordinate 19,502,216, forward strand.
TCACAATTAATGGAATTTACTCGCCCTTCTCCACTGTGTTGGCGATCGTGCGATCTTCTCGCACACTCTAACAAACTGTGGACGCATCTGCATCTATTCTCCCATTGCAAATTGCTGTAAGTTTTCCGGGTTGCTCAACCCCGAGAGCAACATCAAAGAGACATCCCCCCCGGAGCACAGCACAACTGGCACACTTTTGCTCATGAGCGCTTTCCGGTGGTTCTATCTTTAGGCGGGTCTATTTATAGGCTAAACAAGGCAAACTCTACACCACACGCTTAAAGCTTCCAAACCTACGCAATTCGGCAGAGCGGAAAAGGGAAAAGGGTTTCAAAGAAGCGGGCTCCAGTAACAGTTGTACATTATTTTAGTAAACAGGACCACGTTGGCGTAGGTTCAGGTCGTTATTTCTGCAGTAAAGCAATCTGGTGTGTTTGCTAAAAATAGACTTGGTTAATAGATGGATGCAGCGGTGTATGTGTGTCGTTAATGTGTGCCACAAACAGTGCTTGTGCTGCACCGTGCTTCATGATTAATGTTGATAACATCGGACGTTGTTTAGTGGACACTGCGCATTGTATTGTAATTCAAAGAGGGTACGGTTTAGTATTGAATCATTTGAGTCCGTTTTTTTTGGAGCAGGAATTACCTAAAGAATGCTTTAGGAAATTAAAATGATATGAGAAAGAATGTAACTTCCCTATATTCTCAAGGCTTATCAAGAATAAATCTGGGATCTTTCGTATGAAAAAACATGCTAATTATTCAATAATTGCCATGGAATTCAAGTTCACGTAATGTATTTTAACTGAATTTAGATACAATCTTATTCTAAAATCAAGAGTTTAAAGTTAAAATACTTAAAAACAATGAATGAATTTGATTGAACTTGGTAAACTTAACTACTATATTAATAACTTCGTCTGAACTTAACTTTAAGAATTGAAATGATTGTCTGATTATTTTCAACAGGCATTTAAAGAACATGAATAAAAAAAGAAAAATGATGAGTCCAATCAGTACGATTTAGTTGCAAAAATGTCAAATGCAAAACTCTGTCATTGACTTTAATGATGAATAAGGATAATTGAAGAAGGGTTTTAGAATAAGTGTATTTAGTACATAATTTGTTACAGTAGGTATCTAAAAAGGAGTAGCCTTGGTGGAATTGTTGCGTTATTCAATAGAAGACTTAGGAAAATATTGCACGAATAGGTCTTGAAAAGAATGATGTGATCTGAATGAGTGTCAAATGCCATAAATCAAGAGTTACACCCGTTACGGATAGTAGTGAAAGGGATTACATTTTCTCCTTCTTCTTCTTAAAATTGATTTTATTTGTATGTTTACATTACTGATAGTGGGGGTCCACGAGTTACAGCAGTTTTGCTTTTCAACGCCTAATATATTATAATTAGTCCTGAGACCGTTCAGTTTTTGCAAGTAGGAATTGTATGAATTCAATATGGTATGATCTGTTTTATCAAATCCTAACTTATACTAATGTTTGTTTCTATGCTAAAGATTATATCTAACTGTACAACTTAACCTAATTAACCTCTGATTACATTTTCAATCTATATTGCAATAAAGGTTGATATTTAATTTATTGAGTTTGAGCATCTCTGCTTCATTCGCCTCTACTTATAATATATCGTTGTTTTGACTAATCAATAATCTCAGCATCTTCTGGTAATACCAAATCACACATTTGATGCCCTTCCCTACTCAATCACACACAACTTCCCGTGATTCCTCTTGCCTCGTTAGGGGCACACGGATGCACCGAAAAAACACACACACAGCACCATAATATGAGGAGCGAAACATAAGTTTACTGGCCAAAAATAAAAAGATTGCAATACGTGCCCACACACGCACACACACATGAATGGCACAAAAGTGCTGGTCGCCCTCAAAAAAAAAAAATAGAGACCTCACTCCCTACCAGCCCGTCCCGGTACAAGAAACCAGCTCGGATCCAAAGCGGATACAAAGCGGATGGTGCCATGGCTTAAAACAACGTATCAAAACCGACCGTTTATTAAATTAGATTTCATTGAATTAAATTAAATTAATAATTTAAATTTATCTGCATACGTATCAGCGTCATCACGCCCGTCACACCATCATAATCGCGTCCGTATAACCAGTGCCCCCCGGGGGAAGGGTGCAATAAACGAGCGACACGTTCGTCTCCGTCTCTTTCTCCGTGGATGCTGGATGGTCTGTGCCAGCATCATTTTGCATCTCCAGCGAGTCCAGAGTCTCGGTAACCCCGTCCCCTTCCCTTCCTGGTGGGTCTGGCATGCCTGTCAGGCTGGCATTACGCTCATTGATGGTGGGCCCAAATTATCGTGCGCATCGTTACGGCGTTTGTCACAGTGCGAAATGTGTGCGTTTTTTGGATAGTAGTGCTTGATTTTTGGCGACTGCCTGAAGAGGTTATAATTTAAATAATGCGAAATTGGAATGATAATATGATTTGCAAAACCAAACAAAAAAAAAAATGCTCTCTCATATAATACACAATCATAAAAAATAATCAAAACAGTTAAGACACGTACCTCCGCATCCATAGCTAGACCAGTAACGGATGAAACAGAAGCTCAAATCAATCAAACATTCAGCACAACGAAAAGGGGTTAAACTAGATTTGAAAAATCCAGTCCAAAAATCCCGTCTCTACGTACCCGCTAGTGACGACGTGACCTCCTAACACACATTTACAACGACCAAACGATCGAAGGATAAATTTCATTTCCTCGGCCGTTTTAGACATTCGTCACCAGTGTCGACCTAAGCCAAAAAAAAAAAAACTCCCCATCAGATCAATCAGTCTGTTCAACTTCACTGCACTGCTACGTACGCTGCTGGTGCATAAAACATCCCGTGCTGAACCGTGACGTAATTTGACTCGTGCTCCCTGCAGTGCAATCTGTGCAGCAGTTTGAAGTGTTGGAACCGTTTTTTGTTGTTGTTGTTGCAGCTGCACATCCTTGTTTTGGTATGCGTGTCACTACTAAACCGGAATGCACCTTCTAATGTACTATGAGCTGCAACGTGTGTGTGTCTGTGTGCGCTTTGGTAGTCGATGAATGTTTAATCGAAACTGTGCCCTATCCTAAACCCCATTTCCGCCTAGCCGGACCTGAACCTGAGCTCGGGCTGAAGGGTCAGTTAGCAAGCGCTGGACCGGGGTTGTCGCACGTTTTAGTGAGGGCGTTGAAATGACCAGCCCGAAACTAAAGTGCTGTGCGCGATGATACTACCGGCTCGGTACGCAACCGTCAACGACCATCGGACCCTAACCGGAGACGCTGGTCGTAAAAAAATATGCGCCTCATTCCCTCTCATCCTCCCCTTCACCTTCACCGATGGCAACAATCAAACGTAATGCTTTTTCGCGTCTGGGGCGACCCGCGCGATCGTACACACACGTTCGCGCGTGTTCCGGCAGTGGCGTGGCTGTGCTAGCGCAAATTGTTTTAAATTTATGACGGATGTATTATGTGAATATGATGAGCTATAATAGAATGAAATTTGACTAGTAGATGAGGTGCTTGGGTTACCCCCGGGGGGGGGGGGGGGGGGGGGGGTGTTTGGTGCGCTGGTCGGTCCTACGGCGGGGGCTACGTGTACCCTGTCGCCGCCACCATCATCGGGCCAAGGTCAGTGCACGATGCAGTCGGGAAGGTATGATGTTTTGGATATTGTGTTGTTTTACTGTTTTGGTCAGAAAGTTTTTAATCGAGAGTGGTTAAATTTACGAAGGTAATGCGATTAGTTGCTGCTAAGAGCGTGCTTTAGTGAAAGAGGAGAAAAAGAATTGCAAGAATTGATAAGCGCAATTCGGCAGGCGTAATAACCCTTGCTGAAACTTTTTTGTTTCGTTCAATTTCATATTAGTTGCACTTTTTTTACGAGAGTTTTAGAACATTATTTTGGCAAAGTGTTGTAACAAATTAGGTATTGTCAATTTGAGATGAAATTTCTTCAACATAACTCGAAAAATTGTAGTAAGGATATCAAGATTTTTCGTTTTATAGCGGTCTTACAATAAATTGACTATTTAGTTAACGGTGGTAGGAAAAAAATCAAGTTTTGATTACGTGCCTCAACTATGTTTGTACCCAATTGACATTTTCGAGTTCTAAAGTCGAGGTTTCGAGCTATTTCCCTTAAACTGGTACCTTAAACTTCCCTTAAACTGTACCAGTTTAAGGGACTTTTAGAAAAAGCCCTTTAAAATCCACTGTGAAGTGTATTTTTCGATGCTTTCTTCACTATCCTTTGGGAAATAACGTTTTTAATGCTTATTACTGGTTGTATAGTTTATTTAAAAAAAAACCATCGAATTTTCACCAAATAACGCCGTACGAGATGTAACTTCTTTTTTCGCCAAATATTCAAGCAAATTAATCTAAAACAAATTGGACGCCCACTTCATCCAATAGCAAAAGGTCATTCGCACGCACAAACGAAATTTTGATACTTTCTACACGGTTTCTTCTTCTTCTTCTTCTTTGGCTCAACAACCGATGCCGGTCAAGGCCTGCCAACACACTTGTGGGGTTGGCTTTCAGTGACTTATTGATTTCCCTCCATAGCAGGATAGTCAGTCCTACGTATGGCGGCACGGTCTATTTGGGGCTTGAACCCATGACGGGCATGTTGTTAAGTCGTACGAGTTGACGACTGTACCATGAGACCGGCTCTACACGGTTTATCATACACAAATCCACATTATTTTTGGTATCTCGAGAACCATTCGAGCAGATCATGGTTGAAAATTTAGTACAAATGTCACCTGGGTAACAATAGCAAACATTTGGGTTCGTTGAAAAAATGTTGTTGAGGTTTATGTGATGCTTTTATCTGATCAGATCTGTTCTGAGCCGTTATACACAAAGTATGTCATGGCATTTTAATTTTTTTCAAATCTTTTTACGTTTTTTGGTTTCTACATAAAAAAGAAGGGTGAGAAATATTTTTTGTAGAAAAATGCAATATTCTTCAAAAATAAAGGTTGATAATTATCCTTTTAAAACACACAAAAGCTTAAAAACGGTTAAAAAAAAAACATTTGTAAAAATTCGTTAAAAAATATTCTCAAAAATAAGTCTTTTGCATTATTGAATGATTTTTAAATGCAATAATAAATACGAAAACCCTATGTTTCAAAGTGTATATTTTAATTAAGGCTTATTGTTAGTTTTTTTTATGATTAGTGACGTAAAAATGGTTTGTAAAATTTAAAATAACACAAATATGTGAAATAGCATTTTGTACAAACCATACATTTACTGTATTTATGTATCTTTTCCGTAAGTCGGGGACAAAACTGTTAATATAGTTCTGCATATAACGGATAGTGGAAATCTGATTGGAAAATACTGGATAGTAGACATATCTATCCCTAAAATCATTCTGCGATGAGCTGTAGTCAAATGATTCGTAATTATCAATAGTCATAGTCATAGTCTAACACAATGCAGATATGATATACCATCAGACTGGCAATAACGAGTTATGAGACAAGCGATGGAAACGAATTGACGTGACTGTAGATTCCAAGATTACTAAGTTAGAGGGATTCCAAGTGAAGCGGCCATTTTAATCGTTTTTGAATAACTCATAACTCGCGTACAAATTTGAATCAATTTGAATCATTTTCCCAAACCCAATCTAATCCGTAAACCGTTGCCGTAGCTTTCGATCATCACATTATCGTGTTAATAGCCGCGTCTTCATTTGTACCACAACAGTTCAATTATGCTGGTCGGCAGTGTATGCAACCCAGCTCGAGGCGTTTACTGCATCTTTCCCATTTCCCGGGCAGAGGCACGTGCAAGTCTAATAAAGGCGCCAAACGATCGTTTCATGCTGCGATGCTGCGATTTATAACGCCTCAATGGTTTTACCCTGGGAACGATCCAACCAGCATGAGTTATCGGGATTATCATGCTAGAATTGGTTGTTATAAACCGTTTCTAAATGGACCATAAACAAATTGATCTTGGCTTAATAACATTGAACAATAATTTCACAGGGGAGATTGTCAAAACGGACTTTAGAATTATTCATCTCCGAAGCAAACTTCAAAGCAGCTCTGCACCACCAAACCGACACCACAGTTTATGCGCCGCTGTTCATGCGTTTCGGCGTTTACGCACAGCGAAGGCACTCGTGCGCAAAACGTGAGCTGCGCACTAACGGCGACACTAATTGACGACAGTGCTGATGCTAGGGAACGATATACATTTTCATGAATTAATATTAATTAATTCAATTTGTGTCGTTTAATTTAGTAAGCCAACGGCTTCCCGTTTTTGGGTCAGCAACGGTTGCGTGAAGGTTTGTCCCAGTGTTCGAGCTTCTTTCAGTCTATGCAATCAGAATTTTTTCTACAAAATTGCGATGAAAAAGACTGTATTTTGTGTGGAAAGGACTATTCTTGTGGAATTCCTTTGCTCTCGGTAGAATTCAATCCAAAGCAACCTTTGTCTTGAAGCTGACGAACCACGACACCGTTGAAGTGTTCGTCCTTTCCCTCTTTTGTGGCGTGATTTAAGCCAGAAAGCGTATTAACAGCCAAATAACATAAATGTTAATAAAACCATACCGTACCAACCGTGGAGCAAAAATGCGGGCTACAACTGCTGCACTCTTTGCGTATCAGCAGCACTTGATCGCTTTTTATCCGCAAGCCTGCTGACACGCACCGAAATACCCAATGTTTGCGGCACAAGTGTTCACCATTTCCTTGAGCATAATTCAATGAACCAAAAGTATTTCACAGCCGCCACCAGAGACGGCAGGAAAGAAAGAGCAAATATGAACGTTTTGCGCGATCACACAAAACGGAAGGATTGCGCAAAAATCGCTTAAGGACAGCGAAGCCTGGCGAAGCGCGTGATATTTTGCTCGAGCTCGAGTGCGCCGGGGACCAGTCGCCCCAGATAACATCTCGGTGCATACTTTGGCATACGATTTGTCAAGGCGTTTTTCAAGAGGCTGCTAAACTCATTTTCCCCGCTCTAGTGCTGCTTTTGCGCAGGAAGGCGTAACCACAGCACGCAGCGCAAAACGTGAAACAGATGAACTGCGCAGGAATTCAATTAGAGCCGCAAAAGGTGGGAAAAGTGACGGCAAACGGGCTTTGAGCGTGGCTGAAGTGTGTTTTGCGCTGCAGTGTGTTCGAGGTGTGCCGTTTGCGTACCGTGTGAAATTCAACGCAAATCGTACAACTTACCCCTTTATTTCGAGATTTTTGCTTATCTTAATAAATTCCAGCACGCCATCGCTTTAAACACACACACACGAATTCCTTCCATTTGAGCGCATGTTCTCGGTCGGGATTTTCTAGATGAGTAAAAATGCATCCTAAGAAAATCCAACACCACTTTTTACACGCACCCGCCACGCCATGCGACAGCCATCCGTCTTGATTAATTCAATTCGTTTGCCTGTGACGGCTGGCGAAGGCGAAGCGGGCGACGATGGCAAGCTGGGGCCTCCGTGCGCGGCCCGCACCGAATGGCATGCTCGGGCGTGGAAATGAGTTTTTATTACAATTAATTTATGTAAGAAATTATTGACAAAATCGTGCCATCGTGTGCTTTATGGTCAAACAATTCGATCTAAATTGAGCTTAATTGAATTGAATGGTATCAGAGGCATTGAATCGAGTTGACACGGAGGGCACGGTGGTGCGGTTCGGTGTGCGGTCCTTGGGGCGGCTTGGACCCGGCCGGTGCTCTCGCCCGGCCTGGTGGGGGAGCGTATCGAACGGCCAACGAACGCAGCCCGGCGCAGCATGCAAATCGATCGCACAGTGATTGATGTTAATTCGGTGGAATAGTGGCGGCGCGCTCGGCTGTCGGTGCTTTGGGTGGAGCTTTCCAGGCGCTTCGTTGAAGTACGCAGTGCAAGTGCAAGTGTATGAAAAGTGAGCAGTATTTATGTCAATAAAAAGCAAGAGCAGTTTTCAGCTATAAACAACGTTCATTCCCTAAGCACTGTGGCCCGTAACTAAGAAGAATAGTCGACGAACCATCGAGTGTCCCCAAGTAATAACTTTATTCTTCAAAATCTTTTATTCTGTGTTCAAAATTGAGTCATTGGAGTTAGGAAAAGATTCAAGAAGCTGACTGCTGAGTAGTTTTTCATTATTATTGAATGAATGATTGAGGAAGCAACTAATTATATGAACTATAACATGAGTTTGTTTCGAAGTTGTGTAGAGCATTTTACGCTTCATGAAGTTTAAACTTTTCTACTATTAAACCATCGGTAGTAGGGTTTAAATAGATTTTTGATTACATTACATTTTATCCAATAATCCACAATTATCTAATCGTAAAGACTAGACGTTGTTAAATTCCCATCTAGACTTGTCCACACGAAGCAAGGACTAACTCTTTATTTTACAAGGTCCAATCGGCTCTAATAATCCAGAACGTCCTTAATCTAGTTGTTTTTCCAAAGATAGGAACATAATTATTCTTGTCACTAATCACTAATTTACTGATTTTATTATAAGAAGTCCATGAATATGAGTGAATAATTAATTCAAAATTCATGTGATTTAGCAAATGCATGATTTGTTTGGTCACATTCATGAATTGGATTCAAATTTTATCAATTATTGCTCTCTAGCACACGTCAAGATGTGTTTGACATATCTCCTCGTGAAACATCAATACGCTCTTATCTTAGTTTTAAGCCAAGTGGTCATCGTATTTAGAAGCTTTTAAGTGAATTATCGAGTAAGATCTCTTGGTACAGTCGTCAACCTAACAAAATGCTCTTCTTGGGTCAAAGCCCCATAAGGACCAAGGCGTCCTATACACAGGATTTGATCATCTTATTGGGGTTATAAAAATAAGTCATACATTAATATGCCTTTTAGTGGCATAGGCAGGCCTAGTCTTACGGAGGTTGTTGCGCCAAATATGAAGGAAAAGATATATACTATTTGCTTATTATTTGATTACTTACATTTAACGCATTGTAAAATCGAAAAATGGTTAAACTGTTTCTAACCTTTATCTTTAAGCTAGTGGAAATCTACTGTAAGGAAGGGTAATTTCCATAATTGTACCTTAAAAAGGGTTATTTATTAGTGAACAGGGTTTAACAAATAGATATTTGGAGGCTCTTTCCCACAAATGCTATACTCGAGTTAAGACTCCAAAGGACTCGTATACAAATATTTGAAAACTAATCAAACAAGCGTGAGGATGTGTGAAATATCCAGGAAGTAAGGCTCTAAGGCTTACATCATACCACTTTCTAAGCGAATTCCCTGTTCGATTGAATCCGAACAGTGCAAACTAAGCTAAACTGCAATCTAAACGGCCATGCAAATGATCAGCTTAAGTACGCGCCAAGTGCTGACAGGAACATGTGGGCGTTTAACGATCACTCTTCCGATCGCGGACAGCGATCCATCAAAGCCGGGCAGCTAAAGTGCTATCATAAATCATTCAACCCGTGCGTTAAGAAGATTGTCCTCACATCACCGGCAATACCTTGACGACAAACTGACCCAATAAATCGTTCCCTGTGCTACCGTGGGCTGGCAACGTTTAGGCAGAAGCAAACCGTTCCATTCCCGACCGAAGGTTTGCCCTTGAGCCAAACAGCCAACCAGCCCAAAAGGGACCGGAAGGGTACGGAAGCTGAATGAGCGATCCAGCTGCTGCTGCTGCTGCTTCTTCCATACTCTCAAAACAGCGCGCCACCGCCAGTGTCATACCGTGGCACTAATCTACATGCAATTATCGTATCATCCTATTCAATTTACCACTCAATTACACGCGCGGCCCCACTTGCTTCCCTACTTGTGGGTTCCTGGTGCGGTGTAACCCGGTGGCCAGATCCGACCGGCCTCGGAAGTAGTGTGCGGGGCGCACTGCGCATCGCCGGGCTAGAGCAGATCCGACCGGATCTAGGCAATAGACGCGCGACGGCTAGCTAGGTCTCCCTGGCCGCGATCCGTGGCCCCTCGGGAGGATCCGGCAAAATTGTCATAAATAGATTAAATAATTACATCGCGAAAAATGCGATCCGCTCTCTCGCTCTCTCTCTCTCTCTGTCTCGTTAGTGAGTGGCCGCGCCGCTGCCTTCTTTGCTGCGGAGCGCGAGCTGCACTGCACTTGCAGCAAACTAGCGCGAATGCACCGCGAATTGCATCATCCGAGCGTCCGGTTTGGGGATGTATGGTATGGTGCGGATTTCGTCTGTTCCGGATGCGGCAGTGTGGGGATCAGTAGGGGTATCAGTATCTTGCCAGCGGACGGAGAAGCTAGATGCAGTTTATGCAAAAATGCCTGCAGCGGTACAGTACAGTCGGCGCAAAAATTACACTCCGAAAAGCGTGCCAGAAGGGAGGGTGTGTTCGTTGTTTTTTTTTTTTTTGTTCACTAAAAATTGACCAACACTATAAGCAAAATGCGGGGTTTTTAGTTCGTCTCGTTACACGCGCCAAGCCGGCCGTTTGATCGCAGACCGCGTTCCCCTTTGGCAGGTTGTAATTTAGACTAGCTCCTGTTTTGCCGCCAGCTACAAATCGGGGCGTAGAGATGCAGTCGGTCTCGGGTTTGCCACGAAACAGCAGCACCACCACCACCACCACTATTACAGCCCCGGCCAGCTTTTGGAGGGTGAGGGTTGCGGTTGCGGCAAATAAAGGAAAAATAAAATTTACATCAATAAATGCATTTGAGCCAATCGGCGCATGTTACTGATGCTAGTTTTTGCCGGGCGTAAAAAAGGGTCTAGGAGGGATGGGGGGAGAGCCGTTTGCTTTCCGTCGGCTAGTTGAGACAATTTAGATCTATCACTTCTATCATTCGACACCAGACGATGTTGGGACGGTCTGATGCCTGCAGCTGGGGGAATAAAAATGGGAATGCAATTCACTGTTGCAGCGAGCTGAAGCTTTTATGAAATTAAAATGCGCATTCAATGATTGCAGCCTGGCGGAAGCGATGAAGTTTTACGGTGAGGTAATAGAGAAAAGTTTGGCTGTAAAAAATAAAATAATGTTTTCCCCTTTTTTCTTACCACCATCATAGCCTCCTTTATATAAATCAACTTACTAAAGAGCGATAAAAATGAACGAGATCAAGTGCTGCGCGTGTTGATTACATTTGCTGCATCAGATGGTTTGCTATTACTAATTATTTTGCGCTCAGTGCAGCTGGTGCTAACACCAAACCAACAGACAAACAAACCCTTACCATTGCAAAGAGCGAACAATAAATCTTCCATTTCCACACAAACACTGGTTTCGGTGTAGGCAAACGCGAAACACAACCAGTAGCAGAACCCTTTTTTCCCCTGTGCCAGACTTGCGTGCGTGAATGGGAAAAGGCAATAAATTATTCACCTAATGAAACAATATTAATAACAATTATAAATAAAACACAACTCTCATCCAATAAAATGACGCCAGCAAGAGCCAAGCTGAGTTGAGCTGATGGCGCTGGGCTGGGTCGATGGGGCTGGGCGGTCACACAGATACACGCCTAGAAAGTTCTCCTATACCCGGTTCGTTAAGAGGCTGGCAGTTTCAAACCCGAGACTATAGTGTAGAATCGAACGTAACGTTCGTTCTGCAAAATGGAGTGCTTGAAAGCTTTCACTTCGCAGTGTAGTGGAATGGCGTATACTTCCTAGCTGTTTTAGGCTGGTGGTCTGTGTGTGTGTGTTGGTTGGGTTCAGCTGGTACGGTGGAAAGGTAAACTTCCCGTACCTCGGCTGCCATTTCTAACGGTGGAGAATGATGCCTTTTGTGTGGTAATGAATTTCCTAGTTATAAATAGCCCAAATGGGAAGGTTTGCCGCCCTACACGCGTATGTATAAAAGTGCTTGCCGAGCAGAGGGAAGGTAAAGAAGGAAGGAGATTAATTATTTTCTTTCGACAACGTACACGTGGATGCTTAGAGAAGGATTTCTAGAATGCTAAAAGGATTATGTCATATTCAAAGCATCAGCTAATACTTAACAATTGGAATAATTACGACTTAATGATATAATAAAATAATAAATAATAATAATAATAATAATAATAATAATAATAATAATAATAATAATAATAATAATAATAATAATAATAATAATAATAAAAATAATAATAATAATAATAATAATAATAATAATAATGATAATAATAATAATAATAATAATGATGATGATGATGATGATGATGATTCAATTATGACAAACAAGAATCACAAAATAAATAGATAAACGATGTATAAATGTAGAAACTTACTGCAAACAAACACAAGATATAACAACTAAACTATAATCCAAAACTGATCTTTAAATTAACCAGGTTGAAACCAATTCATGTTATCAGTTAAATTCAAAATAAATTTAAAAAAATGCTGAGAAATTTCGAAATAAGAACATTTAAAATAAGAAGAAAAATGATCGAAACACAGAATATTTAAAAAAAAACAAATAATAATACACATAACAAACAAAAATAATAACGTATAACATTTAGTCAATTCAAGATAATTTACTATTACAAAAAATGAAGCTAAATTGCATAAAATGATTTAAAATCCATTTACATATCGTTCACTCTTCAAATACTAATAACATAAAAACAAATCCTTCTACAATACGATACCTCCCACTGAATAGGATACATTTTAACTACACTTCGAGTGCTCGAGCTTAAACCACCACGGCTGGGCCAGTACGAACTTGATCCCGGATGTGCGACACCCTCTCGAGTCACACTACTTACCATTATCATTATAGTGAGCGTCATCATCGTCACCATCAATTACCGACTCAATTTAGCCCAAAAGAACAGCGCGCCACCAGTCCAAAACCAGACCAAACGCTGTTGCCCGAAAGCTGTTGAGCTTTTTCTGGTGCGAATTAAATGGTGTCTAATTTTGCCACCAACTTTCGGGGGTGCCCCCTATGAATTTCCCGGCACCGGAAAAAGCAGGTTCCACACACACACACACACCCACTCACACGGTCGTTGTGGTGTGCGCGTTGGCCAGCGGGGCGATAAATTTATAATCACAAATCCTTCTCGCAAGCCCCCGGTATAAATAGGATGCCTCAAATATGCAGATGTACACTGAGTATGCACTGAGCTGGGCGTACGGTACAAGCTACAAGGGCCCGCTGGCTGCTCGACGCTGTTGCTCGCTGGTGGCCACGATGGCGCGATGGATGCCGTATGCCGTGGTGCTTCCGGTCCGGTGGCCACCATTGTTTCCGAGAGCGTTGCGAGAGCAGGTGAAATAATATAATGACAATAATTGGAATAAAAGTTTTCATTATACACATCCTTTCGAGTACGATGGGGTGTGGACGGACCGTGGGTAGAACTCACCGGAAAACTCCTCCAGAACATCAGGTGCGAATGCTCACGGGACAATGGGTGGGGGGCGTTTTATCGCCCAGGGGGGTTTCCACGTAGCCCGCACACAATGTACGTACGTACGTACACAATGGTTTCCCGCTGCCTTCGCCGGCACCATTTTGAATGCTGAGTTATGATAATTTTTAATTAATTGTCAAAAGTAATTACCCACAATTGCTTTGCCGCCTTTTGCGATGCGCTCTGTGTGATCCGAGGGGGTTTGTGTTGGGGAAGTCCTTCGATGGTGGTCTCCAACACCCTTTTTCTCTCTTTTGCACTCGAAGTTGTGCACAATGAAGCATCCATTCTGTGTAATTTATTCGATTGTGTGTCTGTATGAGTTTTTGGGGAGGGTGGTGAGATGCTGGGAGAGTAACAAGTACGTCAGAGATTACGCCATTTTGCGGCTGCGGCTTACCGAATTGCTCCAGCACCGGCCGGTGGAATGGTTTTGTGGGTTTTAATTTTTAATAAACGAATTGAAACCATAAATCAGAATTAAATTTTGCACCAGCGGGGCAATATGTTTCACCAACTCTTTTTCTTCTTTATTTCGTTCTCCTCACGGGAAGGCGTTGCTATCCGTTTCGATTGGGCGGGTTTTTTTTCACACTTCTATCAATTATTGTTGCCTTTTTCGCTATTGTAGCTTGTAATAATGTAATGAATTGTTGGTTTTTTCTCACTCTCGATTTTACTCGTTTTTTTTCCATTTCAGCTTGGGTCCGCAACGGCGGGTAGAGGAATGTTCTGTTACCATTGCCCACCGTCGCTGCATCCGGCCGGACCGCATCCGCCCCGGTTACCGACGCTTGAATATCCATTCGCGCCAACTCATCCCTGTAAGTATTTTGGATTGAATTTGTACACCAATAGAGAATTTTTAAATTTGTCCTACTTTGTGAACAAGTTTTCTAACATACAGGGGTTCTTATCTCCGCTTATCACCATATGCGTATATTTCTCCTGAGTGACTCGAACGGTCCTATGGTACAGTCGTCAACTCGTACGACTTAACAACATGCCCGTCATGAGCTCAAGTCCCAAATAGACCGTGCCGTCATACGTAGGACAGACTATCCTGCTATGGGAGAGGGGGGGGGGGGGGGTAAAGTCATTGAAAGGCGCCAACCCCACAAGTGGTACAGGCAGACATTGACCGACAACGGTTGTTGAGCCAAACAGTTGTAGTAGACTCGAATGGCCTATCCTTGATTAATTCCATCTAAATGCGATAAACAATTTAAAATTCTGGAATGTGATTTTGGACATAGATCATGCATGTATCATAGCAAATATTAAAATATTAAAGTTATGCAGACTTAATGTTCAATGTTTTAACTATTTCAGAAAGTCTGTCACTAAAACACATTGAGATAGGTTTAAGGCGAACTGTTCATAACTATCGTTGAATGTCTGACACATGAAAATAAATAATAATTAAACCAAAAGTGTTTACGGGACTTCCGTTGAACATTGGAGTTGGAAACAATTATTATTTTTGCGATTTTAAATTGCATAAATCGAGGAGACGCACGAAATATGTTTTAAAGCCTTTTCCCTAACACATCAAAGATGAGTGATTTACTTCGTCTAAAATAGTTTCTAACTTTCGAAAGAGTTAGTTTGAAACACTATGACGATCATAAATACCGACTTTCTGAGTGTCTCCTAGGCATTTCAAAATCTTTGTTCTAATATTTTGAATGAATTTTAAGCTTGTTTCTTTTTAAACATTTAATAAAGCGTTAAATGAATTCAAAATAATGTACTATTGTGTAAAATCATACAAACGTTTAGAACTGTACGAAAAGTGATCAAAAAGGACAAACTAAATTACAAAGTTGTACCACCCGAAAGATATTTCTGGCAAATAATAAGTTTTAACAGTAGACATATTTGAGAACATTTTGATAGAATTGTTGTCAAATTAAAAATGCCTCGTTAAGCAATACGGACATTTTGGACCGTTCCTCCTGAACAGTAAAAAATACAAAACAAGCTTTGTAGCAGTCGTTTGCCATAAGAACTGTGGTAACTGAAAGATGTCGACAGTAGTGAGTGGACTAGACATCATATTGTAATTTAATAACTATTGAAAGATAATTGCATTTAAACAGTGTAATAAGATAAAAAAGCTTGAATTTAAAACATATTTTTTTACATGCAAAAGAACACGATTTCCTTATGGGAATTCATGCGTTGTGTCACGATATAATTAAAATATGTATCCAATTTTCCCTCTCTTTGCTCATCCTCTCTGTGTAACAGTTCCACTTTGTAAAGTAATGTTTTCACATAAGCACGCTTTGCCACATTGTCTTCAATCATCGCCCATGATTGACGTAAATCACTTCACTAAGCTCGCTCCTTTTCCGGCCCATGACCACAGCAAACCTGCTGGACAAACGAAGAACAAAAAAAAAAGTACACTTTACGACACGAAATTGAATTTTGCCCTTATCTGTACCAACCTGCTTTGGCACAGGTTTAAAATCTAACAAAAATCAATTACGATCAGCTTTTTAACTCTGCTCGTCGGCTCGTTTTATTGTCCTCCCTTTCTTCATATATCTGGTTGATGGATGTAGTTTAAAAATGCTCAGTCGAAAAAAAAAGTCCTCTAAATTATGAACGCTGGTTGCTAAAAGCAGAGGGCGAAACAAAAGTATTAAGTTACGGGTCGACTCCAATGGGAATTTGTTTCCTTGGTCTGCACCCAGCAGAGCGAAAAGGGCAAACGGTAGCACGGAACAAGTTCCCACATTTCTGTAACAAAGATAATAATCTACCGGAGAGATTTGCTCCAATTTCCCTGCTGGTGGCGTTTAATAGCACATATTTTTCAATTATTATCAAATTACACATTTATTTTACTTTGAGCATAATTCAATTCCGGATTTGAACTGATGTAATGTGTCTTACTCGCTTGGTTTGCTCGCTTTGCATTACAGTGTTTTGAAGCCTTTGAAACTTATCAAACCTAACCGTGTTTCGAAACAAATATCGCACGAAATGTTGCCATGAGTTGACGCTTCAAAATCAATTTCAAGCAATTTCCCCATTAACCTCATTACGCATCCCAATTTTCCAGTGCTAAAAGGTGCCACGGTTGCCCTTTGCCGTCGAGCCGTACGCGTAGGTTTCGTGCACCTTCGCCTCAAAGCGTGCAGTGCCACGCCACCGATATGGCATGCCGATAGCACTTTGATTCCATTACTGTCAACTCTTCAATCCACTGCGTCCTGCGAATCCTATCGGAACGGTTGCATCTCGAACGCACTGCGTGCGGCTTCGTTCAGGCATCGGTCTGGTGTTGAAAGATTTTGATCCCCTGGACTGATCGATTGGTACGGACAGTGCGGGAATTCCGAGTTCCCTGCACCGGACGGGCGTCAATCCATCGACATCGGGGCGTAATTTGATTTCACTATTTCTGCCATTAATTGAAGTCGAATAGCACGACGCTCCTCCGGGAGAGTGCTCTGTTTTCCCCAACGAGACAACATGCAAGAAGAGCACGGAAAGAAACATCTAATAACGAATAATTCGATGACGACTGACATCAAGTCAACGGCTGCGACCAGAGACTGCCGTCCAGATAGCAGGGATGGCCGATGTGAAATGGACTTGCTGAGAAATATCCACGAAATCGACGACTTCCTGAAGTCACCCGTGGAGCACAACGAACTTGAGATTTGACCTATCTCTATCCTCCCTAAAACAGTACCAGAATCGATGATTCTATTAGTGATGGCTAATCCGCTGCTCAAGGTGGCATACGTTCGCGAACGGTACACAGCAGCAGCGGTGGGAATTCCCGTAGCATTCGACCAAGATTCGCCTTCTTCCTTCGGGTAATGCGGAGTTCAAGGTTCTGCCAGGCGGTTCCTCCCGTCCCTGCACAACTTCTAATGGCTCTGCTAAATGACGATAATTCTTTGGAAACCCGACACTTGTCCCGGTTTCGGGAGAAATGTGCGGCTTTAGCCGCCAGGACAGTCAAAGTGAGGTGATGCTAACACGCAAAACTTCTCGAATTACCGAAAACTTTGCGCACGCTCCTAATCTTCTGCTCAGGGGCGGGAGGGGTTGCTTCCGGGACACTCGAGGCCCAGCTGGAAATTGATGCACCAGCATCAGAGTACTCGGGGGGAGGGAGAGTACTCGTGGACCTGCGGGCCGTGCACGTCATGATGCTCACTGTTGATGATCCAAATGAGTAAATTGAAATAACGTCTAATGTTGTGGAGAGGACTGCGTTACCAACTGCACTGTACTGCGCGTACCATCACCGGTACCGATGCGAGGTCATTCTCGTGTGGGCTCGTGCGATCGTCCGTTATCATACGGCGTTTGCGATAAGAGAGCCAGGACGGTACAAATTGAATTACTCGCATGCACTCGCACTCAGCAACTCTGCCTCACCTCGGCTGCTGGCCGGCGAAGAACTCGCTGCCGTCGACGTTGGAAACGATGCCCTGGCCATCCTGGTCTAACGGAGTTTTGGGCGTGAAATGTGAGCTCTACGCATGGCTCCCTTCTTGCGAAACAAGCAGCCAGATGATGAGTTTTAATTAATTTACCCTCTAATCAAATATAGAAGCATAATTTGGCGTAAAAATAGGCTGCACTTTTGGGACACATTCTACGGGTACGGTGACGTGTGTGTGCTATGTGTTTTGTTCGGGAGAGAAGAGATGAAGAGTGAGAAAGAGAGAGAAGTTGCCTCTAGTGGAAAGATTGCACTTTGACAGTGGACAGAACAGTATGCTCTACACACCAGGTGATGGTGGGGCCGAATGGTGATGCAAGATAATGCAAGCCTGCAAGCCTGCAGCATGCCCCGAAGCAGAATGTGAATTAGCGAGCGAAGTTAATTACTTTGTGTGTGCGGTTTTCAATGCAGTGGCTGTGCAAGAGAAATGCAACCCGGTAATTAGGAGATGGAAAGTGATACAATGAAAGCATTGCGAGCGGGTACGCTGTATTATGATCTCGTTTCTGCTGATTATACGGTGATGTGTATCACCGCGCGGCCACATGAGGTGAAATATACAGCGAAATGACTTATTTGACAGGCGAAATATCTGTCAGATAACGCATCACAGCAACCAGGTGATGTGCAATGTTGACAAATAACGTGCACAAAATCGTAACTAATTCCATTAAAGAACTTCAATGTTCAATATTTCGTTAATTTTCATTCAACAATTCATCATTTCTTTCATTTTGGGAATGTTATGCTTAAGAAGATATCCTTTTAAAGTTAATTTCGAAAGCGGATGTTGTATCGCCCCCAACCCTTTAGCAGCAGCTGTCAGATATTTCACCTGTCAAATAATTCATTTCGCTGTATATTTGACGTCATGTGGCTGCGCGGTCAAAGGTTCATCTTTAAGGGACCTTCAGGCTAACAGTGGCTACCAACTTAGTGAATCTAACTAAACATGGTGTATCCAAGGAAGCGTTAAATACAAATACAAATAAAGTGTCATCGATTGCTGCTTATCTAGATGGCCAATAACGACCATAATGCACGTGTTGCTTACCGCGCGGTTTCACGAGGTGAAATATACAGCGAAATGAACTATTTGACAGTTGATATATCTGTCATGTAACTCAGGCATCACACCAACCTACTGATTTGAAATGTAACTAATTAACGATTACAAAATCCATTTAATCGCAACTAAATCCATTTAATAAGTTCACCATCAAGCATTTCGTTAATTTTCAGTCAAATATTCATTATTTCTTGCAATTTGTGGATGTTCCGCTTGAGGAGATACTCTTTTCGAGTGATTATCGAAAGTGGATATTGTACCTATCCTAACCCTTTAGCTTTATTTTCTTAGGAAAGACATCCATCATGCAAACTAAAAATAAAATTAAGGTTTTTTGTTGGGGGCTAGCCTTAAATTACGTAACATATGCTTAGTAGAACGCTTAATCCTAATGTAATTTATAGCTATGGGTCGTTTTTTGCGTTGCATTCTGTATGTCCTCCTGGCACGTATCGTTATTTATGGACGACACCTCACTAGATTCAAATACTCGAATAAATACTATAACGTTCGTTTATGAAACAACTGTATTCAATTTGAAAGCATGTCTACTAGAAAACATTCATGTATAGAATTTCAAATGTATATTCAATACAAATGTTAAGCCTTTGGAAATAATACCACCGACAAACCGACGTGACACTTGCGTTACAAAAGTATCCCACACGAAAGTACTGTCATTTGCTAGTGAGGCGATTACTTCTGTCTAAGTAAGCTCTGTTCACGGCATCTTACCGCAGGACTCCACACAGCATAACACGGAGCGCAACATAACAACTGACAGCTGCCGAACGCTTCAGAAAACGCTTTATTGCCGGTACCATGTTTTGAATATCCTTAGTAGGCCGCTCATTGCTCGTAGAAAAACTACCAGCCTACTGCGATGACCGACAGTCAATGAAACGCTTTACCTCCTTTTCCAAGCGTTTAGTGAAGTGTTTGGCAGCTGTCAGTTGTTATGTTGCGCTCCGTGTTATGCTGTGTGGAGTCCTGCGGTTAGATGTAAACAACTTTTCTAAATACAAATTGCGAAGGAAGTGTGAGGCAAGATTTTGTAAGAATTATTGGAAAAACACCCAGGAAAATCATTTTTTAAGTTTCTAAATCAATACAAAAGATGTGAGAAGTGAATAAAACAATGCGCATTGGAATTTGGGAAGAAAAACAAAAAGGGGTTTTAACAGTTTCTTCTCTGTGTCGGTGTAGTAAGCGAATCATTATAGAGATGGCGCTAGTGTTTAACGTATTTTCATTTGAAACAAGGATACAACTTTTGAAGCTAATTTTGTTCGAAGTGTCACATCGGTTTGTCGGTGATAATACTACAGATTAATTATATTTAGATAGAATACAGACTGTAGTTTGTTACTAGATTCTGCAGTTCTTGAGATGCCTGAAGAAAATTGGTGCATATCATTTTTAAATATAATTTGAAATTTTCTTTCACGCTTGTTTGAAATTTGCCAAAAAATCAGAAAAAATATATGAAATTCAGACACCATCTGGCTTCAATCTAAGAAATCCATTTCGGCCATCTCCAGGCCGCACCATATGCAAATCATGGCCTTTGGTCGATACCGCTCTTAACATAATCACTGCAACCGGGATTGATGTCACCCGCGCCGAAACCGTTATCGCACTGCTTATCGAATTTCGATCGATGCTACCGTCTCCTACTAAGCTCGGATGATAAATCTTTTTAAAATCAAATCACAAGCTACCTTGCGCTCACGATTGCGCCACCAAACCTGCTCTCCTAGCCAGGCATACACCCGGAACACACATAAAAAATGCCATTCGAGATAACAATCGATCAACAAGGATGGATGCAAATTGTATCAGACTGGCTGGGTAAGGCTAATATGGTTACCATTTCGGAGCGATGAGAGGTTGGTTTCTTGCTCTTTTTTGTGTCTGTGTGTGTGTGGCGTTGAGAGCGATACAGACAGGGGGAGAAAGAAATGGCCACAAGCACTTGTGATGGGGGATGAGGATGTTGTCATTTGAATATTTTATAAGAAGAGGGAATTTTTGGTCTATTTTTTGGATTTTTGATGTGCAGTGGAAGTAATGGAAAAAAATATTTTAAAACAAAGACAAGGTTTTTTTCTTATTTAAACATTATTCAACTCTTTCAAACGCATTTTGTTCTTGAAACTTATTTGTACGACACATTGAAAGTAACGTAATATAATCCACATTTTATTCCTCCTCCTGTGCCTAAATTGCCACAACTACATCAGTACTGCTCACCCACCCTTAGCGTTGCCCAACTGCCGACTGTTTTCAATATCAATTACGTCATTTGCATATTTTAAAATTAGATCAACTTACATTCGCTCAAATCCGCCCATACTCTCCGGTCACATTCCACTGGGACGTAAGGATATTTGTCAACGAAGTAAGCGCTAGAAGGAGAGGAAAGGAGCGGAAGCGTCTCACTTCGAGCAATGGGACCGCAGGCTCGTATCCTTCGTTTGAAGTGGCAGTTACATCTGTTCCGGCGTGATCGTATCTCGCGGTACGGAGCCGAATCTCGCTGCTACGGCCCGAACGTTCCCCTCTCCCCGCAAATGGGAAAATGGGATCAAAAATCATGTCGTTGTAATTCAATTAGGAACCATTCGTAATTTACCCGCGTGCCGGCATTCGGTTTTGTCCTGCCAGGGGAGCGGACCCGCGACCGAGGCCCGTGGAAACTTTGTCCCAACCAGTCTGGAGGTTGTTGAATTTTTGAAAAGGTGTCTCGCTGCTTGTTCCTTCTTTTTTTTTTTGGTGGCTTTACGATCATTTTCCTCTGCAAAAGCAGCATTACAATGAGTGGCGTCTGGTGCGGTTGAGATGGGACTGGGATGGATTTAATTTAAAATAACTAAAATTAATCAATTGATGAAGTAACTTTAGTAGCCGCCTGGTGGTTGCGGAAGCTCCTGGTTTGTGTCCATTGCTCCCTGTCAGACGTTCCGGTCCTGTGTGATTGTTCCGTTTGAGCGCGGAATTATTTGTGGTTTGCGGATTATCGGTCAATCCCAACGGTCGCGTTCTGGGTCGGTTGGAGACACGCAAACTCGTTACATTTATTTTTGATGGAGGCTATTTTGTTATAAAATGGACTTTTTTTCCTACCATTCCCTACATGATATGTGAAATTGATGCGCAATCAATTATCGGGAACATTTTTTAATCGCTTTTTTTCGCTCGTTTCCTTTTTTACATTTCATCATATTGGATTTATCGGTTTACCTTTCACAGGTGCTTGTGATGGTTTTTGTTGTTGTCCCAGTTGCGTGCAACATATATGGGAAGTTATACATTTTAATGGCCTTTCAATTGTGGGAAACGGTTAGCCTAGACAAAAGGCGTGTTTGTGCATTTTTTATGAGCAAAATTGCAACATGAACCAGAAAAAAATGGTGCACTACAAGCCAATGATGTCAATAATGGGTGTAAAAAAGAAGAAGATCGACACAAAAATTATAAAAATCACCACACAAAGCATTCGGGGGGAAAACGAGGATTTGATCGGTTAGGAAATTAAAAACCGCACCCCGGAATGGTGCTGGAGCTAAATTACTGTTTTAAAATTATTTCCGGCTAGGCAGCCGCGGAAATGAGCTTACGCTGTGGCGGGTTGTTATTGCCACTCGATTGAACCATTTCTTTCCAGCGTGGAACAGGAACCATTTCAACTGGATTAATATTAATATTATAGCAAAGCTTTTATTTAAAACAAATTTATTTTATTTGTAACTTGTAATAATACAGGGTAACATATTCGTTGCCACTAAGTAGATAAATAGAAATGAAAAAGTAACAAAGATTAGATATTTAGAGGGAAAAATAGGTGTTTTAGAGGCAAAGATCGTTACACACTGTCAATAATGGATGCCTTGCAGTGTTTCTCTAGCCAGCTCAACACGGTAAGCTTCTAATCCGTAAAATCCCTATTCAACATTGTCAAATGAATGTCGAGCGTATACCGAGCAACCAATAACAGATCATTCAAGTTCCTATGTGTATTGTTGTAATGTGTTTTACGGGATTTAATTGTTCGTTTCCGATGTTGAGCTGGCTAGAGAAACCCTGTATAGGTAATAATTCGTGAATTAAGGGTTACAATTTAGAGGAAACGACTGCTCCAACTTAACATCTTGAACTAATAAAATTGATGTTTTTTATTGTTTGGATATACATACAACTTTTCCTGTGTTTTTGGTAGTTTTCAAATTTCAAACAAATATTATCTTGTCCCGCCTTTATTTGTCTTGCCCATCTTGTCTTGCCGTTTATTGGCATTGTCAAACTAATTTTCGAACAAATTTTGGTAAACAAATTTGGATATTAGTATAAACTCACAAAGGAAACAGCTAATAGATGAAAATATACGATGAAGTAAAAACATTTAAAAAAGCATCCATATTCATAAGAAACCCTGTAAAACTATTCATTTCCGCTAATGAAATGAAACAACTCTACTATTGTGGAAAAAAAAACCTAACATCATTTATGTATTCATATTTTTATTCATATTTAAAAAAGTGTTCACTTCAATCCCATCAAAGTATCAACATGCTTACTTCCTTGCCCTCCATATGGCGTAAAACAACAAATGACTACAAACACAGCAGCACTTCAGTCTCAAGTGCCAAACCGATCAACCGCGCGCACCGATGGTTTCGCCACCCAACAACTAGCCTACTTGTGGGCAATACAAACAATCCGTGTTTATTTGCCACCAAGATTAACAAACAGCAACAGCTACCAACAACAACGACGGTTCGACACGGGTTAAAGCACAGCACCAAAAAAGGGCGTTCAAGCACACGTTCAAACGATGGCAGCGCTTGAACATTGTGTTTGTGTGTTTCTTTTATCCGGCACCACTCCGGACCACCAGTCGCGTTCCGCACTAGTCTGCATGATTTTTATGCCGCTAAAAACCCATTCTTAATCTGTTTTCATCCCTTCAGTAGCAAGACGTTCTTCCTCCCCTCCCGTACACGGTTCAATCTGCGTTCCCTTTTTGGCGAGGGGACGTTGCGTTGTTGTTTTTTGCTGCGTACGGTATCACCACAGGATGTGTGCGTCCTTCGGCTTGATTGCTTGGTGCTAGCGGAGGCAAGCGGGATAAAACAGCAGGAAGGAGACCCTTCAGTTGGTAGCCGTAATCGTAACCCTCACCGGTTATGTGTTGGGAGGACGTACGGACGGACGGACGGAGCCGTGTCAGTCACTAATTGCCCTCCCTGTGATAGTGTGTTGATGATGATGTTAATAATGAAGAGACATCGTTGGACAGCAGGCAGTAGGGTGCGTAATGTTTGCTCTCCTCATTGTGCGAGGTAAATCGGGCTTTCCATTTCGGGGTTGGGTGTTAATTGTTACAATCGATTCTCATT
This sequence comes from Anopheles merus, assembly GCF_017562075.2. NCBI lineage: Eukaryota > Metazoa > Arthropoda > Insecta > Diptera > Culicidae > Anopheles > Anopheles merus. Next base: position 19,526,591 of record NC_054084.1, read on the forward strand.
AATTGGAGTTTTTTTTGGAGAGGTGTGTATGAGACTGTGTTAGGACGATGATTAGAAAGCGATGCGATTTTAAACGTTTTGTAATGGAGTAAGGGTTTTTTTTGTACCATACAACTGTAAAAAACCGTATTTTTTGTTGGCGATTATAAATCTCATCTGGCATCTGGTTATGCTACATGTTGCTATCCGTTAATACTATTGCTTCTCAACGCGCATTTCGATTGAATTCAAATACCCCATCAGGCAACAAACATCCAAAAGCGAGCAAAGCACAAATTCCCAAAATGCAATACAGCCCAAACAAACTGAATCGAAGATGCCAGATGATACGGCATCGCGACGTATAATTACCGAACGAACCCCTCGCATCACAGCATGTACGCGACGCGGTGCGCATAAATCGTTATGCTGTGTGGCGTAAATCGAAAGAAAGCGCAAATCGGTTTTCGTCGAACTCATAAAATCCGATGATTTCCTTTGCACGTACGTGCCTTTCTTGCCCACCACTTGCACCTTATGAAGGAACAAACTCCACACCCTTGCTGGGGGTCGATCGTATCGAAAGGAATTTTTGCGGTTCGATAGATTGTTAGTGTAATTCAATTGTTTTGTCCCGTCATTGCGAACCATAGTTTCGCACCTCGATGTGGGTGTCTTCTTAACACCAAAACCAATCAATCCCGCACTCTCGCCGTTTTCTTGGAGTGGAATTTTGTTTATTACGAATGGAATGCGTACAGTACGCGGTCGCTCATCGCGATCTGATCTGTTTCCTTACCGCGTTGCGCGCGATTGATGACGATTTGGGATGGTAGAAATGCAATTATTGACTATTGGCAGGGATCGCTCGCTTCATCAGCGAACCGTAATCATCATAATCAACATCAACATCACATGAGAACAGTTGTCATTATGCTTATTAGCGCTCTTCGTGTACGGTACGTCGTGTACGGTACGGTACGAAACGGTACGTCCATTCCAAAGGTAAGCTGGCAAAGGAAAGAAAGCCCTACAACCTGGCAGCGATGGAGCGCTGGTGCTGAACAAATTGAGCTGAGCATTGTTTTGAGTTCCGAGAAATCAATTTCAACGTGTTTGCAATGTTGTGGCGCTCGAAAGGCAACGTGCTTGGTTTAGGAATGCAAAGGAATTTTTGGTATGTTTGTCGTGTGCCGGTAGGATGATTATGGGGGGGTCACAAAATGTGTACACCAATTTTACACTCTCGGGGGTAATGGATTTCCAGGAAAATCGAAATGGTTTCAGCAACAACATTTTGAAAGTAAAATGGCTGTATTTTCCGCTTTGAAATGCAAATAGGTATGGAAAATGACAAATCGAAGAAAAAAACCAGATAGCGGTCAGAGGTCAGGCCAGGTTTTATTCATTATTTTTCTTATTTTTATAGAGACTTTGAGCCAAGCTGATTTATTGAATAGAAGCTTGTGTATTTATATTGTTTCTTTTTTGTGAAAGTATTGCAACTAGTGATTTAGGAATTACGGTTGACTGCTGTTTATCCTGGCCCCTTTTATCCAGCTTTCGTATTATCCGTGCTGATCACATCTGACCGTTCATTACAAAGTTGGTATGACTTACCGAGGAGGAGCACTGTTGGAACGACTAAGAACCATCAAACAGAGATACCGTACTGCTTCGAATTATGGGCAGTTAAGGCATTTTTGGAACGTAATAATTTCTCACTAATTCATATTTAATTCGTCATACTCCAGCATAACTCATTTTACTGCAGCAAACCTTCTACAATTGAGACAAAAATTAATATTTCCAATAATTTTGCTCGAAACACTGCAAAAACTCATGAAACTGCAACGATATTTTGATTCAAATTCCGGACAGTTTCAAGCTCGAGATACTACACCAAAGACTACACCTTTTTTTGTTTTTAATTTATATCTACATTCGGACAACAAATTCTGAGAGTCATTGTCTTCCTGGGTCGACAAGCACGACGGTCTTACTGACAAAGGGGTTTGCGTGTGGTTTTTCTCTCGCATTTAACCGAAGTACTGCTGCGCGATTCGAAGATTCTTCCTGTAAGGCATTGGGCACATCGTTCTTCAGTTATCGTAGTTTCATTATTATCTCGGAATCTATGTTCTTGTTATTATCACTGCCAAAAAACGTATTTTTATACAATTAAAGCTGTGCGGAATTAAAAAAAAATGATAACGAATCTTGCTTCTAATTCCGGACAGAATTAAATACGTGATTTAATGAAATTCCGAGCACAATATGATAAAACCTTATTGTTTTCACGATGACAACTACTTCCAAAATGGATTCCGATGTATTTCTATGTATGTTGACGCGATTAAAAGGAACTATCGAAGAAATAACACTGGCGTGGGTTTGAGGCAAAACTGCTAAGAAAGCCTCTGGCGATGAACTGGCTGACAGAAAATATTTATTTACTGTGGCATCAGGGCCTACTAGGGGTCAGACACATTTTTAATATATTCTAGCACATCATGGCTATTATGTAAAATTAAAAAAGCGGTATGACTAGGGACTAGATATGAAGCAATTCAATAAAAACATGTCGAATGTCCGGATTTGAAGCTGTCCGTAATTTGAAGCATAACGGTACATTGAGAACTATCTTATTCGAGTTACTAAGAATCATAAAATAGATAGACATGGAGGAGTAGCTAAAATGCTTCTTCATCTTTGTCACAACAACTGTTATCGGCCAAGGCATGCGCCTGTGCCCACTAGTGAAGTGGGCTTGTCTTTCGATGAGTTATTGATTCCCCCCATAGCTGGATAATCAGCCCTACATATGGAGATACGGTCTACTCAGGGCTTGAACCCATAACGGGCATGTTGTTAAGCCGTACGAGTTGAAGACTGCACCACCACACCGACCTCAAGTGTTTCTTAAAACAGTCAAAATATCAAAATAACATAATTCTAAGCAATTTAATAAATCGTAGAGCGAAATAATTGATCATGTTTATGTTTTGTTCCGTTCCGAGACAACAATTATCGATGTACCAACATATATAGCAATCATATCATTTCGCTTTATTGCCATCAGTTTGCACACCTCCTCTGCACATCGCTCTTCTTCTCAATCGGCCATCGACATCCGGCCAGCCGTACCCACTGTAGACGTTAATCCAACCGAACGGTTTTAATTCCATCAGCCCATCTTATTAACGGTGGGCAAAATTCAATTTCTCCATCTGCCATCGTCGGTCGGCTGTGCCAAATTGGGTGCGAATGGCTCCGATGACAATAATTGGTGCACGCTTCATCGCTGATGACCGTTAATTTCGGCCACGTGCCCCCGACCCAACACCCTACTGGATCAGCATTATCTTGTCTCGTTCGTTGTTTTTGTATCGATATTTCTTCCTATCCGTTGGAAGTTGTTCCCCTTTGGCCGCAAGCATGCAGCACTGCACACCGTGATTTGTGTTTTCGTTTATCGTCCGGAACTCACCTCAAATCGTAATAAGGCTCTGATGGTGAAGTGGAACGAATAAAAAAAATGCTCCTGTCCGAACAACAAACCCGGTAGTGGTGGTGGTGCCGGTGGAATGATTTCAGTAATTTGATGTTAATTTTTCATCACGGGAAAAATCGTCATTAATACGCAGGATGTTTCAATGCACCGGTGTGGCGCGTGGAAAAAAAAACAAGTGATCCGCCCGGAATCTGCCGGACAATACAGTAGCAACGATACAACGCACAAAAAAACCCACCTCACTGGCCAAATAACACTGGCCCCGTGAACTGTGTGCAAAGCCACAGAAGAGGTGAGAGAGAGCAACAAAAAAAACGACAGCTCTCCCCGGACGCACAATCTCGGCACCATCGGCCGGTGGGGATCAGTTTCGCGTCCGGTTGGGACGATTGGGAACGACTGAATCCCGACCGGACGGATGGACAAAAAATCTCGCCACCAACCCTGCGGCTTAAACTTTCGTCCCCCTTCATTCGTTCAACGGGTTGGTGCGTGCGCGTGGGCTCGCGGCATTCCGTTCCGTTCGACCGCAACGCCAGGGAAAGGAGTATCGTAATGGAAAAGATAAAAATTGTGAAAAATTAATTTCCTATTTGCATGAATAAATAATGAAATTAATTATAATTCATATAACTTGCTTTGCGTGCGGTGCTTCGCGGGATTAAAGTCCAACCCAGGGGGGAGGGGGGTAGGAGCGCTTTCAATCTGTGGGCTCGTGGGAATGACGGTTCGAATTGGCTGATGGGTTGTTGTTCGTTGTACGTTTTCGCAATGCGAGTTCTTTGCGTATTTGTAAATTGAAGCAAATTTAAAATTGATTTTCTTTAAAAATCAAAACCAATTGTGGCTCTCATTTATTTATTTTCTTCATTTCCTTACAGACACCAGCTATTCTTACCATCCAGCCATACACGACGAAAGCTTCGTCCGGCGAAAACAACGGCGCAATCGGACAACTTTCACACTTCAACAGGTATAATTTTTGAGATTTGTTCTTGGTCATGTGAATATTGAAGATTTGTATTATGATTCTATTTTTACACTCTGTTTAACAGTTAGAAGAGCTCGAGACAGCATTCGCTCAAACTCACTACCCGGATGTGTTCACGCGGGAGGATCTGGCCATGAAGATCAACCTCACCGAGGCGAGAGTGCAGGTACAGTTGTATTGCATTACTTTTTAGGACAAAACATGACAAACAAACAAGCATTGACGTTCCTTTGTGAAGTATTCTTGGTTGTATATCTTATTTGTGACTTATTTGCACTGACGGGTACCAGTGCTATGTGATGAAAGCCTATCAATGCTATAAAAGGTTTTTTAGCCGAAAAGAAAAAATCAAGTGACAAAAAGAGGTGAAATGCACATTCCTCTCTGGAAAGTCCAAAATAACCCACTAGCTACTAAATTTAATAAATTTATTAAAATACGTCCACGTGGTCCGTCGTCAGTACATACGTCGTCAATAATTACCTTTGTGAGGATTCTGTCAGCACAGTCATTTCGATAAGATAGACACAACATTGCAATTGTAAGATTCAAACATGGCCGCTTGTGTGGTTTTGTAGGGAAATCTGCTTTATTAATGACAAATGGTAGAAACAACTACAAAAAGCCATCGAATTTCAGTCAAAGTTTAGAGTAGTGATCGGGCGGGTCGAGCCGAACCTACCGGGTAGGAGGCATCCCTAAACGACCCGGAGTCGTTCGGATCAACCCGAAAGATACAAGTAGGTTCAGTAGGTGCAACGAGTCCGGTAGGTGCGAAAAAGCATAACCGACTCCGACCCATTGGCGCAGCGAGTTCGGGTCAAGTATTGAACCTACCTTGACCCGACCCGAATCGAACTCGCTGCACCAACGGGTCGGAGTTGGTGAAAGAAGCGACTCCGGATCGGGTCGTCAAAAGAATCACATGACCAACCACTAGTTAACAGCGACCATGCAATAGCTCAACAAACGTTTAAGAAAAATTAGCAATAATGCAAAATTAAGAAGGGTTTTACAGGCATTACTCGATAAAGATCCTGCACACAACCATTAAAGGCTTCCGCAGAGACTTGAAGTATCTCAGCAATCATTATTCATCGATTAATTATTGAGTTCACTGTCAACTGAGGCTCCAAGACGAGTTAACGCTGTTTGATTAACTTTTGGGGAACTGCTTCTACGTCATATTTACTAAAAGTACTAAGAAACGGTAATATTTGAAGGTTAACAGCTTTTTTTTTGAAAGACTAGGTGATAAAAGCTTTTTAAACCCAAATCCACCCATATGAGCAGGGATTTACCATTATGATACTCCAGTGTTGTCTTGGATATGTGATCATCTTTACCTCTGTTCTGATGAATTTTACTGCATTGTCGTAAGGTCCTTTTGAGTGTGAATTACTTATGAGTATCCCAAAAATACTGCATCAATTTTCGTAATGGGACCTCCCTTTTGCACATTTGTTGTATCGAGATTAGCCCGATTTTCACTGCAGTTTCTCCACTAGTATCACAAACATACTCAGTTATCTGTCCTTATGGATGGATTACTATGCACTTTGAAAGCTAATCTAAGTAAAAGCCTGCAAGAACTATAGGCCCATCATCCTTTTCATAGTTTTCTCAGCGTTTCACGAAAAAAACACACTTTTCTCCGCTGACCTCCCCAGAAAGAAAGAAAAGCCCAAAAACCACCACCTAAATGCAATTGCCAAACTTTGTTAGCTTTCTTTCTTACCTCACTTGCGCATCTCAAACCCATACAAACAGGCAGACACACCAACTCCGCAACATCGCTATTAGGTTCTGTTTTTTTTCTTCTCCTTCTTAATCTACTCTACTTCATGCGATTTGATGCAAGAAGACAGGAACTAAAATACAAACCCACGCACACACACACACACACAAAAACCGACGAAAGCGAATGAAATTACCTCAAATTTGTGGCAGCTTGTTTGGTTAAGTAGAGCTCCTCTGAACCTTTTTTTTCTCCCTGTGGTTCTTCCATACATACACATGCATACACACTATCATCATTTACTGTTTGGGTTCACCCCTAACCCCAACCCTGGATGCTGGAGCGCAGCGATGATACTGACGAGAAAGGAAGTTGTGCAATGCCGCAGCAGCCGTGCATACGTTAGCACTACATCTCCCTCTGCGCGTCCAGGAACGGAGGCCAAAAGGGAGATCTTTCCCAGTGTCTCGTAATTCACTTTGCTCTGCTCCTTGACGGTTCATAGTCGTTGACAGGTCGCTGGGAAATGCGGGGGAAAATGCGCTTCCCGCACGGAGTTTGCATCGGAATTTCCGGCCAGCCAGTCGACATTCATCTGCCTTGGCACTTTTGTCTAACGGAGGGAGCGCAGGGAAAAGTCGAAAGAAAAGCGCCACGGTAGCAGTTGGAGGTGCAAAACTACGTTAAACCCAACCTGGGAGGGTCTTGTTGCATGGTTTTGGGGAAGATAAAAACCCCCCACACACGTGCACCCATGGGTCTGTGTGTGTGTGCCGGTCGCCCGGTGGTTCGTTATGAAAGTCTGGTTTCAGACAGTGGGAAAGACACATGCTCTACGAATATGTGAATATGGTACTTTCCACCGTAGGGAGGTGTTTTTTTTGGAGTATGCGGTTCGCTGTACGCTGTTTCGACTTCACCGTGTCCTTCTGGTACGGATTTTGATGACAGCGCCCGTACTTTATTCTCATTCACGGTGCTACAGAAGCTTGTTGGCATTGGGCGAGAAGCGTAATGCGGGAACGGGCCACGGACTTAACAGCAGTAGCAGCAGCATTAGAAACAACGTACGCTGAGTTACGTCTGTGGTGTGGAACACCTAAGGCTACACCTTTCCCCGTTTGCCCAATACTCCAACCACTGACAGGATACTCCCCCCAGGGGGATGATTCCAAGGTGGCTAGTCGCTGGACGATTCGGTAAAATTTAATATTGCCTCGTAAATCCCATAATCCGATAATGTGATGTCGATGCTGCTGCTGCATAAGGTTAGTTTCGTAGCCGGGGTCGTTTGTTGGACCCAACTTCTCTACCGAGCTCTGCGGTTCTTTCCCAAGCGCACCCATTGGACGGGCAAAACACAACGTGCTGGGCAGATGGGTGAACCATGCGAAACCTAAACCAAATTACTTCCCGCTGCTGGCAACCGTTGGAGTTGTTTTTTGCGTGTGTGTGAGTGTTTCGCTTCCTATCTCCTTTCTTGGTTTGCCCCCGTTGTGTTTGGCCGCTGGGGTCAGTTGGTTGTCCTCGGTGTGGGAGATTAAAGTTTAGCACACATACACACTCATACACGAGGTCAACACGATTAGTGCACACTCCAGGATTGTGTGGTTCGGTGTGTGTACGGGTAGTGTCCGCTTTTACCGCATTAACGAGTAGAAAATCGGAATTAGTGGGAATAAAGCAGTACACGTGTTGGAATATACAATGGGATTGCTAAGGGAAAGCTTTGCGCAGTGAAAAATTAGCTTTTAAATGCGATGTTTAACCAATTTTTCTTTAAATTGTGGTACGGTTTTATCAAAGTGAATAATTACTATTTATAATTGAAACTAATTTGTTAGCTAATACACAAATTTTTTTTCTAATAACTCTCAAAATATGGCACTTTTTTGGAGCACTTCCTTTTACACTGATATCATGATTCATAACTCTCTTTAACGATTGCTCGGGAGCAATTAATCACGTTGAGACATCGTACAAAAATATAAGTAAATTAGTTAGATCTTGAACACATTTAACAAGCTAAATGAACATGGCCTTCAATGTTATTTTAATATAACCAGTTAAATAAGCTGAATAATGCAACAAGATGAAACAATAGAAACATAAACAAAAATTATATTAAACAAGATAAACAATGGATAACTCAAAACATAAGATGAAAAATGGAAAATACATAAGCTAACATAAGGAAAAACCATATTCTTAACAAAAACATAAGAGTATAATAATAACAGAAGCTAAAAACATAATAGTAAACAAAACATAAAAAAACATAGAAAAAACATAGAATCAAAAAATAAAAACAAAAAGTAAAAACATAAAATAAAATTCAAAATGTTAAAGAAAACTAAACTATTTAACAACTACGTCAAATTTGGTTAGATTACATAAGCTTGGGACTTTTGCTGAAAAATTTATTTGAAAAAAAAAACACATTTTTATGAAAACATTCCCTGGAAATCCAAGAAACATCATCCTTTTTAATATTTAAACAACCAAACATAGCACTTGCAGCGGCAAAAAAATAGCACGAAATTTATTCATCCCTTTTTCGCAACTCAATCAAAGTGCTGAGAGAGCGCGTGTGTGTGTGCGCTGACAAAATTGTACAGCCGAGGATTTTGAATTTTTAATCATACCGAAAGGGTCAAACGAAGTGAGTGTGTTTCTTCTGTCCCCCCTTTTGACGGACTGTTCCGGTTGACAGCGAGCGAGCGACGAGCCTCCCAAAAACTTAACACCTTTGCCGCTGTTGTTGTTGAAGAGCAAAACAAGGAAAACCCTTTTCTCCTAGCTTCACAGCCTACTTCTTACACGAAATCACTCTCCAACCGAGAGTACAGTGGACGTACCACTCAAGGAAGGCTCGAGATGGACGACGCCCGCTTTTCCTTACCAGGGAGAAACCCCGGGTGAAAAATGGGTGCATTTTCATTTACAATTCATTTACGCTACCATGAGTGAGTTTTCGCTTTTGCTGTTTATTTAATTTTCCACCGTACGTGGCACTGGGGTCTCTTTCTTTTTTCGCCTTCTGTCTCTTTCTCCCCTTCGCTTGCTTTGCTTTGTTCGTTTGAATGCATTTTGTACATTTGAACCCCTTTGTTCTTGCAAGATGGACACGAGATGTGTGTTCTTTCCTTCTTTCAAAGCCCTTTCCATTTGTTTTTTTTTTTTGCATCCCACCATTTATCCCTTTCTGCCTTTGTAGTTCTCGGTTGACAAGCAGAAAAAATAGGGGGACTTCTTCGTACCTTGGTTTCGGTACCGTTTGTTGAGCAGCAAGCACAGAAAGCACTTAAAATATCACTCTTCACGAGGGAAAAGTACTCATGCTCAAGAAGCTTGAGCCGAAACCTCCCGCAACCCCACCTTCACGCGGGCACACTCTTTTGCGAAAAGTTCACTTCATTTTCTGATTTGCACTTCAGCCCCAGACGGTGGAGAGTGTGTTGCCCGGGTGGAGGAGGCCTTCGCCGGGGGCCTTCTCGCTGATGAGAAGTAAACTTTGTGTAAATATAATTAAGCAACAATTGAAGAAACAATGGCGGCAATGCTTGGCTCGCGCTAATAGACCTCCGAGGCACCGAGACAAACCGAGCCCCGGCGTTGACAGTGTGCGAACGCGCGCCCGCTCGCCTGCTCGCCTGCAGAAATAGCGCTGAAGTAATTAAAGCTTGAGGTAAACATCAATCTGGAGTTTCTGTCGCTGCTGTTGTTGCTGGTGGCAAATAGGGGAAGAGGTTTCAGCTTTTTTCTTCTGCTGCAACACGCCTTATGTGTAGGTGTGTACAGTGTTATATGATTACTAATCTTAAATTAATCAGCCCACTGCCGGTGTTGAACCAGTGCGGAAGCGGGTTCCACTTTCACGGTTCAACTACTTTTGCAGAATGTTGCTAATGATGGAAATAATGGAGAGCGAGATTTGGCGTGCTTTGGTGGGTTTGATTTGGCAAATAAAGGGCGGGGGTGAGCTTTGTTTGGGGAAGGTGTTGAGATTGGTTTTTCATATAATTGGAAAATATGAAATGATTATTATCATATTATTATCAAAAGATTTTTATGCATTATTTTTAGTCATTCAATAGAAACGTTGTAAAAATGGGTTTTTACTTTACAAACGTTAGAAATTATGACTTAAATTACAGTTGTTGTTCTGCAATTATATTCTGTTTTACTTCGTCTAAAATTGGATGATATGGTATATAACGATTTTTTTTGTTATTATTACACGTATATTTTATTATTATTATCTTTGTTAATTTTCTAATACGGTCCTTCGAACCGGATAGCTCGCATGGTTTATAAGAATCTCATATTGGAATTCAAATTTGAATTAGAATTCATGTGGATAACCTATTGGATTTTGGTTTATTTTACTTTTAAATTGTGTTTGGATCTTTTTGTGCTCTATTTTTCTCTCTTTCTCTCTCTTTCTTTCTTTCTTTATCTCTTTATCTTTGTATTTCTTTATCGCTATCCTATCCTATCCTTCTCTTTTTATCTCACTCTCTTTGTTTATCTCACGCTATCTTTATTTTTATCTTATTTATCTTATTTTTAGTTTTATTTTTATTTTTAGTAATATTCAGTTAGTCAAAATCTTAAAGATTTTATACTCTATTTTCAAATCCTTAAAAATATTTTTATTGTAAATTGTCAAACCAAAAAAGTTTTAAAAATGTAATAATCTAATTTTACTAGTTTTATGATGATTCGATCGCTGCGGTTTGATAATTTAATCAAAAAATTTTAACAGCAAAGTTGATATCAAAGAATTCTATATAATCAAAAGTAAATGATTGTATTTTTCTAACAACTTCAATTTCTTAGTACCGCTTGATTTGCTACATTTATTTTATTTTCATTTTTCTGTTAAAAAGCATAAAAAACATAAAAAAAATAGAAGATACGTCCTTTCTCCCCCATTTCCCCAATTTTCCCGCCAGCCAGACAAATACATCTGGAACCCTCCGGAGATTTCCACTTACGCCGGTGTCAAGTTACAAATTGTGCGCCGAGAATTAGTTTCGGTGTTCGGGTGAGAATGGACGGGAGCAAAAAACAAGAAAAAAAGAAAGCCACAGCAAACCAACCACTCTTGGGCGCTGCTTTAAAGCTACCAACCACCGTGTAGGCACGTGTCCGAACATTGTCGCAATCCTAATTCAATTACCTTACCTCTTCGAAGCGATTGTAAAGAAGAGAACCGGTTTTGGGTTCTAAAGAAGCTGCTGAGCAAACCGGCACACTTGACGTGAAAACGGTCACACAATTTATGACGGGTTATTATTATCATTATTGGGAGTATCGGTGTCTCGAAGACAACAAAAAAAGAAGGAAAGGATCCAATTTCAAAGCTGGTGGGAAAAAATGACAAGTTGAAGTCTACGGGACGAGTGTCGTTTGAAGAAGAAATGCGTAAAAATTGGCACGAAAGAAGGAAAAAAAACAATGTTTGCAAATTTGATATAAATGGCATTTTGACTTGAAATTGGAGACGAACGGAAGGTAAGAAATTTTTATTTGACAGACACACGATTTATTGAATAATGTGGCATCAGGTGACAGCGTGTGGCCATCCGACGCGTGAGCCTGAGGGGTTTCTTTTCCAACCAAATTGACAGTTGGTCTGATTGGATGGGTTCTGCAATGATAGGAAGATGTTAAAATTTATTTTATTTTTTCAATTATAGCTAATGGTTTATCTTTAATTCTCAATTATTGAAAAAAAAACATTTAAATACCAATCCAACCACAATTTGCACCAATCACCTTCACTCCACAAGCATCTATTTGCCACCAGCGGGATATCAATAACGGTCTTAACACAGACACACCTTCCCTTCAGTGCCCAAAATTATCATCTCGTTAGCAACAAACTGTGACAAAAATTGGCAAATTGTTCCTCCCTTATGAAAACTCCCATCCCCTCCCCGCCCCAAAACCAGTTCATTCGGAACAATTGAATTATCATCTGCAGCATCTTCGCCCTGTTTGCTTTAAATGCAAGTTATAGCTCCAAGAACATCTTGCTTTTCTCTCGATTTACTTGCTTAGAATGTTCCTCACAAAACCCGGAGACACGCAAGCACTTCGCTCGAGGATAATTATTATGTATTACTCGATTATTATTTTCATTAGCCCCTCTCGGTGTTGGGATTCATCTGTACCGCTGTGTAGTTCCGCGGGGAAAGGAACCATAAGATAAGGGGGAAACATGTACAAAAGTCCTTCCAGCAGGACGACACCAACGACCAAGGGCCCGAAACCGGCCGTGTTGGCTCTTGATTGCTGATTGTAAGTAATAATAGTTATTATTTTCGATTAAGCCCTGTAATGCCCCGAAACTGTCGACACCCGACAAATTGGCCCGAGCTCTTTGCTGGCGGTGCAGGAACACTCGCCCAATGCTGTGTGCTGTCGGGTGCTATCCTTGCGCGCGCGTCCGCGGACAATAGGATTATCGTTTTGATGATTCCGGATGTCGACATTCACCCTCTTTTTGGTTGGTACAAGCACTCGATTCGCGGTCACTGGTGGTCGATTAGCCCGAAGGGGAGTTGGTGAAAGGGTTTGAAAGAAAAAAACGGGTAACATGTGCACCATGTGTGATGTCATGATCCAGGCATCCCTGGCGGGTTTGGCGGGCTGTACGGGCTAAACAGGTTGAGAGCATTACTTAGTGCGCGGTCTTGCCGGTCACGCCGAGGAGTTGGGGGACGAAACAAAAGGGGTTCAAATCCACATAATCTGTTTATGCACCTATTACAGTTTGGTGCTTCCGTAAGCACCACGTGCTACTGCGAAAGATGCTTACAAGCGAGCACAAACCCTTTAGGGCAAGAGAATAGTTTCATTTTTGTGTGTGTGTTGCTTCTGGGTGTTACCATGCTATTTAGCTTGCCTGTTTGCTGCTTGCTTCGCGTTTTAAATCCTTCCCCCTTTGCGTCGTCTGTCGGCGGTGTCGGCTGTGGCCAAGGGTTAATGGGGGATGATGGTAGTTGTTCCTTTTTTTTTTGGTGGCAGTCAACCGTTTCGATTTGCATTGATGGGTTTTTGGTTGGTATTGTGGTTTCCGGCGAAAATATGTTACGTTAAGCTGACGCGTATTTATGATATGGGGGGAAAATGAGGTGCATGGGTGTAATTGATCTGATTCGGGAAAGTTTTTGTACATTTTGTGTGAAAAATAAGGTCTTTTAGAAATAGTATGATACTACGGGGGTGTCTCAAAGAAGATCATTACCTAGCATGTTTTTGAGATTAATGAAAATAAGTTAGGATGAAATTGAAACAAAAATGCAGGCCAAATGTAGAAATCAATAATCATTACTGTAAAGGTGTTATAATAAAAAAGGACTAAGGGAATAAGTTGGAATGTAAGCATTAAAGCACTATAGTAAAGCTTGACAAAAATACTTAAATTTCAATTTAACTGCAACACGAGACAACAATTTCAGTCAATCGAGGTATTACCACCGACAAACCGACGTGACACTTCGAACAAAATGGGCTTCAAAAGTTGTCTCCTTATTTCAAATGAAAATACGTTAAACACTAGCGCCATCTCTATAATGATTCGCTTACTACACTTACACAGAGAAGAAACTGCTAAACCCCCTTTTTGTTTTTCTTCGCAAATTCCAATGCGTATTGTTTTATGTACTTCTCACATCTTTTGCATTGATTTGAAAACTTATAAAATGTTTTTCCTGGGTGTTTTGTCCAATAATTCTCACAAAATCTTGCCTCACACTTCCTTCGCCATTTGTATTTAGAAAAGTTGTTTACATCGAAGCAGCAGTGAACAGAGCTTACTTTGACAGAAGTGATCGCCTCATTGGTAAATGACAGTACTTTCGTGTGGGACACTTTTGCAACGCCAGTGTCACGTCGGTTTGTCGGTGGTATTACGATTTCAACTAGATTTTGTTTGATATTTGACGGTTATATGTGACAAACACAACATTTACCTCGTATAATAATTTCTGATCTAGAAGCGTAAAATACTGTTTAAATCCGTGTTTTACAATGTACTTGATTTCCATGCCAACAAACAAAACAAAAAACTATTTTGCGATGCATGATTCAAAGTACGCAACTGTCAAAATCTGATTTGAAGTATCACAACTGTCAAAATAGGTATAATTTGTACAACCTGTTTGTTGAATATTTCCTCTGACAAGGGTGGAAAGTCTAAGTTTGTACCGTAATTCGTTAAACTCCCTAATTAATTAGGGTTTCGGCTTATTTTTAATTGTTTTTATTTTTTTTAAATATGTAAACTATTTCTCATATATTTAAGAATTTATTTCACGATTTAAAGATCGCTACCCAAAATTGGTTGAGTTATGAAGTATGAAACTTGTTGCAACGATACATATAAATCCTGAATTAGAAATTCGGAAAAAAAATAATTTAAAAAACCCGTTGAGAAACAACGTTTAAACTATGGCCAATTTTTTTTGAAATTGTTTCTCGTGCTTGATTCATGTTGTTAAGCTCAAAATGTAGGTTATATTTCTTTAATAAAATTTAAATATATGCATACCATTATCAAATATGTACAAGAATGGTAATTTAATGCAATTTACAGTTTAGACTCTTATGCAAACACAATTCTATGCATCTTTGCAAATGCTTGTGTAAACAATTTTCCTTGCTTTCTTCCCATGTAGTTTCAGTATATACAATTCCCTTACAGTAATAGTTTCAATCCAATTTTATTCCTAATGCAAACTTAAACATCTAAAACACACACACACACACACACACACACACACACACACACACACACACACACACACACACACACACACACACACCAAAAAACTCCTTCAACACATCCCACAACAGCACACTCAAAGTGTACCGAACCGAAACGAAACCCTTATTCCAAAAAACCCCGTGTAACGATAGGGTGAAAACCACCAAACGCAAGCAAAAGTGTACAATCCTGGCCTGAAGAATTAGTTGGATCAAGTGCATTATTATGCCCTTTGATCCTTACCTCGCTGTTCGGTTTCGATCCTTTCTTCCCCGTAGCCCCGTTTTCAAAAAAACCCGGGAAAAACTACCTCATCACCCGGTAGGATTACCGGCTCGTTAGGGAACCTCGTTGATGGGTGATTGAATTAGACACTATTTATTATCGTTTGTCGATGGGATATCATTGTGCACGTGGAGCAGTGGGGGAGTTTCTCTATCTCCATCGAAAGGCACGTTACAAAAAGTGAGCATAAAAATCCACAAAAATCCACTTCAACTAAATTCCGCCATAAAAAAAAACCAGACGATGGATATTGGAAATGGTGCAAAAAAAAAAACAGGGGAGCAAACAAAAGGGCCCAAAACTCACATTCCCACATTCACATTGCACCAAAAAAGGGACGCTCAAAATCCACTTCACAAATTGTTATTGATGATTCCGGATAAGTTAAACGAATCCTCCTCAACCTTTCCCCAAATATATCCCCCGGGTTTGATTATCGTGAAGGCTTGGCGGCTTGATAACGAAACCAATCCACCCTCGGTGGGTGATTCTGCCCGTCGCTATTCGCGAAGCTTCGCGTTCTTCCTGCGCGACGCTAATCCGGGGGCGGATGATGAGCTAGGATTCATTTTTCATGGCCGAAAATAATGCGAAATTAAGTTGCTTGCGCGCGGAAAGGAAAACTGTAATGTCTGTTTTGGTGGACGAGAAGACCCGCTCGAAACACGGTTGATCGAATTTTTCGTTATGCTAATTCCATCCCCACCACCACCACCACCACCACGCCAACGGCCTCGTGACGCGATGGCTGGAAATTGAAATTTCCACCAACAGCGGTGGTGGGTCCATTCGGAACCGTTACCTACAATTAATGTTGCAACAATAAATTTGCTGTGCGGAAACACAATTAACTGTGCTGGGTGGAAGATGTGCTGAACCGCACCGCCATTGAGAAATTGAATTCTTAATTATAATTTCGCCAAAGTTTCGCAAACAGATTCGCGTCGATTGGTGGGGCGAGGAGCTGGTGCGGAGGAGCGCCGCGTGGCAGAGGATTTCGTAATGAAATCGTTCTTCGCTTTCGGCGAGCGGAATAATGGTATCTTCTTGGCAACTGAATTTATTCTTACTCCTCTTTCTCTCTCTCTCTCCCATGCCACTGTAGAGCGTGGGTATAAGTGTGGTGAAATTTGGCTCTCTTGGCTTTTCCACTCAACCTTGCTCGGGCTCGGAAAAGCTTTCCAAACGATGATGATGATGCTGCTGATGGCGGTACTGAGTTGGATACATTTTCCTCCCGAAACCAACTCCTGACTGACTTTGTACACGTGTGTACACCCATGTCTGTGTGTGTCTGTCTGTTTAATAGAAGGTACGGGATGGGCAAGGAAAATTCCTAACTATATTAATCCTATCTCTTCTCCTTGCTGGATGGGAATGGGAAATTATTATCATTGCACAAAATTAGGATCCCTCCGAGGGATTGTGGCAATGTGATTCATTTGAATGATTTCATACAGCAGTTTGGGCATACATGGATGGAGGGGGGGGGGGCATACATTTGAAACTTCCCGGCTGTGTTTTGTAATTGAGTTCCAAAACCCGGTGGTAAAATTACTGCCAGCGTTAGCCAGTAGTTAGGATACTATTCCCCAACGAAAAGGTGTTCAAAGTGAAAGTTGCTGCAAAAAAAGAGTTCTACAACAGTTGTAAATACGAATATAAGTAAATGTGAGACAACATTTAAGCGTTAAGTGGCCAGAGTGTCAGGAGTCTGTGATGAAAAATGCATTTGAAAAAGGCTCAAAATGATGGGATATTATTAAAATACATTTTTCTAAATTAAGTATTAATATGGTTATGATTATTATGAAATATGTTTTTTTTTTCAACAAAAGAGTGCATTTGTAGTTAAAACTGATTTCAATTATAAATGGCATAAACTCTGTTACATTAATACTTTAAAATTTTCAATTGCTTTAACACAATATTATGCTTTTGAAACAAGCCATGCCATATCCACAAGATGTCTTTCATTGAATTAAAAATAATTGACAAATTTACCTTACTATACTTCGTTTTTATCTCTTTTATTTATTTATTTATTTATTTATTTATTTATTTATTTATTTATTTATTTATTTCTACAAATGTCCGCCTCGAGGGCTTAACATTGTTTCTTAATTACTAAGGAAAGGATAATGATGAGGAAAACATTGTTTCTTAATTACTGAGGAAAGGATAATGATGAGGAAGAGTGAAGACGAGAACGGAAGAGGAATAAAGGAGTGTTAAAATCGAACAAATGATAGTATGAATTTAATGCAATCTGAGCTTTAAGGAATGGGTCATTTTGCCCATATCGAGTTAGCCGGGTGGGAATATAGAGAGGAGGCCTATTGCGATTTTTTGTGTCTGTTTTCCGCTCTGCTAGGTTATGTTAAAAACGATTTACTAACTCTCAAACACTGTGTTTAATATTGAAAAATGTATCTATTTACTTAAACACATATTATATTACGAGGCTTAATACAATTAAACGTAAAGACCATTGTTTTCAAAACGTTAATTTGTCATGCAAAGTCATTTAAATTAAGCATGTTATTTGTTTGTCCCAAAGGCTGTACAAAATTATGTTAATTTTAGCCGATTCTAACGCTAGCATTATACTAAAAAAACGTACGTTACAAACCAGGCCCACATTTTAAATTGAAACAAAATATTTTTACATCAAGAATCAATTTAATTGTTAAATGTAAACAGCAAACAATCGAAAGAACTTCGTTTTAAATACGAAAAGCTATCGCACTACCAAAAGAATCCAAAAAGAAACATAACCCACCGTCTGATAAATTGCACCGAAAGTGGATCTTGACAACACGCGATAAAGAATCCGGGCCCATCCCTTCCGCCATGCTAAGGGGCGCGCCCGGAGCGCCCGGTTCGGGTGAAATTTCATTTTATTGTTCTCCATTATTGCTGCGCAAGGTATAGAAAACAAAACAGCAGCAACAAAAAAAAAAAACCCCAACCATTCGAAAATGCTTCTCCTGCGCAAAGCAAGGACAAAATGTGATTGTAGCGAGCAAACGAAACGAAAACACTTTGAGAGAGAGAGAGAGAGAGGGAGAGAGTGGGTGAGGTGATGGGTGGAGGGAAGGGTGTAGAAAATGGGGAAAACTTATCCCCACTATAAGTTTTCGGGGCGCACTTCTTTTCGCTCACTCGGCAACACAGCAGGCGTGGAGAATAGAACAAACAAAAAATAGAAGAAAATCTGCACACACACACACTAACAAAGAACATAATGCACTACCACAGCACAACCACAAGTCGAAGACACAACACGCCTTAAGGCGCATGTGCAGCGAAACAAAATGGAGAAGCAACCAACACCAACACAAAGGACAACGGTAGAATCCACCCGAGAAGGGCATTCTTGTGGAAACGTCGCAAAAAAAAGCTTCACTTCTTCTTCTTCTTATCTTTAACTGTGTTTTCTTTTGGCGCTTGGAAAGACCCAGTCAAGGGACTGGGAACGTAATTTGGCCTTCCCACTTTCCATGCATCCCTCCCGTGTAGCAACGAGCAATCGAGCAGCCATGGCTCACTAGATGACGCTGTGTGTATAACATTTCGAATTCAATCAGCCAATTTCGTTCACTTATTGCACGTTTTCGGCTTCGAGTTTTCGAGGGCTCCGCTCGATCGGCGGCAAGACTTGGGGGGGCACACGCAACTCCCCTTTTTCCTCTCACTCCCCTCATGTGGTGGGTAGACTTCATTTAGGACCTAAAGTGAATTGTGCTCCCCCGTGGCAAACCCGAAGGGGCCAAGGCGGACGACGAGCGGTGGACGAGCAGGAAGCTGAGGAATTCAATTTGGTTCGTTATTTAAGCTACTGATTTGGTAAAGAGAGCAAACGGAATCAAGCCAGCAGGGAAGCGGGCAAGCAGCATTTGGATTTTATTTCGAGAGCTCCCCTTTCTCCCGAAGCAAAAGTTGATACGAGTGAAACGAGCGACCGAGTGCAAGATGAAGAGGCAGTGTGCTGCCAAAACTTGCCTCTAACAAGATATATGCTCACATACACACACATACACACACAATAAGACCCACCAACGAGACCCACAGAGTGAGACGGAGCATCCAATTTGGCAACAAATCTAATTCCAATTCCGGCACGCGCTGTGCCTTCTTCTCTTCGGCTCTTGATTGCAGGTCTGGTTCCAGAACCGGCGGGCCAAATGGCGCAAGGCGGAGCGGCTGAAGGAGGAGCAGCGCAAGCGGGGCGGTAGCGGTGGGACCGACGGAACCGACTCCCAGCTGATGGGCGATAAGGTAAGACGATAAGGTGCCTAGCGAACGCAGCGCAGAGCTGTTTCCGGGTGTCGATGGAATTCTCTAAAGAGTTTGAAGGAAGAAAGGAAAAAAACGGCATTCGAAAAGGGAGGGAGATATCATCTTTGGGAATGTGTGCCAACACACGACAAAAGGGTGTATATTTAGCTTTGAGCCTTTCAACATACTTCATCTCTCCCTCTTTCACGCTCTCTCACTCTCTCTCTTCACAGCTCGATACGGATAGCCGGGACTCTAGCCCGGATATTACCGGCGATGCAGACGATGACGATATGCGCAGCTCCAGTGTGCCCCCGATGAGCCCCCGGGTGGACTCGGAACCGGAGCGACCGGGGTCGTCCACCCAGCTCCATTCGGCCCACTCGCTGTCCCAATCCGCCTCGAACAGTGCCGGAACGCCGTCGCCCGGGTTGAAGTGAGTGAAATATGATAGACATACTATTCATTGCTTGTGGTTGAAGAAAGTTAGAAGTGGGTTTTGATGCTTTGAGAAAGCTGAAACCGGTGCTATAAGCATGCACATCAAAACCTATATCTTACTATGTTTATATGGCTGATTTTTGTTTTTTCGAATTTTCGCCGCACGGTTTATTGACCATTTTGTCGCTTTCTTGGCATTTTAGTAATATTTTCACAAACAATTATTGAAAAGAAAAACAATTAGTGGAACACACTTCACGATATGTAGTTTGTTCTTCTATTTGGCGTAGCGATCTACGCGCTCATGCCGATCTAAACAGCCATTTCAATCTTATCCTTATGTACTAAGAAACCGTGTAATGAGTTCTTGCTACGGGATATGTACCTATGACACGCATCTGTTAAGTCGTGTGACAGCTTAAAATGACTTGGTCTTTTCATTTCTTACTATCATTTCTTGATAAATGGATGTAATAGTAGCAACGGATACATGTTATTTTGATATTTAAAAGACTTTATTCCTTAAACCATACCTTTAAAGCTAATGCTGCTGGTTTCTTTCAGCTCAGCTTAGAAGGTCGTACAATTTTGCTCAAGCTAAATTGTACCAATTGTATATATATATATATATATATATATATATATATATATATATATATATATATATTTAAAGCGTGTTATATACATATACATCAATGGTTAAGAGCCATCATCAAAGAGCAAAAAGAATCAAAGAGCCGCATTCATGGTACACGAGCCGTACTTTGCCGATCGCTGGCCTAGATGTTTGGTGTATTGTTATCGCACCAAGGCCTGCACCCAGCAAGTGCATAATCATAACATGACAACAATGTTGCACATTTGTCTGTGCCTTCGTGTTAATGAATTACCAGTACAATAAACATAGCAAGAGAAGCGTGAAAGCGTGAGAAAGTAAGAGTGAGCTCTAGGAAGCTTATCAGACATTTGCATTCTTAGGACAAATCAGTAGGAATAACCAAACTCTCCTTGAAATTATGAATAAACAATAGGAATAGGGGCGGTGCTGTGGTACCTCATACCTAGAATGGACCGTATCCCCGTAGCAAGGATTGACTATCCGGCTGCATGGTAATGAATTAAGTCTCGAAAGTCTGTATAGGCCGGCATGTCGGCATGTCTGTATAGGACGTTACGCCAAATAGAAGAAGATGAGTGATTGGTAAGAAACTTTTTTTTTTAGGAATCAAGCCATTTCTTGAGACACAGCACTAATGTTCGATAGTAGCAGCGGTCGACAACATTTGAGGTAAAAAAAAAGACAAAATGTACAAAATTTTCAAACGGTTCCAAGCGAAGATAAATCAAGATATATGATCGGTAAAGAGCCATCATCCAGAAATCAAAGTGCCACATGCATGGCTCACGAGCCGTACTTTGCCTCTCACTGACGTAGATTGTTTGACGTATTGTTTTCGCACCAAGGTCTATGCATCGAGTGCATAATCATAAAATGAAGGCTGGAGGGACGACATTGGTCCACATTTGTCTGTGCAAAGTGATTATGAATGACCGGGTTACACAGTTCAATAAAAATAGAAAGAGAGCGAGATTGTAAGAGAGATAAATTAAAAGAGAAGGGAGAGAGGGAGGGTGAGAGAAAGAGAAAGAGAGAAAAAGAGAGAGAGAGAGGCCATCAATCAGAAGAAAAAAACAAACCGTTCTTGAATCCAGTCCAATATAGCAAGTAACAGTTAACAAGTCTGAGTTTGTACAATCTTACCATTTTGGTTGCGATGATTTCTGACATTTCGATGGAATGTTTAGTTTACAAAGTTCCCATTTTAGTTAACAAAGTACAGCCTTATACTTTTTCATACTTACAAAAAAAAATTTTTGTCTTTTACGAGAAATAACCAGTCAAAAGTTTCAAACATAACGAATCATTTTCGTGTTTGGTCAAGCACCGTAAACTAACAGGTTGAACCGGGTTCTATGAGAAACAATTGACTAATTCGAAATTGTTACAACGAATTTCAAAAGTGGATTTATTTTTCCCTCCTTTGGTAACGATATGTTATGTGAGTTCGTCGTAGCGAAGACTATAAGTAACAATAGTTGCACCGTGGAAATAGAAAAGTTACGCTAAATACATGCTGAGGTCGAAAAAAAGGACCGGGCGGGTGGTACAGTCGTCAACTCGAACGACGCAGTAAGATGACCGTTGTTCAAGCCCTGAATAAATCGTGCTCCCATACGTGGGACTGAGTATCCTGCTATGGGATCTTAATCAATCAGTCGCTGAAAGCCAAGTCCACTAGTGGTTACCGACAACGATTGTGTGCCAAAAAAAAAAAAAAAAAAAGCAAGGACACGGTTCACTCTAAAGAAAGGCGACCGAATCGTTTTGAGTTCAACTATAGTGTTTTACCTTTTATTACTCTGTTCAGACTACACTACATCCATAGCATCTCTTGCTGCTGTTTGTACATGATCTCCTCCAACCATTGTCGGTGAGGTGTCAAACTGGTGAAGATCACCTTACCTTCACAGCCCTGCGTCAAACTGGACACGATACCATGTACGATGTATTGTTTTTCGTCGAATTTCTTCATTACTGGACCTCCATGGTCAATCTAGAAGTTTTAAGATTATATTAAAAAAAAAAGTTAGATTTACAACTCAACAACCACAACGAACATTATTCACCTTGCATATTCCTGGCAATAGCGTTGTATCCTTACTTATGCAGCTAAGATCGCTGTAATCAACATTTTCTCCTACACTGCAATTATCGCCATTAACATAGTATTGTACCGATTTTCTGGTGTAATCATTATAATTTTCCAGATAAGAAGCTCCTACCAGAATGTCGGGAGTTCTCCAATCACCATGCTGCTCCTCCGACCATATACATGCTGGATATATTTTATCTAAATTTGCATACACTCGTAGCTTTATAACGGCGATATCAAAATATGGGCGGCCCTTTGTGAACCCTGGATGAACAGTCACTGCTTCTATAGCAGCACGATCGCTATCAGAGCTAAGGGCTACGTATCTTGGCGGTCCTTTACTGGAAGTTACACAATCCGCCGATGTGATAACAAACTGGTAGTCAACCAGGAGTCCACCGCACTGGTGGATGTCCGTTTCGTATTCCTGCCATAGCAGCCCAACGCGACTTCTTTTCCATACTTCGTCAACCTTACCGTACATGGATGGGTTCAGTTTACGATTGTAACAGTTCACTGCAGCACAGGCTGTGAGAAAATTGATACAATTGATGTCTTTTGAATTGATCTTATATCTACTACACACTCACCTTGGTAGCTAAACGACTGACGTACTTCCTGCTCGATCCAATCCAGATACGAGCTAACACTTGTGTACACTCCCGTTGATCCAACAACGCAAGGAGTTCCAAACGAAACCACACCTAACACCATCGGGAAGATGTTACCGACCAAATCGTGTAGATCCGTTTGCAGTGGGCCTC
This sequence comes from Anopheles merus, assembly GCF_017562075.2. Taxonomy (NCBI): domain Eukaryota; kingdom Metazoa; phylum Arthropoda; class Insecta; order Diptera; family Culicidae; genus Anopheles; species Anopheles merus. The sequence goes on from NC_054084.1 coordinate 19,550,077, forward strand.
CTGAGTCGCCTTGACACATGTCCATGGTTGCACTATTTGCACACAGTTGATCGTAACGCAAGCCTTCCGGCATTTCGTGCCGCTTGGTTCGTAAACGTTCAGCACATATTGTCTTGTTTAGGGTCTGTAGTTTTATTTTCTGTAGGGTTGAGCTCAGGCTTCCTGCCAACTCCGTAGCACCAAAGCCCACCGCGTCCATCAGGTCTCCCGGAGCGTCTGGTTCACGCCACAGACACGCAACACAAATTGCTATGTTTGATTCAACGTATTGCCAGAGTTCAACAACGGCAATATCGTAGTACTTTCGCGGCGGTAAATACAGCGGATGTTTGATAAAGCGTGCGATAGGAATTTGTTGTGCATACCTGTCATCCTCGTAGCTGGCGAGATTTGTGTCTCCCAATCGTACTGTATCCGGAGGAATGCTTCAAAAAGAATATTTTTCATTCTGATAGAACTTAAAACCGATAACAGTAACTCTACTTACTTGTTTTCGTCAGCAGAACAATGAGCGGCTGTTAAAACGAACTTCCAAGTTATTAAACTGCCTCCACAAAGATAATCGATTGTTGGGTATGCGTTGTAATACGTTCTTATCCACCCGATCGCGGCCATGTGTTGAAACTGTCCTGCAAAGGCTCGTTTCCCGCCGTATGCCGCTGGTATATGCTTTAGTTTATACTTATTGTTTGGGAAACGTTGCTCACATTCTGAAATATTAAAAATCCAATGAGCTTCTCCAAAACTACGAAAATTAAAACAATATTCACCATCAAGGCTATTTCCTGGGGTGTATTGTAAAGGAGGACGACGCAAAAATACAGATCCCTGAGCTAAGCTTGCTAGCGATAGCAAGATTGGTAGGAAAAGGACCATACTATCAACGTTGCTTCAATTTTCTCACGCTGAGCTGTCTCACTGTACTGACGAGTGTCAGTCAGCTGATAAAGGCATAGATGTGCTTGCTACTGGCAACTGGAAGAACCGGTAGGGGAACGCGGGGCCAAATGGTCGGGTAGGGTGAAATGATCACCTTCAAAATTGGCAAATGTACACGCTGAAAATTAGTTCTAACGATCCAAACGCATTAAATACATATAGTGTTTGTTGTACTCCAAGAAGAAGAAGATCGAAAATGCTAGCAACTCAATCAATTCAGTTGCTTTCATGAGTATTTTCATAAAATTAAGTAAAAGCTTACTTTAATACAACGGACCGATTGAAAGCAAAGTAAGCAAGAGATTGTATTTAAATGTTTTTTTTTAACTTAGTTTTAATTTAATTTTGTCTACTTTTGCTTAACTCAGTTAGTATATCGCAACTTCAATCACCGACAAACCGACATGACACTGGCGTTACAAAAGTGTCCCACACGAAAGTACTGTCATTTACCAGTGAGGCGAACACTTCTGTCAAAGTAAGCTCTATTCACTGCTGCTTCGATGTAAACAACTTTTCTAAATACAAATGGCGAAGGAAGTGTGAGGCAAGATTTTGTGAGAATTATTGGACAAAATACCCAGGAAAATCATTTTATAAGTTTCCAAATCAATGCAAAAGATGTGAGAAGTACATAAAACAATACGCATTGGAATTTGCGAAGAAAAACAAAAAGGGGATTTAGCAGTTTCTTCTCTGTGTCAGTGTAGTAAGCGAATCATTATAGAGATGGCGCTAGTGTTTAACGTATTTTCATTTGAAATAAGGAGACAACTTTTGAAGCCCATTTTGTTCGAAGTGTCACGTCGGTTTGTCGGTGCTTCAATTGCATTTGATTTGTAATCACAAACAGCGAATAGTGAATCACTAGAAACCGAAAAGCAAAATAGTGCCTATGCTGGGAACAACTTAGCATTTGCATGCATCTGTAACGTGACCAAAGGTCCGTTTAGTGATGGAGTGTACGGTGATGGTCAGATATTCCAAAGAATAACCATTAAAACATAAAGCATAGAATACCAAATTAAGTGATATTCTATTACCCTAGTACAGTCTAAAGTCACTGATTGAACTTTCACTAAGGTGAATCTTCAAGGGACCGTCTGCTTAGAGAAATATGTATGTATGTCAAACTAATGGAGTTGTTGCTATGTAATATCCAAGAAACCACTGGAAACATCCTGGCATCCTTTGACAAATATTTTTGTCATATATAATATTTGTTCATATAATATATTTGTTCATATTAGAGAATTTCGGCTACCAAATCCCATATGCAACAATACATCTTGAAGAGACTACAGTCAGAATTCAATAGTTGAACGCTTTTTAGTTGGCATGCTTTTTAGTTGAATGCTCAATAGTTGGCTGACAGTTGAATTAAAAAACGCTTGAGTGGAAAAACCGGTTTATGAAAATTTCACAAAAATCTCATGGCTTGCCAAGAAACATTTCAGATTTTTTTTGTATGGAAAAACGTGCCAACTAAAAAGTACATATTCAGTAGTTGGCAGGGAATTGAAGTTCAACCAGTGAGTTCGGACTGTATATCTTAGAGAGATGTAGTTTATTTCGCTGTATGTTTCACCTTGTGGTAACCAAGGACCATAAATTACTATAGGTCGGTCCATCCAGTGTACTTCGACAAATGTTCATTTGACAGCTAGGGTGTCCAAATTTACTTAGCAACTCATACAAAGTTCCTATCTGCCAATCTCCATAGAAATCTGCATACATCGTGCTTACGAAAATCCTGCAGTCTATCTAAGCACCTTGGTTGGTTGAAATGAAATTTTGGATGACAGTTTACAACAATGGGGCCCTTTCCGTTGTAAGTTCGTAGGCTAAACCAAGATCTATTAAGGAGAACAGGTCGATGCAAAGCCCGTTGCTAGGTTGCCATTTTCAACTCGCTTTTGACAGTTTCATGAAAAAGTGTTTACAAACAAACGGCTAATAGTTAACGCGCAAAAGTGGACGAATTTACTATTAGGAAGGTTATATTGGTTAAATTTCTTGCGGTCAATCACTTCTGGACAATAAAGGAGAAGTAATTGCAGTCTACTCTGTATTCAGAAACATTGATAACCCTTTTCATTGTTTGCCATTCCGTGACCACAAACCACTACCGTTTGCAACGGTCCTGCTGGAAAAACGAAATGTTTAACATGTTCAACTGGGTTAAAGAAGTCCTTTTTACTTTCAATTGAACACTGAGAGTAAAATGAAACATCCAATCGACACACACTGGTACAATAATACAGGTGATAATAATAATACTAATAATAATAATAATAATAATACAATAATATACAGGTGGGCTTATCCCAAGGTGTATGAATTTAGAAGCCTGATTTTTATCTCTTCTGCTTCTGAATGAAGATTTTAAGAGTGTTTCAAGTATTCTTCAAGCCTCAAGAAAGCTTGTTTGAGCAAAAGTGTTCACCCGTCCTGTCAAAAAGTAATGTTCAAATTTGGTTATAGCAAACATGCTATGGGACCTGGACTACATACACTTTGATTCTGGATTCCATCACCAGACCTCTTTAATGCACCTTGGGATAAATGTAAACACCACCTTGTTTTGCCATTTTCCGAGCAGGTACTCGAATCTAATTGTAGCTTTGAGGCTAGAATAATCTAGACTGAAAATTGCAGGATAGTTTTGTGTGTGGTTTTGTACGCAGTGTTTGCATTATTTCAGCCTCCAACTGTCAAACTCCATACAAAAAACAGACTAGAATCGTGAAGGGCCCCAATATTGGTCAAAGGATGCCATGTTTTTGCCGTGGTTTTTTGGATACTTCATAGCAACACATTCATCAGTTTTACATACATACATACATATTTCTCTATGCCGACGGTTCCTTGAAGATAAGCCCTAGGGAGATTTTACTGTAATTGTAGTGTAAATCATTAAGCAACGTAGTTTTTTATGTTTCGGTGTCTAAAAGGCCACCTTTGGATGTTCGCGTTTACTCGATCACTAAACGAATTTAACGCAGAGGCCCAAAACGGTTACGGCAGTCGACTGGGGTAGGTCAGTTTGAGAATATCTTCTTGCAAGAATACCTGACGAAACGGACGCAATGGCACAGTAAGATGTAGAAAGCTCATCCAAGCGAAGATAAAAAATATCTAGAACATATCTAAGGAAGATGCGTGCTCTTGCCGCTGAGGTAATTTTCATATGTTTAATATTCATTTATTTAATTGTTGAAGAAGCTAACACCTGGTCCGGCAATAAAGCCTTGAGGTCCTAGTTCAAAGTGCAATTCGTATGTTTTTGCCTTGGAAGCAGAAGCGAAGCAGATGACAGATAAACATGTAAAAACTGTAAACATGAACAGATAAAAATATGTGAATGTTCTAAGAAATATATGAACAGCCACAGGGTTTCGAAGGTGTTCTGCTTCCTCTGTTCTTTTTGTGTGTGTATTTTTTCACTATTTTTATGCATTTCCCAGAAATGTTGGGATCATTTGTATGGATCTGCACAATTTGCATGGTAAAACTCTCTCTAAATAAAATGCCCTTTTTTCACATTCCAGGTTCGCTCAATACTCCGCCCCGAGCCCGGCCCCGTCCGTCTCGGCCGACTCACCGATCGAGGTCGGTGGCCCTATCTCCCTCACGACCACTTCCCGCACCCCGCCGAACGATTCACCGAACCAGACCGCCAGCAGCAGCTCAATTGCCGGCCTGTCAGCGGTCACCACCACGCCCAGCTTCAGCAGTCACATTTTCGGCAGCTTTGCAGAAAGGTAGGTTAATAATACATTATTATCATATTTTAGTGCGATTTAACATCCTACTTAAAAGGTCAAATTAAGTTTTTGCGTTCCCATGGTTGAGTTGTACAAAACAAAATTCAATTGAAGAAATCCTCACTTCTACAGCTATGAAATGGAAGCGTACAACGGCCTAACAGCAAACACAAAATCATGAGAAAATATTCCACCACACGCCGCACGGGTTTTTGCCTTTTTGAATGTGTTTATTTGTTTATTCGATCGTTTTGTTTTGCCCACCAAAAACCATTGTTCTGCACTCCCCCTTCGAAAAAGCCCTCCGACGGTGAAGCCTCCTTGTTTTCATCCAAGTAGCCCATCGTTTAATGTGCGCACGTGTCGCGAGAAGAAGCACAACACCATCCAGCGTCCGCCTACTTTGGTTGGGCTGTAAATCTTTCCCCACCCCATTCACGCTATGCAAAACAGATCGAATAATTAAGACATCGGCATCAACAGCAACAACGTCATCATCATCATCATCATCATCGCCATTGCCACTGCCTTCCTGTGTGTGTGTGTGTCACACATTCTGATAGCGAAAATACGTTACGACACGCGTAATTAAGCCAACCAACTCTAACTCACTCTCTCTCTCTCCTATCCCGCGGGCCGCCTTCCGGTTCCGGCGACCATGTGTGGTACAGTGCAGTGGTGCCTTTTCTTCTACCATCCTCGTCGGGGGATTTTTTTTTCCTAATGCAATTAAAGGACTTTCGCACAACCGTGTGTGCGTGAGTGGCACGTGCCGGCGCAAAATGTTCAGGCGCGCAATACGCGCAGCGGCGTCGGAAGTCACCTCCTGCAATCAACCGGCAGGGAGCCCTCACTGTATGCCCGCTATTTGGTGCAGCGGGAGAGGGTGCAGGGTAACAAAGCATCCCAGGACGACACTGGCACTGTGGCACGGCATGAGATTGGGCATAACATTTGCCAAATATTGCTGTTAATTGTCCGGGACCGTCAAGGCGGGAAGTTTGTGCTGAGGTGGCGGGAGTGGCACTGGGCAAGATGCTTAACTTCGTATGATTGTACCCCTGAGGACGTGTACCGGTGTGACATTTAGATGATCCGCACAGGTCACCGGCACAGGACTGGAGTGGTATCACCGGCGGACTGCGAGTAGGGATCAATAAGGAGGGGGAAAACACTGGTCGTGAACCCGGTCGGTGACACTGGCCCTTTGACGCATTAAGGGATCAGCTTGCTTTGTTTGTTTGACGGCGCTAGAAGGGTATTTTGCAATGTTTGTTGTAGCGTGTTGAAGCTCGACAAAGAGAAATCCGGTTCGAAGGACCATTTAATGAGGTCGCTTGCGGAACAGTTTGGTAGCGTTTGCTCGAATTTGAATGCAAAATTCTAAATAATTTATCTTTTTTTTGTTTAATCTTAATAATTTATAAAATTCAGTTTCTGGTGCTGAGTTCATATAATAATCATTTTGAATTATGGATGAAAAAACACACAAAACTCATTTCTTCATTGTTAAAACACATTCCTTTCAAAACACGATAAAAACCTTATCACACAAAATCAATTTCTGTGCTCTGAAGCATAGAACATGCCCAACAACATCGCAAAAACTCATAATGGAAATGGAAAACCGGTCCAAAAGACCGTATCGTTAAACAAAAAAAGCACGCTCGAAGACGAGACACCGGCACACTCCACCCGGCCGCCAAAACAATTATTTACCTTGCGCTCGGAAAGCAATTTTCCGCAAATTTAATTTCCCCATACACCGAGCAATTAGGGCACAAAAATATTGAGCAAATAGGTTTAAAGCATTGGGAGCAGGTGGGAGAGGAATGGCGATACGGAGAGTAAACTCGGATGGAAAAGTCGTATCGGTTGGGAAACACCGCACAACTTGGCACACTTGGATGGACGATGTTGCGCTGTGTGCTGCCGCTTAAACGCTCCATGTACGCTCCACACACTCTTACGCAAGCATCATCGAACATTGAGCGTACGTGTTCGTATGTGTGTGCGTGAAAGAGAGGAAAATTTTGACAGCAATCCTCGGTGGAAAAGCCAATTCGGTGGAAATTCCTTTCCCGGGCCCTCTTCAGTCCAACGTTCCCAGACGGCATCAAGGCTCGGTGTGCCTTACCGACGTTGGTTCGTGCGTACTCACCCATACTGCGCGAGCCTGGAGCGGTGCTGCTGCTGCTGCTGGAATGGAGGATGAAAGTAAATAAATTGTGCCAATATTAACTTTGGAGATCGAGCGAAACTAACCTTAAACGGATCCCTACTGTCGAGAGCGAGCCGGGGGGAGGAAATTGGAATTGTTTCCCAAGGTGCAGCAATTTATCGCCTGTAACAATGGCGTCGTGCAAAGAACGTAGCTTAATTTTATGCCAGCTTGCAGCTTGTTTATGTTTGCCTCACTCACAAAACAAACGAAGGGACAAAATTGTCTTATCACAACTTAAGCTGCCTGAATTTCTCCGTCAATCGACTTTACAACAAACCAATTTACTCTCAAAAAAACAAATTGATCCTTAAAATCAATTTAATATCAGAAAGTTATTGAACTAAACCCACACGAGAAACTAAAAAAAAAGGCTTTCATCAATTTAGTTCCTAAATTCAATCAGCCCAATAAGGCAAATGACCGACGCTCCATGTACCATTGCTGCTGCTGCTGCTGCTGCTGCTGCTGTCCTTCATTTTATTATATTTTCCCTCGACCTCTCTCGACCTATAATCCTTTTTTCGTCCGCACCGAGAGCCCTGAAAGCTTTTAAAAGTTTCGGGACAGTCGGACCGCAGCCACACGCCCGCTATCGATCGGTTTTCTTGGGAGAGAAACGGAGAGAAGAAGCCTTCTGGACCTCCGAGGAGATTCCTGCGTGGAGTGCAATTTGATTTAAGTAGATTTTGACAAGCGTAACGTAATATTCCTTTCTACCTTTCTCCCAGGGTGAGTTGGAGTTTTTCTTTCGTTCATTCTTCTCTCCGCTTTTCCAACGGGAATGATTCTATTTATTTTCTTTTATTTCTTACCACTCATAAAAAAACTTTTGCATTTTCATATTTTCTTCTCCCTCGATTTCCTTATTTCGTTCTTTGAGCTTTCGTTTCCACATCGTCCAAGAGCGTTCGGGCAACAGTCGGCAGAGAAGCAGCACAAAGAACAACTGTCTGTTTGGGGATGGGTTTTAAACTTTTATGAAATTCAACCGCCACAGAACCACAAACCACGTCCTTGTGGAAAGAAGAATGAGTCGCATGCGCGCCTTTGCAATTTGAAATTGCAGACGGTATTGGTCCGGGCCGAGGGCCATTGCTTTTCCCATTCCCCCCCCCCCCCCCCCCCCCATCAATTTGTCCGTAGAGATTGGCGGAGGAAAAGGCGAGCGAGCGAAGCTTGTGGGTCTGTTTTCTTTCCACTCCATTCCAGACGTGACATTGCTTTGTTTGAAGCAGGTCGAAGACTTGCTGGCTGAAGAATGGAACGGATTTCGTAACATTTATTCTAGAAGACAGCCTGCATAATTCAGTGCCATGGGTTGTGGAGTAGATTTGGATGAAATAGACGAAAAAATATAATTAAATAAAGAGAATATGATCGAGCATTGATCCCGTTCTTTGAAGATAATAATAAAACCCAGATAATAATTTAAAATATATAAGAATAAAGAATAATACAAACAATAATAAAACATATGAAATAGAAAGATAACTTAAACAAGATAAAATATTATAAAACAATTGTAACAACGTAAAATAACAACATAAATTCCAAATTCATTGAAAAGAAATAGAAAGATTTGCAAAAACATAATCAACTTAAACGAGCTAACAAGCATTACAAACGAAACAAAATAACAAAAAGAGACACAACAAATAGAAACAAAAAGAATGAAACAAAACAATCAGTTCCTTAATGATGTTATTAGCGCAAGCGATTCGTACCGAACGGAAGTAAACCATTCCGTCGACACAGGAAAAGGACACGATGAAGACCCCTCAAAGTGAAATTCGCAATCACACACACACACACACACAAAAGGAAAGCAAATAATTTCGTTTCGAATGCGACCGAAGAGGGCCGTTCGTTTGAAACAATTTAACGAAGAAAGCAAAACCGTACAGGGGGGCGGGGGGAGAAGCAATCTGCCCTCACCTTACCCTCAGAACATGATAGATTTAAGGTTAAACGACGTTTCGGTCTTTAGTTCCCAAAATCCATTCCGAGCGACTACCGAGCTACCGACACGACTTTTGCTCTACATGAAACCGGAAGCCGGTGTCTGGATGCTGTCTCTCTCTCTCTCTCTCTCTCTCTCTCTCTCTCTCTCTCTCTCTCTCTCTCTCTCTCTCTCTCTCTCTCTCTATTTCTAAAATAGAAAGAACCAAGATCTTCCTATAGACCAAAACCCTAATGACATCAGCAGTTCTTACCATTTCCCCCTAGTTAGCTTTGTGTCTGTGTGACTTGCATGCTTCGGTGTCGGTGATACCTCTTAATTCCATCCTCCCCGAAACACGACCGACCAGCCGTTTTGTGGGAAACGGCTTTGTCGTAAACAATCCGAACAATCACGGGGCGGTGATCGCCTCTGACAAACAGATTTTTGTTTCTTTTCCCATTGCTTTCCCATTGCGAGGGTGATTTTTGCAATCAAAATTAGCATTTAGAGCATTTAGAGAATACTCCATGCGGAGGAGAATAGGATGCGCCTTAAGTGAAGAGGAGTTGCAGCTGGAGGGGCACGGCGACGCAACGCCGGGGTGCTGGTTCGCCTAATGAACTTCGCAATGCAAGTGGTGCGACGCTCGCCGGATGACTTCTCCGGATATCCGGAGTGCTCGAGAGCGCGCGTACCATTTAGAACGCTCCATTTATTCTGCATCACACTACCGGACCGGTGTGAGTGTGTTCTGTCTCGATACTGGGAAAGACTTACGCTTCCCGAACCTTTTCCTTGTCACTTCAGTGTTTTTTTTTGTTTGCTTAATATACATTAATCATTCTTGTGCGAATTTAACACACACCACACTTTTGCCATTCCTTCCTTATAATGGTCGCGCGTGCTACTTTCGCAATAATTCCTACTCCTCCTTTTTTATCCATTTAGGGTGATAACATGCCAATGTTACACGGTAAAAAAGAAGCATTAAAATAACAAAACCCGAAAATCCCACCCAGGGCGGTGCATCCGGAGCAAAACAAAACCAACCCTCACAGCATGTGAGTGATGATACCGTTGGTAACAGTGTCGCGCGAGCGGCACACACAAAAAAAGGAACCGCCCGCAGGTTCGGAAGTCATTAAACACACTTTTCAAATAATCGATACACTGAGGAGAAGGGCACCCAAACCGCGCCGTCAAAAAGGATGCAATAGATTCCCTATTTTTTGTTTTTTTCTTTTTCATCCCCGAGTCGCTTTCCTTCCCTCGGGCTAGGGGCTGCAACGGTGGTAAGCCTTTCCTGCATCAACCCCGTGGTACTCAGCGAGCACTGTGGTAAGCCTCATGTAACGGATGCAATTTATTTACATGATTAAGCGTTTAACCGGCTCATATTGCGCGGTTAAGATGCCGGCGGCAATCAACCGCAAACCGCCGCCAGAGCGCGGCTAGTTCCACATGGATAAACCCGCGAGCGGTGGTGGTTTTTTTCTCCCCCAAATCCGAGGGGGTTAAAAACACACGCGCGTTGTTGACTTGTTTCTAGCAGAAATCTATTACGCCTTCTCCTGCGGGGTGTTCTTCTCAGCCCTTTGTCCATCTGGGTTGATTTCATGCCCCAGCTGTGTGTGTGTTTGAAACCCTTAAACATGAGCTGATTTGTAATCACTCGTGTTTAAATGCACTAAAAAAGGTTCATGTTAACACACACACGTAGCGGTGTACGCATTTTATTGCACATTATAAGAACAACTCTATAAGTAGTTACGTTAGTCAGTTAGTTGCTTAACTAAGATCCACCGGATACATCGGCGTACCCTTGACGCCCAGCCCTGTTACCGCGAACAGTGCACCGGCCGGTGCAGGCTGCGGCGATTTGAACTCCTTCGCGGCCGTCGTCACGTACAGAATGTCCAGATTGGGGCCACCGAATGCAGCCGAGGTGACCTGCTCGCACGGCAGCTTAATCTCCAGCTCGACCTTGCCCGTTCTGTCCGCGTAAACGCGCGCGCGCGCAGGTGTGGTTGTGAAGCGACGCAAAGAGAAGGAAAAAACAGCTGTAAACAACTTGCGAAGGCCACGACGCAGCGACCAAAATCGTTACGATTGCAAACTTACTTCGAGTTCACCTTGTACACGGTGGATCCGCCAAAGGTGGCGACGTACAGCGAACCGTTCGCATCGATCGTCATGCCGTCCGGCACGAACGGGGGCCGCTCGCCATTGACGCGGAAGTCAATTACCACACGCTCGCCGGCTACCAAAAAAAAAAATAGAGTTTGTTGTTAAAACACAAAGATTGTAAACAAGTCAACATCACCTCACACACTTACAGATGTCTCCATTCGCGTCCACCTGGTACTCCTTCACGTCCAGATCGCAGGAATCGATGTAGTAGAACAGGTTGCCGGCCTCGTTCCAGCACAGCCCGTTCGACACACCGATCTTCTCCTTCAGCGTGACAAACTTGCCCTGCTTCGCGTCGTACCGGTAGAACGTGCCGAGCCGCATCTCGAAGATGTCACCCTTGGCCTCGAGGCGCATGGTACCGCCGTAAAAGCGTCCCTTGCTGTCAACCTTCGCATCGTTGAAACGGTTATCCTCCATCGTCGGTTCGACCTCGCCTACCGTGCGCACGAAGGTCGCTTTCTCCGAGCGGCCGTCCCAGTCGACGAGCGTCACCTTCCGGTCGGTGCCGATGATAAAGTGCCGATCGTTACCCTTGACCGGAATGATGAACGAAATCACCGGGAAGCCATCTGGAAGAGGAACAGAAAAATCAGAATTCGTTAATATCCTCAAGCGATTATTGAAGGTTATTACACAACGTGGTCCAAGTAAGCATGTGACCTTATGACATTGAGATTATGCCGGTAAGCGGAGGAGTTACATAATGTTCTCGTGGGCAATCTTGGCAAGTGAAATTAGGCACAACAATCTCAAAGAATTGGACCAAATCGTCAGCTAAACGCAATTCAGAACAACTCCTTAAATAGTTTGAATGATTAACACTTACCGATGGTGGCATTGTACGTCTTGTTCTCGGCATAATCGTAACGATGGATCGATCCTCCGTAGATATCGTTGTAGTACAGGCTCTGACGTTCCACATCCCAGTGAGGTCCTGTCGAGTGTGAAGAACAGCATTATTAACTCACATGTTACATCACACACCACTGAATATCCTGAAACACTTTCACATTCTAACACACACACACATACCTTCTCCAAGCACGGACAGTGGTGACGGTAGCTGCTCAACCTTGTACGAGGCCATCTTCTTCTTCTGCTTGTCCGGCGAAGGCTTTGCACGATGTAATGATGTCTTTTCAACCGCTTGCTACGATCGACTGAACCGCCAACCGGTACCGAGTGCATTCTTTTATACCGGGTCGCGTTACCACTCACCGGTTTTGAAGCGTTACCACCAAGATGTTACGTTACATCTTCTGCGCGACCGTTCGGGCAGTTCATTATCAGTAACGCAGCTGGTTCCTCGTCGGCAGCATTCGGCCAGCATCCGGCTTATCGCGCGGTCGGGTCCCGTCCCCACGCTAAACGATCACTTTACACTCATTAAAGGATCTGTCTTATCGATAAGGGGGATTGGAACGATTTTTGGCCGTTTCGTTGGAAGATTTGATTCGGTTGGCTTTCGCTGCCGTGCCGTGTTGAGATAGTGCTTAGATCGGGTTTTTGAAATTTGAACCTCCAGCGGGGTGCGTTCTTTTTTGTTCGTGCCCATGTGAATCGTGCGACCGTTGGTGATAGGAAACCGTCACTTCTGTCAGCGTGATAAAGATTTCACTGTCAGCCGAAGGAGAGTTTTGTCTTCCGTTTCGTTTGCCTTCCCTGCTCCCATTGCTCGAGTTTCAAATAATTCATTCAAGCCGTATCGACGACACCCGAAAGGGTCGTGCACCGATAAGACGATGCACCGGCTGACATTAGATGAGTTATTGCACGATTGTCGGTGGTATGGCTATGGTTTCGCTATCTGTGTCGCTGCAGCCAAACCCCGTAATCAGGACGGAGCGCAATTATTCTCAATGGCGGTGATTGCCGAATGGTGTGATATGGAGGGTAATTAATTGGATTTTATTGCCGGTAAGTTGAGCTCGTTTTCCGGTTTTTTGGACAGCAACCGCGAAAGCGCCAGTTCAAGTTCAAGGTTCGTATACGTGTTGTGGAAGAGTTTCTTTTCTGTTGATTGAGCGGTAGTAGGTCAGATTTTAAAATGCAATTGAACCACTGCACTATTTACGCTTGTTAGTTAAAGTAAAGCATGTCTATGGGTAAGAACAATTGTAGGATTGTACTTGATCTTGAACACTGCAAAACTGAATAATAAAAGGAGTTGGAATGAACAACACGGTTTAAACCTTATCAAAAGCTGCCCGAAAGTAAGCTAATGTGATAATGTGTTTCTAGCAACAGCATTTATTACAATTCTGACAGCTCTTATGTATTGCTGCAAAAACTAAAAGCACACGCGTGGGGGCATTCCGTCACGTTCTAGAAAGCAGTCGATCGTTCGAAGAATAACACAGATTTGTGGTTATTACGTCCACTAGGGTAACCTGTTAACGATCATGTGCGATAAAAAAAATACACCTTTCATAATGATTATACTCGTCAAAATGTTTTACATACAAATAAATTTACTTATTTGATGCACATTGTCTTATATTTATCTGCAGAAAGCTATCCTTCCAGGAAAGGTCGCATCTGCTCATTATTTCTTCATTCAGACAGTTTTGAAACGATTCTATTTCAGTATAAAATTATTATTTATTCATGTCAAACATTATAAGCGTAAAGAGAAAGCAAATAATTTAATAAATAAGTGCATACACTTTCTTTTTTCCATTAGTGTACAATTTTAAGCTGATTATGAATATTTACACCATCTCTTGGTGTAGTCAATCTATATTAATCCAGAAGCAATTGAATGAGTGTGAGGATTAATGTTAGCGATTGAATGTGGATTTTTTATTTCTAATAATTTTCCTTGATTTCCTAGAATTTCAATTATACGCAATACACGCGTCAACTAAATATAATTAAATTATTTCAATAAATCCTTTCGATGATCTTAGATATTGGGATAATTTGTAGTAATGTACATATAATTGGAAAATATCTCATTTTTCTATGTTCATCATATGTATAACAACATACAAGGTTTTCCCAAAGATTTTCGATGTGTTCCGATTTTGCTTTAATTTTTCCTCCGATTAATGGACTGTTTTTTTACGCATTTTCCAATCGTTACCAATTTTATTGAGTATTTTCACCATTTTTAAGCATTTGATACAAATAATACATATTATTTATTTCTGATATAATGAAAAACATTTAAAAAATGATGATGGAATTCTAAATTATATGGAAAACGGACAATGAATCGCGAGATGAACAAAAAATAGAAAAATCGAAGAAGTTCAAAATATTATTAAGGTACAAAAAAACAACCATAACAACCCCTGTAATTCATATTTTTATTGGTTTTATTTCCAATGACAATGAAATTAAAATATAAAAAAAAATTAAACAAACACCAGTAGTAGTTGTGCTTGAAAAACTGTCAATTTTAACATTTTTTTTTTATATTAAAATTTGTTCTTAAATTATTCGGAAATTTTTCACCTCAATTTTTCCACTTGCAACTAAGTTACTGCATCCCTGGGTGCAAAAGCAAGTACCAAAAGTGAATTTAATTTCCCAACAACAACCGCCCGATAATCCATTAGCCGTAATCAGTGTGTATAATCATTACACAACTATTCAAACATTCGCATCATCCCACCCAGACAGAAAGCAGCAAAAAATAAAACTTTTACCCGTACAAACTCGCTGCACAAAAACAACCACACCCACACACACATACCACCTAAAATCACATCACGGATAACCCCGTTTGATGTTTCGCTCCGATAATTGATTCCCTTTTTTGTGAGGCCCCCGCGTTGCGAAAAGTAATCTGCGTTATTATGCATAAACCATCAACCCCGGGGGTGGAGGGGGCGGAGGCGACCTTCATTACACCGAAAATCACGTTTGCCCCGGTCAGTCAATCCGGTTGAGTCGGAAAGTGGTTCGGATTCAATTATCGGCGGCACTGCTGATCTGCTGAAGGGTGGTGAAAGGACATTGGATGAAAATTATGAAATTTTCAAACACACACACACACACATACAAGAGGGCGTAATTAAAATGGGACGGTGCCTGCTTTCGCAGAATACGTGCCCGGAGTTAACTTGCTACCCCTCAAATGCAATAATTGCCCTCATCGGTATGCTAATTTATGCTGCTGCCATACACACGCCAGCAAAGCAAAACAAAACCAGCAAAAAAAAAGGCTCATCGTTTGGTGTAAGTAGGCCTGGTTTCCCTTTTTTCCAGGAAACTGTATTAAACTGCTCCTCTCACGCACGCTCACTAAAGCTTTCCATGCTTTTGTGCTTTTATTGATTTGCTCTCTCACTCTCTCTCCCTCTCACACACACACACACTGCTCTTAGTGGAAGCTGTTTTATCGCACCACGTTGCAGGACAAGACAAGAACGATGTAAAATGGGCAAATAGATGTGGCTTAAATTTTTAACGTTTTCCAACCACAAAACACATTCCCATTGGGAAAAAGAGGGAGACAGAGAGCGCACTGGCAAAAAATCAGACGAAATTGAAGAAAGAAAAATGCGACGAGTGGTGGTGGAGTTTTTCATGACTCCACCAACATTTGCAACCATTCTTGCGAGTTTTCCTCCGTTCCCTTTCCATGCCGCATTCCACTGTTACCGCATTATGCCGTGGATTGGTGTAAAAAGTGGAAATGAATAACGAAGCCATTTTCTTTATTTTATTTCGCCAGGCTCCTCTGCGCCACTCTTTCCCTTTCTTCCTTTTATCCTCACCTCCCCAGAGCGATGCCCATTTTTTGCCACCGTGCAGCGGAGCGCGCTCGGTTTTGATGAAATAAAATTTTATCATCATCATATTTTATGAGGTATAATTTGCATTTTTGCCCACCCTCAGCACCAGCAGCAGCATTTTTCTTTTCCTCCTGCTGCCAGGGAATTATCATGTCATGCAGTGTGTGTGGGACTCTGCATACACACAGGCGGCTAGCACACAACCGTTACGAGATGACTGACATTAAGCTGCGTATCAAAGGAAGCCACGCTTTCACGTGTTGTGTTGAACGTTGCCTGTTGGCGGGCCTGTCAGTAGTCCCTCACATACACACACACACGTGTGTGTGTGTGTGTTTACAATTCTCACCGGGAATGTTCTTGCCTGTTCAGTATTTTTCTCACACATACACACGCTTGGTTGCTTTCACTTCCGGTGGCGGTGGTGGTGGCGGTGTCACAAACATCACTTTCGTGTCGTGAATTAGTAAATTGCGAAACATTACTACTGCCACGGGTGGCATGGAGCAGGGAGCGGTTTGGTTTTCTTTATTTCGTGCACCGCACCGCACTCGGCAGCACTTGCCAGGAATCCATCAAGCAAAGACGCACCGACCACGAGAAGTGCGGCCCATACAATCATGCATTTTTGATTACCGAAATGAAATAAAATTCAGTTTAGCCCATTTTAATGCACCCCGGTGGGTGACGGCTCACGGTGGGGAGGGGTGGTCGGTGGTAGTAGGTTAATTTGCCTTTGGCCCCACCACCCCCCAAGGGGCGGTAAAAAGCAATGGTTCGGTGGCATGATGGGTGGTGAAATTATGACTACGTCAGAAACAGTACGAGGCTAAGTGGATTTTGGCCAATAAAACCTTTGGTAATCCAACGTTCGGAGTAGGACAGTGGTGGTGGTGGTTGAACTGTAGTGTGTGTGTGTGTGTGTGTGTGTTATTTTTATCTCATCACGTTTTAGAGCGCCGATGCGTTTTAGGCTGTGAGCTCTCGTGTGGTTTTATGTTTGGGTAATGCATATTCATGGGTAATTCTTTGCGAACGTGAATATGGCATCATCCAATTGGAGGATTTTTTTAAAGATGACTAAAAAAACTATTCAATAGGATCAACTGTTTTTGTGGTGCCACGTTAAAACGAGAAATGTATGAAATTTATCATATTTTATGTAAGAGATTTCACTAAATTTAACTAAAAATCCTTCTTTTACAAATTAAAGATGAAAATTGAACGTTTCCCGCAGGAAGACCTTACTATGCGCCTAAAAGTATGCAATATTTTTTACAATAATGGTTTAATAGAGCATGTAGATTCTGTTGTAGTATTCATTCATTTTGAATCAATCCCTGTAATCAAGGTTAAATATCGAATGCTGAAAACTCATTACAAATTAAATTAAATCATTTCGATGAAAGGTATAAGCTAAACATTAATATTTATATACAATTAATCAAAACATAAGCAAAAGAACAAACTATTTCAAAAAAAACAATGCAGAAGAACAAATATATATTCGAAAGGTTATACAATCAATCAAACAAAGCGCTGAACAAAAGAAAATATTTGATTAATGCAAATTGAGCACAACTAAGAAAAACCCTCGACCTTCATACCATACAATAGCATAACTTCAGGCGCTTCCAGGATGTTTGCATTGTAGAGCTTCTTTTTAATGTTTTTTTTTTACTTTATTATTTGTGTTTTAAGGCTTTTTTTACTATACAGGTGAATAGCTAAATTAAATGCCAACTTTTATAAAAAATATCACTTTGTTTTAGGTTAAGCTGTTAACAGAATGAAAAGGATTATTGCTGTATTCATTCTATATAAATACTCAAATAAATTATGAAATGAAAATGTCATTCTTTATCAATTGTTTCTTAAAATAATAATAAATATGAAAGGTATGGCAAACATACATCATATTACCTATGAATTTGAATACATCATACTTTTATCGCGAAGCATCGTAGAAGGAATAAAATATGGCGCAAGCTTTCCTTGATAAATCTAATACAATCAAGAAATCAGAATCAACCATTAAATTTTCATCCCGTTTTTGCTACTAACCCACCCCTAACACACACACATATACCCGGTACAAACAGTGTCGAAAAAAAAGAAACAAATGCGGGAAAACTTCAAATTCGGGTCATGAATAAGAAATTAAATCATATTTTTTGCATCTGCACGAAATCCCCACGGTGACATCCACACCGAGTTTGGAAAAGTGTACGTAGCAATCGAATCAAAAAAACAAATTGAAACAAAAGAAACGTTGAACCAAACACACACACACACACGTACAGCATCAGCAAAAGCAAACCATTGCAGCAAAAAGCAACCCAAACGCCGGCTGCCTCTTTTGTCACCCACAAAACCGTTCATACTGTCCCCTTTTCGGTTCTGCCGGATGTGAAAGAAAACATAAACATTAAGGCGACAAAAGGCGTAGGCAAAGGGTGGAAAAAGGAGAGGGGGTGGGTTGCTACAACGCCATCGTGGAAAGCGCGTGGAAATGGAGAACGAAACACGGGAAGAAAAAACCACCCCAAAACGAAGTGGGCGGAGTTGATTGTGCACTCTTGATTTTCTTTCCCTGCGAGTGAGTGTAGCAGGGGAAATAAATAGGGATACACTGGTATCGTTTTGCGCCTTTCCGTCTTGGCGCTGCAAAGGCTGAAGAACCTGATGGCAAGTGGCACAGTCGGCAAAAATATCCATCGTTGTGCGGGACGGGACGGGACGGGAGGAAGGGAGTGTATAAATATAAATGGCTAAAACAGAATTGCGCACGAAAGGCTAAAATAACAAATCGTGCTGAGTGGGAAACAGCATGAAAGTGTGTGCCCCTTCCGATACTAACCTTTTTGGCGTCTCGGCATAAATGTTGCAAAAAGGAAGAGAAAAGGAGAGCGAGAGAGCGCCACGAAGAAGTACAGGAAAAAGGTACCAAAGTGCGGGCAGAATAAAATTATAATCCGAATGAATACATTTTTATCATTTTGTGATTACTTTTCTCTTGTGTCGTTGTGTTGCTTCCGCTGCCGGAATAAAGAATTGGCCCCAGCAGTCACTAGAAGCGGAAAGACCGGGAAAGAAAGTGTATAATTCTTTGCTTCCTTTCTGCCGCCTCTGCTCTTATCTGAGACGGCTGTCCTTCTGGGAAGAAAGAAAGAAAACGGTGTCTAAACCTCCTCAAGACTCAGGCAAGCAATGAGCAAGATGCTTGCGAGGAGGACGATGACGCGCAAGGACGCACCCCGGCGGGAGGGTAGATTAGGAAGGTTTAAAATGAAATAAAAACGAACACACCAAACCGGAGCGAGGGAGCCCGGAATGGCAGCCCAAAAAAAAATGGAACAATTTTTTCGCTTAAATATTGCATCAAGCATAATTTGCTAAAAACGATATTCAAACGAAGTAGAACGGCAACATTTCGCAAACAGCAGCAAAGGAGCAACGGGAGCGAGAACCGAATTATGCTCTTTTCTTTTGACTTTAGCAACCGTAAACGTGCACGCGAATGTGTGTTTAGCACAATGGTG
Source organism: Anopheles merus (assembly GCF_017562075.2). NCBI lineage: Eukaryota > Metazoa > Arthropoda > Insecta > Diptera > Culicidae > Anopheles > Anopheles merus. Next base: position 19,569,429 of record NC_054084.1, read on the forward strand.
TAAAACAGTGATACCATCGCCCGAGACGGAGCAGTAATCCTTAGCCCGAAACGAATGAGAAAACATTGCAATTCGGCGGATGGAATTGTAGAAGCTTGCCGCGTACGACTTGAGAAGAAAACAGTGGTTCTTTTTAAATGCTTTAGCTGGTAATAGGACGGACGGCATCAAGAAGCATTAGAGTAGCATTGGCATTAGGAACAGGGTGGAAGAGGCTAAAGGAGCTAAATCATATAAATTATTCAAATTATACGTATACAGCCTTCTTTTGGCCGAAAGTCTTTTAAAGTATGATGAGAATGGCACCCGCTTTTCATCGGACCACCTCCGGAAGGTATTAGTGTCCACCGTTGGTCTGTTCTGCCATGCTTCCTGCTTGAAAGCAGCGAAAGTCTGCTTTTTATTCTGGTAGCCAGGTTGGTAAGGAATTTGAAACACTTTTTTAAATAATTTTAAATTAATAATAAGAATGATTTGTATTGTGGAAAGTTCAATCGTTGGAGAGCTCAACCAAGATAGGTTTGAGAGAGGTTTATAGACGATGATAGGTTAAGGTTCTATACTAGAACTATAATAGGCTTGATATCGGATTGATTTTGGGTTCAGATCGAATCTTAGTATATTTGTAACAGCTGGATTAACTTGAATTGTAGGACCTGAATAGGTTCAATATTAGGTCAAGGATTAGGATAGATTCAGTGCCATAACAGTTCAGACATCAGTTCTTGAATCAGATCAGAGGAAAGGTTCAGCATCAGATCCTATTCATCAGATCCTACCCAGTGACGGATCTAACGGTAGGCGGACTAGACGGTCGCCTCGGGCTCCGTCCGCTTGGGGGCCCCTTAGATCTATAGTATCTAGTATGTATAACAGTTGGGCGTCATGGGTTTAACCCCCAAACGGACCGTGCCGCCATACGTAGGACTGACTATCCTGCTATGATGATTAATCCATAAAGTCACTGAAAGCCAAACCCCCAAGGGGTACACCTTGACCGACGACGGTTGTTGAACCAAAAGAAGAAGAAGAAGAAGGAGAAGATGTATAGCAGTTGACAGAGTTCTTGCCGGATTGAACCGGTGTTTGGATTTGGTACAAGCTTCTTTGCCTTGTTTCAATCCCAGAATCAGGAAAGGTTCATGACCTTACAAGTTCAGCCATCAGTTCTAGAACTAAATGATTTCCCTATCAGATCCAGGAATTGAATAGTTTCAGCATCAGGCTCCTAATCAGGAATGTGTTTAGTATCAGTTCTAGGGTCGGATGGGTTAGAAAGTAGATGTTAGATCAAAGACTAGGATGTTTCGTATCAATTCCTGAACTAGAAAGAGCTCTTTTCCGTTCTAGCACATGCATAGTTACAGTATCAGTTTCAAGATCTAATAGGTGCGGCAACACCTTCCGGACAAGGATAGATATGATATCAGTTTCCGATCAGAGATACATTTGTTATTGATCAGGGATAAGACCAGCACCAGTACCTAGAACGAGAAGCGCAAGGTAGTAGTTTCGAAGTCACGAAAAGTTCAGTACCAATTTCTAATAGCCTCAGAAAAAGAGATCACAGTCTATTATAATTAAAGACAATTCTTACAATTACTTGAGAATACACATAAAAAACGTTTAAATTATGTTGAAAAATATGGACAGTTTCATTTTATTTAAGTAACTTTCTTGAACTAATGGCAAATTATTATCGAAAAAGAAAATCAATTTAAATCATTAAATTAGTAGCGGATCTACTTTACACTCAAGAACAGAAATACATACAAAAATGCCTCCTATACCATCTCCAACAGCTCCTTGAAGGTCAACATCCATCGAACGTGTCAGTCTACATTGTGATTTAATGCACAATGTCTGGCAACAGATTAAGATAAATCATGACACTGTCTGCCCCCTTCCATGCTGGTTCGATTGAAGCGTTAATGTCTTCTGATTGATTTCACATGATCGATGAAGAATCTCTCGTTCATTTACCTCCTGCCTGAGTGAAAATTGTGAATAAAACAGTTCAATTCAAGGGCAAAACTCTTACATCCAGCATCGCCAGCAGCCAATGTTCATGTGTCGACACCCCCAGTGATGATTCTTTTTAAAACAACTGCATGTCCCATTTGCTGTCTGCTGTAACAGATCTTAAACACAATTTAGATCAAACGCTCGTTAAAGGACCACCATTTACTGTATTGGTCACCCAGCAATAAGGAAAACTCCACACCAACCACCACCGAAACCCGTCCCGCTTCTAAAGAGATTCGTAAATTAAATTGTATACACATTTATTCAAATCAATTCGATCGCAAACGATGCAAAAAAGCAAGAGGGACCCACTCCCTCATTTGCTCTTCAAATTCAAGATCCGCCAAGTGTCACGCAGCAAAAGTGGTTTGCGTACGAATGCGATGCGCTTGAGAGATGTTTTGCTACTTGAGCTGATTGGCACTGTTGTCAGTTGTGTGTCAGTGTTCCCGTTTTTACGCCCTCGCCCCCTATCCTACCCATTCCGAAACACAATGGCCATCCAATGGCACGATGCCATCGTCCAGCGACGTTGGCATATGGTTTTGGATGCATTAATTAATCTTAATTATGACTAATAAAATTTGTTCATCATACGAATTAGACTCGATACGGTCTGGGGATGGGCGTGCGTGCGTTCTTATCGGCCCGGTGGACCCGTTTGGGAGGGTGATGGTCCACTCCTAAACGAACGTTTAGGCTGCGATGACGTGCACCTAAGTCCTTGCCACGGAACTGTGGCTGACAAGATCGAACAATCGAACAAACGAGGAGGGTTGACGTGGGGGTGTGAATGAGCGATTCGCGAGCTAGCCTGGCATGGGCATGGCATGGGCCTGACAGTGCAGCACAAGAAGCAAGCAATTGAGTGATTCGTAGGTTGACAGATCAATTAGTAAGGAGCCGGTTGGTGATGGTGATGCTGCCCGCCAAGTGGCCGCGGTATTAATTGGCGTTAATTAATTTATTTTCATCATCTGCGTTTGTTTTGCATAAGTGCTCAATTCGATTGACTCGGGTCCGGTGCGGAATGTGTCTTTGGGCGCGCGAGCGGCGTTTGGGGGGGGGGTAGTGGTGATGCGATGGAGCAGTTGTCAAGCACGTCACACGTTGATATGCAGATGTGAGGATTAAACTCAAATGATAATTGGGTGAATTTTTTATGGCATAATAAAAATAACATTTGGCATATGTTCCATGGCGTATGAAAAGCCATCCTAAAACGAAACCAAGCTATACAACGCCCTCTAACGGATTATCTGAAGCGAATTCCCTTTTTGTACCGATAAATGCATAACTTCAGGCGAAAAATTTTAGTTCATGGGGAATTTAGTATTGCATTAGTCTCAATTTGTTTAGATACCGTTGTAATCAAGTTTTTCTACTTCTCTGAAGTACTTTATACAACATCTTGTCAAATTATTTTAGATTTTATTTTGATATTGTGATTTAAAGAGATTAAAACTGTAATTCTTCTAACACGGCTGTCAAACATCAGGTAATACGTAAATGTTAAAAAAAATGTAATAAACTTATTTTAAAATTAATTTTCTGTAATATAATGAGCTGAGCTTGATTATTGATTTTGAAGTAAATCTTAAAACACAACTTTTGTGATAACAAATCACTTGCATCTAACAACCTCTATTCAAGATATTAGTTGTTGCCTAAGGCTCTCTAACCTTTGTGCACTTAATGTAGGTGTCGTTTGAAAATTTGAAGAAAATCACATTCCAAACAAAACCTTCAACTCTGAAAAAAAAAAAAACAATAAAAACTATAAACCATCCCATCAAAATCCCATCATTTTCCTAAAACAACACACCAAGAGTGTGTTACGCCGTTTCTCGAAATAGCTTCCTCTCGAGAAAGGCAAAACCCGAGCCGCAAGTAAAATGAAAGTGCGAAAGGTTTACGTTTTATTTGATTAATTATTTAACGGATTAGATGCGTTTGATGTGCTTAGTAAACACACAACATACGCACACGTGAACACACAGGCACACACACATCAATGCGCCCGTTGAGCAACACTGATTTCCCTGAAGCACCACAACCCCGCCCGGTGTGTTTCGATCAATCGACCATTTTGCTTGTGCTCTTTGCTTAATGAAAATCTGTGCTTTACCAGTGTGATCCACACTCAACACTCCTCTCTGCGTCGCCACTTCCACGAAAGGGCCACATTTTGAAATGTGTCCATATAGCCGAGTGTGTGTGTGTGTGTGTTTTGTGTAGGTTTATTGAATTAATAATTTTCCTGCTGCAAGCGAAAACGGAGCGCCAAGAAAGTCAAGGTGTACCGATTTTCCGTTTGATTATTTACATGGTACACAGGATACACCACACACACACACACACACACATACAGTCGCAGCCGATCTTCAGCAAAGCAATGTGTTGGGGCTTGGGCTTTCGGGGGGAAAATCACAGGATTTTCCATCAGCTCCAAGAAAGGGTGAGGATTACGATGGTGATGGCGGTCAAGCGTGTAAAGGACTGAACGTATGAGCGCTCTCTCTCTCTCTCTCTCTCTCTCTCTCTCTCTCGCTATCTCTCTTCTTCCCACTTTATGTTAAAACATGTTTTAGCTAATTTGATTTCCCATTCCTCCTTTGTTCTCCTCCTGCGGGCTCAAACCCAAGATTCCGGGAATGCGGAAAATCGGTTCCAACACGCCGCCAACAAGCACTCGAGTCTTCTCCATCTCTTTCCCCAACCGTCTTACATCCATTGGTGGTGTGTATGCGGCAACACGGCAACTTATCCCTCTTGATTACACAAACCCATTAGGAGAGTGTCCATTTTCTTGGGCACGTGGGGATAAGATCCGGAATGGTTCTCGCTCTCTCTCTCTCCCTCTATCAGAACAGAACCACAGCCCGGTACACACACTGTGTTGGAAAGGGGGATTTAAAATGCAATTAACCAAATCACCGAGAGCTGACCAGGATTACTGAAATATTGATGAGCTTCAAGGCTTTCCGGCACTTCGATTCTTCGGATACATTCGAACGGCAGAGTGGAGACAGATGCCGTCAGCAAGGTTCAAGGCAGGTTCGGACCGGCCGGACCGGACATTGCACCAGCCGGCCATCACAAGCCAGCAAGTTCAATAAATCGTATTTAGCAGGTGATGAAATTAGCACCTCGACGACACCAGGCGTCACACAGTCTGCATCAGTTTGTGTGCGTACGTATGTATGTGTGTGTGTGTTATGCCATTTAATTAAGGATCGCTTCATCCGGCCCACCACACATGCTAATTCAATTTCCACTTTGTGTTTGATAATTAAGAGCCTTTTTCTTGTAGAAACTTTGCACAAGTGTTTGGCGTTAATAGAAAGGGCTTAAATAATGTGATTTTACATACAAAAAGAAGAAGCCAATTCAATGCGCACACCCATACACTCGCCCAGCAAGCGGCAATGTTTAATCTTCAAACGTAATTAAAATACGTCTTTCCTGCTCAGTGCTTTCCTGGTTTCCTGTTTACCCCAGAAGCGTAGGATCTTCTCGTGCTCGGTGCTGCTTCCCTCTTTTTGAAGTTTTTGTAGCAAACACGCGCTCACCTACCAAACCCTATTTGAGATAAGAATTAGCAAATTAAACAGCGTAAATTACATCAAAAAAGCTTGAGCAGCAGCCGAAACGGTACGAGCAGTAAAGATCGGATGGATGGATGGATGGACGGTTCGTCCGCAGACAGAGAGACATTGTACATTTGCCGTTCCCGGTTTCTCGGTGCGCGGAATCATTCGTACGGTTCATTTCTAACCGTGCAAAATCACGAAACCAAACACTAATATTTCCACAGAAGATTAAACTTCATCTTGTCCCCCAATCTCGCCCCACTTCCCGACTCTGCCCCACCGCAGGGCGCGTGTGGTTTCATTTAATTTGAATTTGAATTTCAAAAGAATATCAAACGCTTCGCCTTTTCTCGCTCACTCTCTATCTCTCTCGCTCGTTCGCTTCGCATTCGAAAGAGCCGTTTGACGTTTGCCCCGTATGATGACGAGTGGCACACACCTTAACGCCACTCCGAAGTTGATTACAAATTCCAGTTAAATCATCTTCCAGCCGCCGCCACCGCCGAGCTGGAAAGTGTAGTGGTGCCGATCGTTCGTCTCATCAGGCAACGCAGGCCAACGCTAATTTCCACTCCATCAGGTGTGTGTGTGTGTGTGCTGCTTCAGCTCTTCAGGAGGTTTTTCTTGTTTTTGCTCCACAACCAAACAGTGCCTGTGCTCGTGGCAAAAGTTGTGTTCCAACAAGTGGAGAGGCTGGATCAGACAAGCACGGAGAACGCGGGCGGTTGTTTCTTCGGGCAGAAGTTAATTCGATAATTGGAGATAGATTAACGGTAATGAAATGTGATCACGGGCGCGAGCGAGCGGCGGCAGCACGAAATGGTTTCGAGTTCATGATTAGCAAAGGGCGCTTCAACATGGTTTTTTGACAGGTTTAGTGCTGCATTATGTTCCAAATAATTTTGCGAAAATATTATTCGAATCGTTTTGAACAGCAAATGACTAAAAAAATACGTTGATTTTTAATATTCCTTTTTCATACAACTGTTTCACAAATTGCTCTCCTTTATTTCATTGCAGCAATGGCGGATTCCGACCGGTACTGGATAACGGGCAGCCAAGGACTACGCCACCGCTGTTCTTGCCGCCCCATCTTGCTTCCCTGAGCTCCCAGTTTAATCCACCGCTGTTTCCCAGCTTAAAAGGTAAATTTTACTTCTGTTTTTGATTGAAAGGCAATGATTATCTGTACAACGTGTAGAACATAAAACAACCTTGGGAGCTCTTGAGACTTTGTTTTGGCACATTGTTGAACATTTTTATAAATTGGTTTTTTTTTTTTGGAAAATTTGAAATATTTTTAGAGAAACCCCAACTTTTTTTTTTAAGCATAATAAGAAACCCATCCAAACAAATTGGATTTGGAGATAAATGCTTCAGTATGTTTAGCTGAGCATATAACAGATTTTCCTAAATTTACCATAAATATGCATATTTTTATCGATGTCGGACTTTGATGATTCTAAACTAGCTTCTAAACTATTTGTTAGAAAATTGCATACAAATGGATTCGTTTTAGTTTCATCCTTGAGTAGCGAAAATAAAATTACCTCGACAAAAACATAATTTTTATTTTTGACGTTTCGTGCTGGCAAATGACCACTGTGCACTGCTGGTTGCAAGTGAGAGCTGAGGAAAGCATAGTAACTAATTTAAATAATAATTTAGGAGAATAGTTGTAGAATTAAGTTTCATGCGTAAACATGCATTTTATTAGTCAGATGGTTTATGTAAGTCAATTTCATGCAACTGCTAATTCAAATGCTGCTGACAGTGGTTAAAATCAGTTTAAGGTTCAACCTTATACAGAGCTTTAATTAACCTTATATGAGAGATACAGTTAGTCACTGACTGGCCATGCTCCTCAGTAGCTTAGGCAGCGCTCTATATGGCATTAAACTAGTCAAAAGACTTGAACAAACAATGTTATGGTATTTTATCGTAGAAGCGCTTATAAATTCCTTTTTTTGTCATTGAGGCTAGATATCGATCTTTGTAGAAGCTTTTCTCGTTACAAAGGTTTGGATAGTTAGATTATTTCTACAATATGTGTTTGATATAATTTTTAAAAATAAAGTGCAGCCGATTGAGCTTTTAGATTGTCCCAATCGATGGTTACGTTTTTTCCCCCTAAAACATTACAATCAATGGAATGTAATTTTCGAACTAAAAATTACACTTAACAATATTAAGCTTCACATTACCAGACTTGCTCATTTCATAATCCTAATGAAGCTAACGAGAAAGCTCTTAGCCCAACCGTGCCCTGTCCTGCCCTGCCCCGAACTAACTTACACACTTACGGCCACGCTGCCCACTTTCACCCAAACCCCACTCAAAATAGACCCGCTCCCAGGAGCGAAGAAAACGCGCGTTCCTTCGTTACAAGAAGGCGGTACACAAGACACGACGGCGCCACCACGCTCTCCAAAGTGAGGCTAATTAATTATTCACTTCGTGCACAATATTGATAATTTAAACAGCATCAAATTACACTTTAACGGCATGATTATGTCTTCCCCACCTCGGCCGAAACATGCTGCTGGCGATGGGGGGGGGGGAAGAGCGAGCAGTGAAAAGTGAAGGAACCCTGTGCTCACCAGGCAGGAAGTACCTCCTGCTAGTCAAAAGATGGTGGTTGTGCCGGCTCGATTGCCTCAGTCCACTGCGTCCTTCGCCCTCCACCAAAAACCCTCCAAAAGTGCGATGGAAAATTTAATAAACGGAAAGAGCGAACGAAGGCAATCATGCTGCACCTGTGCGAAACCGCCCCAAACACACACACACACACTTTCCGTGCTGCCACTCATTTTGCAAGCAACAAGGGCGAAAGGTGTCGCAAGCGAAAAGCCACAAGCTGCTTGATAGCACGGAGCAGTGCCCAAGAAAGTGCCCAATAGTTCAAAGGGAACTTTCGTTCGGTGTGAAGCGCGATGCGGTTTTCTGCTCAGCATTTTCGGAATGTTCTTCCGAACCCTTTCCTCCCAATGGAGATAGTTTACTGCTAAGAAGATTAGTGTGTGACGGGGTAGACACCAGCACCACCACTACGGCAGATGAGGAAACTCCCGCTTGATTGAAGTGCATCGAGACACGGACACCGAACTTTCCGCACGCCCGCTGGCACAAGCGCTAACACTCTTACACGACACGCCTTTCCCCGTGGATGAATTATTCATCCCGAACGCAACCGTAGCACCTTGCTCTTTATTGCTAGCCAAGCTAAGGTAAGGGTTAGTTGCTAAAGGAGGGCTAAACTATTACACTAAAGGAAGCAAACTCGTACTGCTTCCTATACACACACACAAACACGGATAGGATGCTTTCTTCACTCACCAAACTCAAGACTCAAGTGTGCGCTCGTTCCATCATTTCCATGAAAATTTTACCACACCGAACCTCATCGTCGTCGTCGTCGTCGCCGTCGTCTCAGCGCGTGTCTGGGGGGAAGCGTTGGTTGGTGTAAAACAATTTGCCTTCCTACATTAAAATATAATTCTGATTCACCGCGGAAAAGATTTATGCTCACGCTACTTGAATCAGTCAGCAACAGCGCTAGTCTGTGCCAAGAAGATGGCTCGGGTTTCGCATGGGAATGTTCCTGGAAAACAGGTTGTGTTCCCACTGGCAGACGAGACGGCGGCCCTTTTCGACGAAATCCATCAATATTGATAAGATATTTTCTACAATCAGGTTTTACAATCAGGATCAGGCTGCTGCTGCCTGCACTCTGAGGATCGGTTACAACCCCCCCCCCCTACTCCGGTGCCGTACAAACCCGATTAGACAGTCTCTGCCCGACAGTCTTGTATTGAATTAGGATTTTGATGGATTATGAGGGAAAACATGTGTTACATTCCTTGTATTGCTTTAGTTACTTTTACCGGTATTTTTAAGAAGTGATTGTGTTTGACTTGCTTTTATAGCAGCCACAAAGCTTTTTTGACTCTTATGAAGGATAAAATATCACGTTAAATAGCAGTCTCATTTCCAAACAATGAAGAATGAGCTAATTACTTCTAGGATTTACTATTTTTGCATGTGTGTTGATTTTGTAATAATTTTACTTATTTATCAACAATATTTTGCTAACATTCGTGCAGCCATTTAATTTAACAGAAAAAAAAGATGACTAGGACTTTTTATTTTTTATCATTCACTTTCATTACACATCATTACTTTAGTCACGCAAATCTACCACTGAAATTCATGTGTCGCTCATTTCAGCCTGATAAAACAGATAAACCATTGTAAGTTTAATTATATTAAAATTACTTGAATTAGATAGAATCAATAAATGCTTATCTTTAAAGTTTTACAAACAATCCGGTACATTTTATGAGAAAATTTAAAAACAATTGATTAATGTAAGATATTAATACAAGAGGCACAAAGTGATTTCAATATCATTTACCGTATTTATTCGAATTACGAAAACTTAAGGCATTTTTGGTATTTCGTATGCTCCTACTAACTCAATTTTAATCGGTCAAACCTCTGTAATATTCACTTTACTAAAACAAACCTTCTACATTTGAAAAATATATAAATATTTCCAATAAGTTTACTTCAAAACACTGCAAAAACTCATGAAACTGCAACGATATTTTGATTCATATTCCGGACAGATTCGAGCTAATGTTTCAAATTACGGACGTTTTGATTCATATTCCGTACAGCCTCATAATCTCGTTTATAATCGTCACTTAAACACATTTTTTTAAACATATATTTTAACGTCCGGACACCAAATTCTTAGACGCATTGAACCGAAGTACCGCTGCGGAGATTCGGAGATTCTTCCTGTACGGCCATCAAGCACATTGAGCACATCTTTCTTCAAATATCGTAGCTTTATAATTATCTCTGAATCTTTGTTCTTGTTATTATCACTGTCCAAAACCATTTTTTTCCAAAACCATAACAAACCATATTTGTCCAAACCAATGGTTAACCACAATTTAATATTAAAATCTAAAATCTATATCTAAAATTAAACGGCGGTATGGCCAGCGACTAGATATGAATAATTTCAATTAAAAAAATGATGAGTGTCCGGAGTTTGAAGCTGTCCGTAATATGTATGGAGCGTAACGATAAATGTTCATGTTCAATGTTCTAAAGAATTAGAGAATAATTATTACAATACTTAGTATAAAAAATATTAATTTGAGGTAAATAATTTAATCTTTCAAGCATTATTTCTTCCTCCTTTTGAAGGCACAAATACAAAGTTTAGTTCAATCCATAATTATATGATATAATGGTTACCAGTTAATAAATAAATAAATAAATGAATAGATAAATAAATAAATGAATAGATCAATAAATAAATTAATTAATTGATACATAAATAAATAAATAAACAAATAAATAAATTAATAAATAAATTAACAAATAAATAAATAAAAATAATGATGATTTATATCCCTGGAAAAATGTCTGAGGTTAATTGTATATGCAAAATTTGAATATTTTCCTCCAAAACTGTTGTCATTTAATACCATAAGTGAAGCATATAATCTATTTGGAGCTGTATATTGTTATATCAACTACACATTTTTGCTATAAAAAGGAGAAGCTGTGCGTTAGATACATAAAAATCCTTTCCAAATACTCTTCCATTACTGATGTCAACCAAACCAAACCTGGCACTTTTTAAAGCTGCACGATTAAGGAGCGCCCCCAAAATGTACTACGCCCCCGTGAAAGATTTACTTGCCTAACAACTTTGTCAAACGACGATCAGGCTCTAATGATGGAGTTCTTTCACCCTTAAATCGCTCTGTTATCAACAGGCAACACCTTGCCCTGTTGAAGGACCCTCTACCACGAGCAGCAGAGTATCGCTCGCTTTCAGCTTTTTTGGAGTAACAAAAACAAAGCCCTGCCACACACATACATACACACACACTACCTAACACATCCGGACATCCTGAGGTACAGTTAAGGGAAGCAGCGAAGCTGGGCTTCCGCTCGTTGCCGGAATCGCCTTTTAATTCGTTTACCAGCGTCAATATCAAGTTAAAACACCCGTAAAAATAAATTTAAATTTCATTACATCCTACCGCCTTGGTGGCGGTAAAAGCGGGAAACCAGCAGGGAAGCAGGGCTGTGGGGAGCGTAACGGCACAAAAAATGTATAAAAATCCCCCCCAAAAAAAAAAACATAGGCTCCCAGGGTTTTGCGACGGCAGTGCTGCGCCAGCTGGTGCGAGCAGAACACAAAGCGGCACGGAGGCAACACATTTTACGGGCGAAAGTTTTACAAATTTGCTCACGAGCATCACACAAGCGTTACCCGTTAACTGAATATAGACCCGGTGTTGGGCGGTTCGTGTTGTTGTACGCCAGCGAACCGAAGTACAGTGGGAGGTGAGGTGCTGAATTTGGTTGGCCCCTCAACTACTACCGCGCGGAAGTGAAGCTGCTGCAAAGTAAATGATAAACCTTAAACACCAGCACCAGGTGAAAAGGGATGCCGATGTCGTTTTATGTTTGGTTTTACGTGTTGTTTTGGAAGGTTTGCTTTGGAATATTGTGACGCTGGCTCGATGCCAAGCAAGGAAGAAAAAACCACCGGCTTTCTCTTTGTCCCCCGAAATGGAGACGCATGGCTGCCCGTGGCACGACGATGCAGATGGAGAAGCCTGGTCAGTGGTATAATGCACAGTGCCGCCACCCCCCTCTTCTTCTACGTGTGGCCTTATTGGATCGTATTCAATTAAAGTTTAATGAGATGATCACAACTTTTCCTTTGCCGGGTGATTGTTGCAGCAAATTGAGTTAAATGAAATTATGCGGATTAAACCTCCCGTAGGAGGTGTAAGGGGTAGCGTGGGGTAGGTTTTTTTTTAGAGACGGGCAAGAAGCCGAATGTTTCATCAGCACAAATTCATTCTTCCTTTCAATCGATAGTTAATGAGAAGGTTGTGATGTAAAAGACTCAAAACTTTGATTTTTATAGATAATAATTAGTATTGATTTTGTTATCAAATAAAGGGGTTTTCCAAGTCACTTCCGAATGTGCACATCATTATTTACCGCCTTCAAGATGTTTTTCAACAGCTGTCACACATTGTATTGGCGTCAGAATAAAATTTTTGTTCTTACTCTTTATTTTCAACACATCACAAAGAACTGGCAAACTCAATCCAGCTTGAGACTTGTTGAAAATTATGTTGAAGAACTGAAATATTACAGGATTTTGTACGTTACTTTTGAATGTAAACATTGTTTTTCGCCACGTGCGAGAAGTTATTCCGCGTCTGTTTGATATTTCATTTGATAATACAGGGGTTTTCAAGTCACCTTCGAATGAGCACATCATTATTCAGCTCTTGCAAGATGTTTTTCAACCATTGTCCAATGGTGTATTTGCATTGTAATGAAATTTCAGTTCCACATGTTTTTCAACACATCACACATTACTATCAAACTCAATCCTGCTTGAGACGTGTTGAAAATCATGTGGAAGAACTGCAACATGATTGTGATGAAAATACAACATTTGACAGCTGTTGAAACACATAAGTAAAAAATGTTGTAGACATTGGAAATTGGCTTAGAAAACCCTATAATAAATTTTAATTTCTTCAGCATGATTTTCAACACTTCAACGCCCAACGGGTGATGAGATCCGACTTCAAACCCGGGTGAAAAAACGATGGCGACAGGCCGTAGAAGTGTTGAAAATCACACTGAAGAAATGAAAAATTATTATGATGGAAAAGAAATACCAGAATTATTTATTGATAAATAATTCAAATTCAATCCAACTTGAGACGCGTTAAAAATCATCTGGAAGAACTAATAAACTATCGTGGAGCAAATATGACACTTCATAGCTGTTGAGAAACATATCGCAAGCAATTAAAAAGGTTGTACACATTGGAAATTGACTCGGAAAATCTGTATTGTGATACAGATTCAATATTTGATAACTGTTGAAAACATCTCGCAATCAATCGAAAATATTGTACACATTGGAAATAGACTCAGAAACCCTGCAATTTCATAAAAACGTCATTTTTCAATAGTTATGATTAACAAAAACACATTTTTACACATTTGATATGAATTTCAACGAATAGGCATACTTTCAATATGTTGCAAACAATATCGAAGGAAATGAATTAACCAATACGTTCACCATTTTCACCCTTCCAGCTGCCTTCCCGGGGCTTTGCTCCTGCTGCCCGGTCAAAACACCCACCACGACCGGTTCCTCCTCGTCACCGACGTGCAGCTCGTCCTCCCCGCCCTCAGCCACCACGCACACCGGCGGTACGGTGGTCGGTTCGTCCGCTTCCGGCCTGTCCGCGATCACCAACTCCGTCGTCAACAGTGGGCTGCCCGATCCGCGCTCCTCCTCCGTGGCGGAGCTGCGCCGCAAGGCACAGGAACACTCGGCCGCCCTGCTCCACTCACTGCAGGCGGCCGCTGCCGCCGGGCTGGCCTTTCCCGGGTTCCATCTGCCGCCGCTGTCGCTCCACTCGGCCCTCAGCAGTGCCGGCCGGAAGCCGTCGGACTTTATCAGCGATCTTTCCATGCACCATCACCACCATCATCACCATCTGGCGGCGGCTGCAGCAGCGTCCCACCATCTGGGCGCGGGCCATCTCGTTGGCATGCATCACATTCCCAACAACAACAACAACAACAACAATAATGTCACAACAATTAACAATAACAGTACGACTAGTGGTAGTGGCAGCCCGTCGGAGAATAGAACGTTGGCGTCCGATTCGCCCCGATCGCACGCCAGCAACGAAAAGCCAGACACGAACGAATAGAGCGAGAGAGAAAGCGGGAGGGTAAGCGATAATGCAAATTCAAACAAAATCATAAATTTAACGTTAAAATAGAGATAGAGTGCGAGATAGAGTGCATAAACAGCTAGAGTAGCAAAATAGGCGAGCGTAATCTTAAATCGAACTTGATATTATTAATCTTATTCATTCGTTGGTTGATAAAAAAAAGAACAAATAAGCTTTTCCTCACTGAGTAGAAGTTTTCCGAAAAAGGGCGCAAAGTTAATAATCGCTTAACGCACCGTTCCAGTGACAAATAAAGCACGTTAAATAAATAGATTGTGAGGATATTATTATCTAAAGGTAATCCAAGATCGATTGTATAAACAAAATGCAAGATTTCAAACAACACTGTACATTAATAAAATAATTCTAAACAAAACCATTTAAAGCGAAACTTCAAAATAAAAGACAGTTAAATATAAACAGTCAAGTAACACTGGTCGAGAACCATTTTGAGGCGCAAGCTACATGTAGATTATGACAACAATATTAATGCACACATTAAATGCTAGTGATTAAATAAGAATCAAAATGCCACAACACAAAATGCACTCAAACAATCACACTCACCCTACACACACTCACACGCACTCACTTGTACAAAAAGATTCTGCGCAGTATTCATTAGCAATAATAGGTTGTTGGGGGGAAAAAATGCCACCAAAAGAGAGCAAAAAGGATGGCTTCTTTGCACATTCTCTCGTTGCGTGCCACGATGCGGCCGATGCGAAGAAAGACAAACTTACATTAAATTTATCAACACATTGGTACACACTTACAGCTAAGCTTTGACTTTACGAGGCGCATGCAATGGATGAAATATGAGCGCGAACAGTAATTAAATCAACAATAAACATTAACGACTAAGTGAAGGACGAATTGTGCCAGCAATATTGTAATGTATTATTCCAATTAGCAAAGTGAGCCCCCACAGCAGCCATCGAGTAAGCTGAAAGCGGTGAACAAATGCGTGTGAAGGCGGTGTATGAATTAACAAAATGCAAACGAATCATATGTAAAGCTGTAAATCGATACAATTCGTTTCGTTCGTTTTTTTCTCCAGTTCATAATGAAAATAAAGAAACATATTTAAAACGTAGTTCAAGTATTGTTAAATCCCTCCTGAATATTCTTAACTCTTAATCAGCTTTGCGCTGTACAACTACAGTCAATATCACAAAAAGGTCATTGTAAACAAAGTTTTGAGTGCGAGAGCGTACAGCCACAAGGCGAAAGTTTTAGTTTTAACTATTTATTCTCCTGAAGACAAATACAAATAAATCCAAATAAAATAGCAATAAACTTTAAAACGGTGTCACCTGCTGCTCGCTTCACTCGCTACTGGCTTGAAGCGCGTGCAACCGTTTCCCTGTCATTTCAACTGTCACTTTCCTTAGCTGTCATTTCACTTCATTCCGTTTATACGTCCGGGTTGGACTCATCTATAGCACTGCCTTTCCTAACAGTCATCATTCATTTCTATTACAATAAAGCTCCCACAAAATGCAAATATTACTTTCGACGTAAGTATTGTATGTGAACAATAATGTACTGTTTTGTTTTTTTTTTTTAATGTTCTCTGAAGGGTTTTGAATCAAAGGCTATTAACAATAAAAAAAATTGCGTAATTTGCACCAAGACTGCAACCAAGAATGATCAAGAATTTTGCGCCTAAGATCTCCTAAAAGTATTCTCGCATCTCTCAAAAATGTTCTCCCATCTCGTTCTCTTTGTAATCTTTCACTTGATGCACTTGACTTTGTGTACAGTAGGAGAAAACTCGATAATAATTCCGTTCGCTATCACGTATACAGCCGCACTGACCGAAAACATCTGCAACATTCCCAAAATAAAATACTAGATTATTGTGACAAAATAATCTGCTATCGTTGCAATAAAATGGCTACAATTGCAACAAATCTGGGAAAATTGTATACAAAATCAGCATTTGTAGAAAAAAATGCGATTGTCGCTAAAAGTCTAAGATTGTCGCAAAACAATCTTCGATTGCAGATGAGTGTCTTTAATGCTTCTTCACATCGATTTGATTATCAACTTTCCCTAACATCCTTCCGCCATCTGCTAAAATCCTAACTATTATTTGTAGCTTACTTTCACTGCTTTGTTATTGTACTGCCGTTTTTTTTTTTAATTTTACGTTATATTAGTACATAAGAATATATTGTGAAGAACATATGAATGTGAATATGAACAAATCCTACAATTGTCGCAAAAACGCTGCGATTATCGCAACAAAATCTACAATTGTAGCAAATAAAAAAAAACTGCGATATTTGACGATTTTAGCACAAGTATTTTTCGATTGTCCAGTAAAAGTAATCGATTAACTAAACAAAAATCTACGATTGTCGCAAAACAAATCTGAGATTTCAGTGTACTTTGATACATAAGCTTATAAGCGGTTACACTGACACCTCGATTATTCTAGAACAGGTTTATTTTCAGGTACCCAGCAAGAATCTCGGTCTGGTGGTACAGTTGTCAACTCGTACGATTTAACAGCATGCCCGTCATGGGTTCAAGCCCGAATGCGACTGTGCCCCCATACGTAGGACTTGACTATCCTGCTTATGTGTTAATCAGTAAGCCACTGAAAGCCAAGGCCACTAGTGGGCACAGGCAGGCCTTGATCGACAACGGTTGTTGTGCTAAAGAAAAAAAAAGAAGAAGAGGAATAGAAGCAAGAATCTCTAAGGATCGCCTCGTATGTTGCAGTTGACAGCATTGTCGATCCTAGTGTAAGAGTAAATGAACTAAAACAAACGTTGCGCAGCCTATGTACTGACTAGTGAAACTCTTCTTTAATATTTTTAAGTAATCCGCTTTTGTTGGAATTTCGACACAATTTTGTTTTCTACATAATTTTGCAACATACAGGCTTATTCTATTCTTCACAACGGTCTGACAACAATTTATGGAAATACAAGAAAGCCCAAGAATATAACAAAAGCAGCAATAAATAAAAGGATAAAAAGAAAGCCTACCTTTTTTAACTCCACGTAGCAAGCAGTAAGATATTACTTGCTAAATTGAGCAAACACATATTCATTCAGATGTTTCCAGTTCATCACACAATCTTCTTAGCATTTATGTTTCGGTTTATTAAATTACTAGTTTTAAACACACTCCTCCGGCTCCTCACATCAAGTCCTGTAGCGTTACATCCTTCCGCACTGCATTGTTGAAACCTTCCTTGTATCGGTACCAAATGGGACTCTTCACAATGGCATCGGTTCCACCTAAAATAAAAACGGAAAGCAAAATGGATAAAGCATTACTCTTCTGTATGTATGTGTGTGAATGTGCTGAAAGTCAACTTTCAAAAATATTATTTCTCAAAACCGTGGTAACAAATATCAACCACCAACTAGCAAAACGCCAAATTGCAAAAGAAACAAACAGCAACCAAGCTAAATTAGAAGCACAAAAAGTAAAGTAATTTACAAGAAACGGCCACACTGAAGCGAGCAGGACTCCTCTACAACCGACCACACCAGACACATAAACAATTTGATTTGTCACACGTGCTTCACACACTTACCCTCCTTCACCGACAGCGCCGTTTCCTTCGTGCAAATCCGACCGAAAAAGTCCTTCGAAACCTGGTGTAAAAAAAAAGATAAAAATAAAACGATAAAAAAGGATTGTGCAAGAGATTGCAAAGGTCATAAAGGGTACACAGAAGAGGTTGAACGTACAAGGAAAGCGAACTGCTGTGCTGTAGAAAGGGTTTATGTTGAACAAAAGCAGGAGAAAAAGGGATTTGAAACCTTCCCGTAGCAAACAAAAGAAAACGTTGAACCAGTCACTGGTCACCGACCCATTCCTTTGCGAAGCCCCAACAAAAAATAGTAGGAGGATTGGACAGCAAAAGTTGTCGTAAATTGACACATAATTTGAACCTAAACAGTATAAAGGGCACATTGGATTTGGGAGGACGATCTCGAGTTTGCTTTTTTTTGTGGGAAGATTCGAACTTTGTTTTCCATTCCATACTTTCAACCGAGAGCGATAAATTGAAGGTATGGAGAATGAATTATCACACTGCACTATATTATCTATATTTTGTATAGCTTTTTTATAGACTCTTCTTTAACTTTTTGCTCCCTCCCTGTCTCTCTCTCCGCAACACAGGAAACGTTTAATATTTGCGCAATAAATTTCCCATCCAAAAACACGACTATTTATATGAAAGCGTGCTATCTCCGAGGCTCACAGCATGATATATATACAGCTTTCCTGCCGCTAACCGCTGAATCATACTGGATGCTAGAAGCACACACCAAGCAAAGAACCTGCGCGGCGAAAAAAACCCAATTCAACCAACAAAACGGTTGTGGATTATTTGCTTCCTTTCATTACGGTGGCCCTCCACCGGCCACCACACACACACACACATCGTTAAGATGCAATAAAAATAAATCAACTGAATTTCCCTTCGTTTGGGTTTCCGGTTACTCGGAAAATTGTTTAACACACTGAATTACGTTCGGCAAGTGAAGCGGCGGCTTCCACCGTTCCAAACCGTTCCAACGAGCGAGATTTCGTTTCTGTGCGCGCCCGCTGGGTAGGTAGCGTGATTTTGGGCCAAAACGCTACTTCTTTACAACAGCAGCGCCGAACCATCGCCACTTCCGGTCGCCAGGAAAAGAAACGAAACCTCTCAACAAAGCGATCGAGGCGCTTCCCTACTGCCATAAGACCTCTTCCAAACATCCTTTCCTTGGGAAAGAAATAACGCCTAGCAAGGCATGGGGAAGGTTCAGCATAGAAAACGAGTGGAGAAGAAGATGATTACTTTTATTGCTTTTTGATGGTACGGGCACCGGTCTTTTTTCGGAGGAGGAAATGCTCCACAGGATGCCACTAGAGCGAAGAGGACACCACACCGCATAAGTAGAGCGGGAAAAATAGAGAAAAAATTACCTTTTCTGCCCATCGTTTGCAATCAGCCCCAGCCCAGCACAGCACGTTACTGTAATGCATCTAAGACGGCTCCTCCTTCCACACTACTAACCGATCGATTGAGCTGCTTAAATTGGCCATTGGCTTTTGGCTCGAGCCGTAAACACTGGCTCCACAAAGGAAAGGAAGGAAAATCTCACAAGATTACGTGTGAGCCCAAGGACAATTATTGCTGCCAGGGAGAGAACACAATCCTGCACACTCTTGTTGAATTGGCAATCGAGAGAGCAGGATGAAAACGACAATCACACAAACGTCACAAAACTTTGATTTCACCTTCCTGGCATTGCCTCCGCTCTGCTAGCAATCCTTGAACGTGCTTCCGTTTATGTAATTACACGTATAAAAGCATGCTTGAACGGACCCACGGTTCGGACACCTCACACAGCCCACCATCCAACCGATCCGAGGTTCAACTTCCGTCGCCCAGCACGGACACAAACACGAATCGGTACGAAGATGTACGCTCTCTGCCCGGACGTGGCTGCTTCTTCTGTAGCGCCTTTCGTATTGGTTTTTATTACTATTACACTGCCGCTGGTACTACACCCCACCCACCGGCGGTCACTCAGATAGAATAATCGACACAGAGAGAGGGCGGCAGCTTCCGTCCAGTATACGAGTGGAGAATAATATAATATTCCGCTCGTCTTCACGGGACAACGATTAACGTTTGCGACCCATTGGCGACCCCCGCTGGCTGTGTGCTTCACTCAACCGGCCCGGAACTCGTGATGGTGTTGCCAGCAAAAAATAATCCATTCCTTGCTCCCGATCCCCGGCTTCCCCGGGCAAAACCACCCGTGCGAAGTATAATGATCTTATTTTTATTTAAGTATTCAGCTAGCGCAAATGGGCCAGCTGAAGAAAAAACGAGCACACGCTCACCAACAATCCTTCCGGTTCGGATTGGACGGTTGGTGTGTGCCGGGTGAAAGCGCGCCAAGGAAAACCATCCCTCCATACAAACACACACACACACACAGCGGATTGTGGGGGGATCAGTGGCAAATAATAATAAATCCTCTAATGGTATCCGGGCGTTTTGGTTGATTTTCGTTGCCGTCCAGCCGCCGTGGCGGTACTTGTGGGCACTATTACTCGATTCGCATGCAAACGAGGTACATTTCGATGGGAGGCAAAGGGAGGGTGTTTCGTGGTGGTAGTAGTAGTATCAGCAGCATGCTGAGCAGTAAATGGTTTTATGCATTAGCCAGGTTTGGTTTGGTTTGCCACTGCCACTGCACAAGGAGCAAGGAAATACGGGTAATGGGGGAAGAATTAGGAAAACACAGTCGATGGAATTTGTGGCACTAAATGATGCAATCAGTCGAAAATGAATGGTAATCAATGGTAACAAATGGCGGCTAATTGATGAAGATCAAGCATGGAGCAATGTTGGCAGAAGTTTGTATTGGATCGTGATTTGAATAATAAGGGAAGAATGTGTAGTAATGAAACTTATTACACATTTTAACACCTCAACTACAGGAAAAACAAATAGAGAGCATGAATACCAGGGCATCGATCACATTAGAAGGAAAAATAAACGTTCTTTGATCAATGTTCTATAAAGTGGAAAATATAATACAATACAATTGCACAAACATTAAAAACAAGAGCGAATGAAAAAAAAAAAGATTGATATGACGAGGTACAGTCAAAATAAGTCCATCATGGGTTCTAGACCAGTGCTGCAAAATGTCATGAGCATCACAAGAAGTTCACCAAAGAAAACAAATAACATACCCGTGATAGCTTGATGCTCATTGCTGCTACTCAATGAAAGTGTGTCATGACATGCCGAACACGACATGCGAGTGCTTGAGTTAAACGCGACACTCTGACTGACAAGATGAAAATTATGCCGGCGCAAGCATAATCATGACTTTTTCTGCCTGTGAACAGTGCTGCCAAATGTCACTGTTTCTGTCACCAATTCTCATGCCTGAAACGAAGCTCAAATCAGCTCACGCACACAACTGAGATGATTAGTGATGAGACTCAAAAAGTTGGAGAGCCAATCACATGCTTGGTGACATTTTGTTTAGCGCCCAACTCTTGATCACTCACTTGGTCACGACATTTTGTGATATATCACAACATGCATGCTATTCACGACATTCTTGGAACATACTTGGCGAGTGGTCCCAAACATCAAAATGAGCATTCTTTCTCGCTACGTCTGCTTTGTATGTTGGGTTTGAGCGAACATTTGAACGTAAAAGCAAGCTCATTTATTTTATGATGAGATGATTGATATGTGATGATCACCGACAGAAAATGTCGCGACCAAGTCTGACTGACCAAGGATTTGGTTGCACAAAATGTCTCTAAGCATATGATGGTCGCATCAACTGTTTGAGTCTCACCTCTGATCATCACAGTAGAGTTCGTGACGCTGACATGATTTTGTTTCAGTCGGAATTTGTCATGACTATGTCAGTGACATTTTACAGAATTGATCACATTAAAAAAAGTTACGAACCATGTATTGGTCACACCAATCGTTTTGAGTATCACCTCTGGTCGTCACAATTGAGACCGTAACGCTGATATGGATTTTGTTTCAAAATATTTGGATTTGAAAATATTTGGAAAAATATTTTTCTCTGACTCAGGAATAATTTTACTAATAGAAAGTGCTTTAAGCTGAGTGTCCTTACTGTTGCAGCAAATTTATAGATACGATTTTGGTACATTGAAGTAGGGGTGATGGATGTATGGATGACGAACGCGCATTTGAATTCGTCCAGGGTTTTGCCTATGCCACGGGTCAAGGGTCAACACCAACCAAACTAAGATAAAAACTAAGGAACCCAATCGGCTGCTTTCGATAGGAAGATTTTCAGAAGGATCTTTGAGCCCGTATCTTTGGAAGGTGCCGGTACAATGACGGCGATCTTACTGTCATACAAAGTATCAAGCTCGCCATGGTCGTAAAGTCCTGGTACTTAAATAATTTTACAATGAAACAAGGGACATCATAGATTTTCAAAATTGTAAGTGTTGAAATTGACAACCACAAAGCAAACCATTGACCATCTTCAAAGGATATCATCTTCAAAGGTAATCAAGAGTAAATAGTTAATGTATCAACATTCAAACAGTTAGATAGTCACACCCATACACATGTTTTCGTCTCGATTGCGATACAATTGATTTAAAAGCTCTAAGTGTACAAATAGTGTTGTATAATGTGATTTATTACCAAACAATGAGTTTTCTGTCTATAAAAAGCATCAATTTGAAAACTTCATCATGAACACACAAGCACAAACATAACAAGAATAAAAAAAAGTTGACACACACGCAATACCCACATACACTATTACCAAACAAAACTTGCCCTCCACCATGATAAAGTGCTATCGAGTTGGAAAAGGGTTGCAAAAAAAAAACGGGCAGTGAGTGAAAAACTGCCATCGATCCGAGGCGCCCGGAATGTATGCAATCAATCTGAATAATAAAAAAATACATCTCAAATTGATCCTTGATGGCATAACTCTAAATTACCCTTTTTTTTGCCATCCCTTCCCACATGCTTCACATTCTCCACCCATGTCTCCTTCTGTAGTAGTTGCTTGCCTGCTTACCCTATCAAAAGGCATCGAGAAAGAAGCGACTTGAGAAGCATCATGAGCCACCATATAAGAACTCCTTACAACTTTGCTGATCCTTTGTGAAACCAAATACAGGCGCACACACACACACCCGTACAGGCACTAACAACCCTTCCGAAACTTATCATCCGAGAGGTGGCCCAAAAAAAAAACCTCCCCGGTTCCCATACGAATGGGCGGGAGAAGAAGGTGGCAAATGTATCGAAAATTGTGTACAATTTTTCATTTCACCCTTCGGTTCGCACGCGGCTGTGGCTCTTGGCGGATGGCGCCATATTTCTACCGTTTGCTTGGCCGGAGGAACGCAATGCCTGCCTGCCCAATCCGCCCATTTTTAGGCTTCTCCATTTCCTTTCCTCCCTCTCCCAAGAAGTAGCAAGCTGGCAGCAAGAACTTGATCGATTCTTTCTCCTTCTTCGCGCACCAGCAAGCATCCCACCGCCAAGCGACGATGGAGACCATCACACATTGGGGTAACAGGGAGGGGGAGATTGAGCAGGATGGGAGGGTATTATATTGAATGCTTTATTTTATTTATTTTGCTGCATCACACCCACATTCCCCTGTGGGTGCACAGAAACACACACACACACTCACACACACATGCTAGAAACGGGTGTGAGTGGTTCGTTTTTATTTTCTCGCTCTCCGCCGAATGCAACCGATGCCGAGGCAGAGAATATCATATCAAAACCCGGACTACGGTACTCGCCTCCCTCCGTCGGTTCTGGATTTGGAGGTGGGGGGGGGCAAAGTTTTTGCAAGTACACACACACACACACACACACAGACATATATTCTTTCTGTCCTGGCATGCGCGGCGGCGCCCAGGGAAATTGATGCGAATTTCTAAGGATAAATCGGTCACAATACATGCCCAGAGAGAACAGGGACAGGGAGGGATCGAAAATAGGGGATAAGGACAAATCACTCCCCGTTGCGTTGCCTTAACTTATATTGGCAAAACTACCCAGCAAATTGGCACCGGTGTGGCATTACAACCCGGTACACAGCATGTGTGGCGTGTGTGTGGTTCCTTATCGTGTTTTGGAATTGGTTTCCTGGAGAAAAATTATTAGAGTCTTGTATATACACTGCCTACTCTTGATAAAGTTTCATCAATTTTTATCATTAGTAGCGTTACGAATCTACAAATTAATTTAACATTTTAGTTACAATTTTCATAAACAATCACAAATACAACAAATAATTACAATTCAGGTGAGTCAGTTATGGCTTCATCCAGAAAGGAATCGAAAGCGATCATCCATAAATTACGCGCCACAGAATGAATGCTTTTCACAATAGATCAAAACGTTTAAAAATAGGTCAACAATTATTCACGAATTTGCTGCAAATTACAACACAAAAGAAAACACGCAGTGGTCTATACCTGAGGTATAGTTACAGGGTTTTCAGTTAGTTTCCAGTCAGTCAGTTGTAAACATTGCTATTCACCGCGTGCAAGATGTTATCGACATCAATCTGATACTTCATTTCCATTATCATAATTTTTACCTTTTTCAGCATGATTTTCAACACTTCAACAACCAACGAGTGATGAGATCCAGCTTCAAACGCCGGTAAAAAATGATGCCAGCCGCCCGATGGAGTGTTGAAAATCATGCAGAAGAAATTAAAAATGATTATGATGACAATGAAATACCAGAGTGCTGTGGAATATCCTCTATACAGGGTTTTCCAAGTCACTTTCGAATGTAAATACTGTTATTCACCGCATGCAAAATGTTGTTCCACATCGATCTGACATTTCATTTTCATAAAATAATTTTTAATTTCTACAGCATGATTTTCAACACGAATCAAGCTGGATTGAGTTTGACAGTTCTTTGTTATGTGTTGAAAATCATGTGTTGAAACTGAAATTTCATGTTGAAACAAAAAACCAGTTGATAGCTGTTGAATAACATCTTGTATGCGGTGAAGAACAATGTTTACATTCGAAACTGACTTGGAAAACCCTATATCTTCTTCTTCTTCTACCCTATATCTGCTTCTTGTTACGACGAGTTTTTTCCTCCTATGCTGCGGGTTGCTTCATAATCAGAGGTTTGACCGTCTCTTTTTGAGGTAAACTAGTGGTTGTTCATTTCTCTATGGTGGAATAACTTCTTGCACGCGGTGAAAAACAATGTTTAAACATTCGAAAGTAACTTGGAAAACCCTGCATGACTTCATGCAGAAAGGGATCATCTATAAATTACGAAATGTCAATTTGTTTGAAATAATCCATAATAATCCATCCATAAATTGCTGGAAATGGAAATGGAAATATCAGATCGATGTGGAAGCATGCTACGGTTTCTTGCCAAAACGACTGGATAAAACGAGTCACAAATGTTTCAATAAAAGCTCACTTTATAATAGCATGGCTGATAAGATTTAATCATAAATTGAAAAGAATACATTCAAACATAAAACATAAACAAGAATACTGATGTAATAAAATCTTTGGGCTATTTAATAAAGGAGATTCGTAAGTACATTGAAGGAAAACATTACAATGTAAAATAT
The DNA here is from genome assembly GCF_017562075.2 of Anopheles merus. NCBI lineage: Eukaryota > Metazoa > Arthropoda > Insecta > Diptera > Culicidae > Anopheles > Anopheles merus. The sequence goes on from NC_054084.1 coordinate 19,595,007, forward strand.
GAAAAAATGAGAACGAAAGTGAGATACAAAATAAGTCAGAAACATAAAGAAAATTATAGAAGATCATTGAGAAGCAGTCCATTAAATGAAATATTGTAAATAATACACAAATTAAAATATGCAATACGCAATTACGTATAGGTACACACAACAAAGTAAAGACCAACAGTAAACCCTCAAAATCAAAACCCACAGTAAGAAGTTAGAAGAGAAAAAAAACTACAAAAAACATAAATTTTTATAGAAGATAATATTCACGCAACAATAAAGTTCATGATGGAATCATCGGCAAGCAAAGAAACACTCACAAACACATAACAAATGCGGTACATCAGCGCACAGAAAATGTGATACAATAATCAATCAAAGTATGGAAATATGATACGCAGAGTACACGCGCTACGAACGGCATCTTGAAGGGTGGTTCAAAATAGAGGCTACGCAAAAAGAAAGTAGCGAGCTTTCAGGGCGTATGAGCGTTTGGGCGTATTATCCCATAACTCTATACCCGGCGCACCAACATAAAAAAGCATATTTACTTAACTATAATACCACGTTAAACGAACCAACAAAGACTCCAAAAACTCATCAAATTCATGATTCAAGTCAAATTTTCGCAACATTACTTCCATCATCTCGAGCACCTCCCACCACCAGCTTTGCTTAAACAATAATAATAGGACATTTTTCATACTCCTTCGCACAACCAAATTGCGCAAACGGCTTGATTCCAATTTCATTGTACCTGTGCGATGAACGCGGTTTGGTGGAGCGGCCCAACCGCTCCTGGCAGATTGATTGCACTCAATTTCCAATCATCTTTTCCATATAAATTGAACTCAGCGTAATAGATTTTATGCCGTACTTCGGTACACCTTTGTTTGCACCTTTCCGTGGACGGTTGGGCGAAAGAAACCGTCGACTTCGCGTACCGCCGGTAGTTACCGGTAGTGAAAACATTTGAATGATAATGCAACGACGACGACGACGCTGATGCCGAAATGGAGTTTCACTTACCACTTGCTTCGTTTTCTGCACAATTTGCTTCGGCTTCAGGGTGCGCAGATGATTTGGCAGCTCGGGCGATGACTTTTCGCCCGCCGTTCCCCTTCCACCCTCCCTGTCCTTCCTGCCCGATTGCTCCGGTGCCGCATTTTCTTTGTGCCAACCGTTTGCCAAACCTTTGCCCGGTTTTGCGCCGGCAACGGTAGCGCGTCCGCTCCTTCCTGCACTTTCTTCCAGCATCTTCGGCTGTGCCCGACGCATCTGCTCCAGCTCCACCTCCCGCGAGACGATCTGCTTGCCGAAGTAGGTGGAGGTTTGGCCGGCCGAGCCGCCACCGAAGCTGCACAACTGATCGAGATCCGGGTTCAGCTGGTACT